>NC_072801.1:15021818-15324848 GCF_028583425.1 Eublepharis macularius
GTGCACAGATGCTATGGTCACATGATATGATTAAAGGAGAATGAGGTGAAACTGGAACGGTTGCAAAATTGTTGAAGGTTGTATTATGATCAGTTTTGATGGGAAAGTTATATTATGGAGCACCTATATCTCTGGTTGCGGATATAGTTCTCTCTCTCTCTCTTGCAGTCATGCTGCACCTGACTTATGGTGGTAACCCCATAAGGTTTTCAGAGCAAGAGACATTCAAAGGTAGTTTGCCATTGTCTGCATCTTTGTAGCATCCCTAAATTTTCTTGGCAGTCTCCCATCCAAGTACTAACCCAGGGTGACCCTGCTTAGCTTCTGAGATCTGATGAGATTGGTGTAGCTTGGGCTATTTAGGTTAGGGTGGATATAGCGTAGCCACAACAAAATTTCTCAGAACATAAGCAGTAGGGGTTTTGTTTTTTGCAATGTGGCCTTGAATATCCCAACAGTAGCCTTTTCAAGGCAACACCTGCCCTACTGATGTTCTCAGTCCATTTAGAGGTGTAAGGTTTTCAGAAATGCTGAAGCCATAACATTTAAAAAACATTTTTGGGACCATCCCCTCCCCCTAAAAGTGAGGAAAAATTAAAATATATTAATTACATAGCTTTTGTTTAGGATTGCACTGTGTTGGTGTACTTTTTTATGTGGTGTATTTTTATCCTACCATTCTTCCAGGGAGCTCGGTATGGTGCATGTGGTTCTCCTCCATTTTATCCTCACAGCAAGCCTGTGTGAAAGAATAATTGTCACTAAGCCACCTGCTAAGTTCCCTATTCCTCCTTTTGTTTACTTTATCTTCACAAGCTCTGTGGTTCTTCCTCCCTTTCAGCTTCACACCAAACCAGTGAAGGAGATCAGATGAGAGCCAATAACCGGCTCAAAGTCACTTAGTAGTAGGCTTCTTGGTTCCCACATGTTAACTTTCACACAACAGCCCTGTACAGTAGAGTTAGGCTGAGAGCAGCCATCTTAAGAACCTCATGAAATTTAATGATTCTCTTCTCTGTGCACATATTACTCTGGCTGAATCCACACTTCCTTTTTGTTTCCGTACCTTTTTCGCAACTGTGGCGCTGTTCAAGCAGATACACGCTTTCCCATTCCGCATGTTCCCCGCCATCACCGTGCCACAATTGCGCCTCCTTTCCGTACCACGTGATAATGGCGGAAATCTGTTTTTGCCCGGCCCAAGGGCTTTCATAGCGCATTTGCACAATAAAGAAAGGTCGGTATACTGGAAAACCTACTTTATTGAGCAGCAGTTTGCACGGGAAAAGAAACAGATGATGGCCCTTTATCTTACCATCAGTTACTTTCCGCTCTCGGCTCTGAATGGAACCTGGTTCCTCCCTATAAATACTCTGGCTTTTCCCTGGCTCTGCCTACATAAGAGTTGGAATATCAGTATAGTGCAAAATTAACTTTTTTTTGAAAGAAAAAGGGAAGTGGTATGCGCCATCAATGCTGACGACAGAGGAGGGAACCGCCCACTCTAACGCTTTACTCAGTGGCGTGTGGAGAACTGATTGCGCCACGAAGACGCACTGGGAGGGTGAATATGATGATGCACAGCATGGTAGCGGAATGAACCCAACTGCCATGACTACGCAAGATAAGCGGATGGTGAGTGCGTGTGGATTTGGCCTTTATCTTCTTGACAGCTCTGTGAGGTAGATTTCAACAGGAGTCCAGTGGCACCGTAAAGGCCAACAAAATTTCCAGGGTACAAGCTTCTGAGTTAAATCCCCCCCCTTTTTTTTAGATCTCAAACATTTTTTATTAACCAGACCACATAACGACAGAGTTTAGACATCAAACGATATAGTGTTCCTACAAAAGACCACTTTCACAAAACATTTCAAGTACAAAGAAAGAACTTGCTAAAAATGTGTAGAACTTTTTTTAAAACTCCAAGTTTTAAATCTCCCTTTGTTCAGATACCATAGCCACATGTGTGTGTTATGTGCCATTAAGGTGCTTGCAACTAATGGCGACCGTATGGATGCAAGACCTCCACAATGTCCTATCATTAATAGCCCTGTTCAGATCTTGCAAACTGGAGGACGTGGCCTCCTTTATTGAGTTAATCCATCTCATTTGGAATCTTCCTCTTTTCCTATTGTCTTCCACTTTTCTTAGTATTATTGTCTTTTCCAATGAGTCTTTTCTTCTCATAATGTGACCAGAGTATGATAGCCTCAGTTTCATCATTTTAGCTTCTAAGGAGAATTCAGACTTGATGTGATCAAGAACCCATTTATTTGTCTTTTTGGCCATCCATGCGATCTGTAAAACTCTCCTCCAGCACCACATTTCAAATGAATCAAATTTCTTCCAATCACATTTTAGTTTGGATTATCTTGACCCCAGTGACACATCCTTATCCTTAAAGATCTTTTGTAGTTCCTTCACAGCTGCCCTTCCAAGTCTCAATCTCTGTCTAATTTCTTGGGTGATGATTGAGCCAAGGAATAGAAAATCTTGAACAATTTCAGCTTCTTAATTGTCAACCTTAAAATTCAACTGTAATTCTTCTTTGGCACTTTTTAAAACCTTCATCAGTCGTTGTTTCAGGTCTTCAGCATAGCCGCATATTGGTTTTCTATTCAGAAGGGTGCTTTGACTCTCAAATACCATCTTGATCAGTAAGGGTGCTTACAGGCCTGGAGAAAAATGTCCTTTATTTTTACTAGAGGCTTAATGTGTGGTTTGAAGTTGTTCAAGGTAGGAAGGTAAATTAAACCTCTACTGAAAGGGTAGGACATTTTTCTCCAGCGCTGGGAGCAACTACCAACTCTTTCTGTCACTTGTGAAGATTAAAGTTGAGAGAATAACTGGGCCGAAAAATACACTAGTGAAGGAAGAATAATTTTAAAAAGAGCCCCCAAAGCTTATCGTGCATATAGCAAAAGGCCATTATAATGAACTTTATTTCTCTCTTCTCCCCAAGAGCTCGGGATGATATATTTTACTGTCCGTTTCCCTTCGGTTTATCTCAAGAGCCCTCTGAGGCAGACTATAACGGAGAGACTGCGCCTTCCCCTTACACTTGGTTAAGGCAGCCAGAGAGAACGGTGGGGCCAGAAGTCCATTTTATCCCCCTCAGGCTTTTGCCCTCTCCGCTTCTCCTACCCAAAGCGCCACCCCGCTGGTTCCCTCAGAAGCCTGCCCTGCCAGGGCCATATTAACCCATGGCCGGCTGGCACTCCAAACTTTCACTCCACTACAGCTGATAGCCTGACCCTGGCAGGTAGGTACTAGACCGCAGAACGTAGCCATTTTGAGGTTCTCCTGAAGAATTCTGTTCACAATTTTTAAAACATTTTTATTGCATGAGTAGAACTTTTCAGGAAAGCACTTTTTGGAGGTATAATTGTTCAATACTGTTAATATTTTGAAGTGAATGAAATTTTTATTATTTATTAAATATATATATAATTTATGGGTAATTGTTTTAAGAGAAGAGACAATTTGTTTCACTTCAGTAAGGAAGCAGTTAATTCGCTTATCAAGAGGTTATATAAGAGAATCAATTAATTGTAATTTATGTGTGTGTGTGTGTGTGGGGTGTGTGTGCCTCAGCAAAAACAAATCCACCAGCCCTTGGTCCCTGCGGGGCCCCCTGGGCTTCAGCCCAGTCAGCCTTAGGAATAAGGGCCAAGCTAGAAGTGATGACTGACGAGTGACACTTGAACAGCAAGTGAACAGACTCACATGTATTCCTCCCTGTTCACTCGATCAATGCAAGTGGAGGGCAAGTGAACAGAGAGGAATACGCGTGAGTCTGTTCACTTGCCGTTCAAGTGTCACTCGTCACTTCTAGCTTGGCTACGGTTGCCAGCTCCAAGTTGGCAAATTCCTGGATGGGGGGGGGACCTGGAGAAAGTAGGGTTTGGGGAGGGAAAGGACCTTGGCATGGCATAATTCCATAGTCCCCCCCCCCACTAGCCATTTTCTCCAGGTGAACTGATCTCTGTGGCCTGGAGACCAGTTGTAATTCCGGGAGATCTCCAGCCACCACCTGGAAGCTGGCAACCTTAAGCTTGGCCCTAAGACGGCCCTGCTTCTCTGGCAGGCGCTGCGCCTCCGAGGAAAAGGTCCGCCGGGGTCGGCGCCTCACAGTTTCCCGCCCAAACCACCCGCGGAGCCGGCCCGGAGGCGGAGCCGGGCTGCCCGGCGCTTCCCCGCCTCCTGCTCGGCCGCCGCCGCCGCCGCCGGACGGGATGGAGGAAGCGGGAGCGCGGCTGGGGGGCGCCCCCGCGGGTCGCCCGGAGCAGCAGCAGCGTTTCGCGCCGCCCTCCGCCGCCGGTCTCTGAGGCGCTGCGAGAGGCGCCGGGCGGGAGCGCAGCCGCGGCTCCCGGAGGTAACCGAGGCGACCGCCGCTCACGAGCCCTTCGGTCCGCTCAGGGGGGCCGCCTCGGCGGGCAAAGGGGCGGGAGGGCAGGCGGCCTCTGCCGGAGGTGCGGTTGTCTTTCGCCCGGGTCGGGCCGAGGGCATTTTGCGCGCTCTCGCGGGCGCGATCCTCTTTAGCCGCAGCGGCGGCAGCAAGCGGGGGACACGCTCGGCATTGGCGCAAAGGCAGGGCGGTCTTGAGCCTCAGCAGCAGGATGTGGCGGAGGAACTCTGCACGTGCTCAGAGGCACGGTCCGCTTTAGTGGAGGAAGACACTGGGCATATGCTGAGAGACAGGGCAGTCTTGAGCCTCAGCAGCAGGATGTGGGATGAACTCTGCACGTGCTCAGAGGCACAGCCATCTTTAGTGGAGGAAGGCACGGCATATGCTGAGAGACAGGGCAGTTTTTAGCCTTCTCAATAGGATGTGGGAGGAACTCGGCACGTGCTCAGAGGCACCATTGTCTTTATTCTGATCATCAACAAATGGGGGATGGCAGTCTGCATATGCTCAAAGGCAGAGCAGTCTTTAGCCTTGAAGAGAAAAATGAAGGGGAAAAGAGCCAACCCAAAACAAATTAGGTAACCAGCAAGATTGAGAAAAACAAACCAAAATGAACACTGCCCCCCTTAATACAAAAAGTGAAAAACTAATACGAACATTTCAGCAGATTATAGAACAATAAAAATATAGAATTAAAACGATGGCCATTCGTATAGGGCCTAAGTTGGCGCCTTTCCCTTGTGTAGTAATAAGATATAACACACCCAAGAGTGGCAATAGATCGCTTCCACACGACCAGGCACAATTCTTCAGTGGTCATTAAGAAATTGCTATTCACGCTTTATCAAAGTAAAATCGACTTGACTGGGTGCAGAATGAATTAAAAAATGCTGCGTGTGGGCATGGAATGAGTTGACCTAAATATCCCCCTTCTGTGGATAGGGGGGGAATATGCTTGAAGGTATTATTTTAGCCTAAATAAATGGTGAGAAGGGGAAGAGAGGTTCTCTGTGACATGCTGAAACTCATGATAGGCATTATCAGTTGTAATGACAAGGGAGGAGGAGTCTGCATATGCTCAAAGGCATAGTTGTCTTTGGCTTAATTTGCAGCAATGGGGCATTCTGCACATGCCCACTGTCATTTTTGCAATGATCGCAAGTGATTGCCCCCATTCTATATGAGTGGATTCTTTTACGCTGAATCTTGTTTTTGGAGAGGAGGATTCTTCAGGATTTTGGAGAGGTTGGTTCTGGTTGCGCAGGGGGGCTCTTCAGGTTCTACAGGGGTAGCTGCGTTGGTGGAAAGATAACCAGGAGTCTTGTGGCACTTTAAAGGGTAACTCATTTTTATTCCACCACAAATGTCTCTGGATCAGAGCTGTGCTGTGAGTCATTGTGCAGTTGTTGGAGGATGTTCACTGCAACCATCTGCCCTCCCCCCTCGAAAAAAATGTTTGATCCAGCTAGGTCAACCAATGTGTTTTTACAGATTGTCATTTCCTTTAGAGCTTCTTTATTGTTTGCTTTAACTGGTTGATTTTTAAAAATATGTTTAGGGGTTTATCATTATCTTCTTCAAGTCCTACATATTTTATATAAACACGACCCCACAATTTTATTCCAGCGTAAGCTTTTGTTGGACCGGAGCCCGCTTCTTTAGGTGGTGTGAGTGGATCCTAACCAGGGCTTTTTTTCAGCGGGAATGCGGTGGAACGGAGTTCCCGCACCTCTTGAAAATGGTCACATGGCCGGTGGCCCCGCCCCCTGATCTCCAGACAGAGGGGAGTTGAGATTGCCCTCCGCGCTGCTGGAGTGGCGCGGAGGGCAATCTAAACTCCCCTCTGTCTGGAGATCAGGGGGCGGGGCCACCAGCCATGTGACCATTTTTGCCGAGGGCGATTTAAACTTTACAAAACTCCCCCCTTGTTCCAGCTGACCCAAAGGGACGTCATTGTACAGTCCTGAGTTCCACCACCTCTTTCCCCAGAAAAAAAGCCCTGATCCTATCTATGGTCATTCTGTTCTGGAGCTCTGAAAACAAACCAACAGCAGCAGGATCAAGGGGCCGTGAAATGCAGGAAGTACACAATTATGTAAATGTCAGATCTCATCAGGAGAAATACAGAGACTGCTCAGTAGTTATGCTAAGCTATTTAACACCTGTATTGGGTGGAGAGTCACACATCACAGTTGTAGTGAAATAAAAATAATATATCATGCTTTAATTGGGGTGGGGGGAGATGGGGACAAAGTGCGAGTGTGAGTATGTGAGCTCCTAAGCAATCCCAAGAACGCTTCCCGGTAAGTAAGCCCTGTTTAGAATTGCTTTAGAAAAGATGTCTAGAGAAGTAGTGGAAGGGTGGCTAAACAGTGCAGTAGCCAAATAAATGGTGGTTCTATGGCCATCAATTATTGAGTGGGCTAAACAGCCATCATCAGCTCTCTTGAGAATCTGTTAATTGAAGGTAAAAATGTCACAAAGCAATTCTTTAACAGATCACATATTGGGGGTCTTGGCAGGAGCCTTATACTGCGCAGTGTCTCCTCTAGGTTTGCATTTGAAGCTTGCTTGGCGGTCCTCAGCTCATATCAGCGCTGTTGATATGGCTTTGGTGCTTCCAAAGCAGACGAACAATTAAGATCACTACTGTCTGTCCCGTTTTTCTTAAAGCTACACCCTTTCCCCTTTTGCTTCCACTTACTGCCTTTTTGTTGAAATATAACACTGTAAAAAAAATTTCTCTTTCCCTTTCTCTTCTTTCCTGCAGAAGATCTCTGCTTCCTCCCTCATTGTCTTTTTTTTAAAAAAACGGGGGAAATTGTGACAAGTGAAACCTCTGCAGCCAGAATAGCCAAGGGCTGTGAAAGGGCAATCTAGGTGAGGCTGGGATTCCAGATACTCTTTACGCTTCTTATTCCTAAATCTCACAGTCAGTTCAGATTTCTCAACTTGTCCCCCCCCCCCTTTTTTTTTTTGCAGTTCTGATTTGTTTACTTTTTCTGCTGGAAGAAGATCTAGAGTCACTTCCTCTCTCCCAGCTCTGCCACACTTCATCCACGACAGCAATCCTGGTTATCCTTACTGGATGCTGCTTTCTTGTGTTCTGCCCCCCACCTCCAGCTATTCGGCACAACATACAGTGTGTGTATTTCCTCTACTATTTCTTTTACTTTCATAGTGTGTGTGAGATCTCGTTTGCTTTGCAGAAGGCTGTCCCTACGGAGGGGTGGCAGACAAATATTTCTCTTGATCTCTCGGAAACCTCTTCTTTTGCAACCACAGCATTGGGCACAGTTTTACCAAAGGGCGGTAAAACTCTTCACCCACACCAGAATCAAGCCCCAAGTCCTGATCATGCTGTGTGTGTTGTCGCTGTTGTGTATGTGCATTCCGCGACCACCCCCTGGCCGCTGTTAGCACTATGTGATTGGAATCCTTCTTTTGGGTTCTGGAGGAAAAGCAAGCTTCCTGCTTTCTTATCCAAGTATTCAGTGGGGAACATCTTGTCCGGAGCCTGTGGAACAAGTGAGCAAAACTCGCTGGTTTAATAAGGAACTGGGAGGGAGAGATGGGCAGAATTATACAAACTGTTTTTTTTAAAAAACCAGAGTATATGCACATGCTTTTGGAAGAGAGAACTGGAAAGCACTAGAATAGCAGGCATTTCCAAATGCTGCTCTTGTACCTAAAATGGAACGTAGATTCCCCTGGTTTCTTATCCAGATGCAGATTTCAGTGAGTACTGTACTTCCTTTCTCTGTTATTCCTGTGCTTTTCCAACTGTTCTCCCCCCCCCCTTAAACGGTTGCAGTTTATCCGTTGCAAAATATCTGTGGACTACGAGGTAGATGTTTTCCTCTTACATTTGGAGTTGCAAACTGGGTAGCAAAACAGCAATGAAGTGGGATGACTTAATGCTTTTGTAATGCTCTTCTGACAGAATCTGTTCAGATAATTCTCGGGCTCTTATTTGAACCGGAGCTGTAGCGTGCTCCGTAGCTGTCTACATGCAACAGTTTTGGGGGAAGAATGTCCTAGATTGTCAAATTGACTTCTCCACCTGATGAGTTGATATGCTGTGCTGTAAGTTATATCCCCTGATTATCTTTATTCTTACCAATTCCCTTTTAAGAAAGGTTTTAGTTGTTCATTTAACCAAGCTGACTTTGCAGGGAAATTATATGGCTGTCATAGGCAACAGGTCCAACTAGTATTTGAAGTGTATGCTTCGGACTGTGGATGTTTCTTAGGTATGTGGTTAGTTTCGTGGCGGCACTTTAAGAATAATTGCCCCTGAGAAATACGAGGTGTGCTTAGGAGAGGGGTCTGTCATGTTTGCTTGGATGATTTGTTCAAACCAGTTGTGTGAGGCTCTTGTGCACAAGTGGAAGGGACTGTTTGGTACTTCTGGGATGGTTAGTTATATTTCCTTGCCTGAATTTAAATTTGTTCATGGAATATTTTGAACTGGTGTCCCTGCAGCTTATAATTCTGTACTGCGAATATGAAATATTGCCCTAGACCAAGAAAAGAAACTTCCTCAATGTCTCCTCTCTCCTTGATCAGTCTTTGTATAGATTCCCCCACTAGCAATTACTATGATAAGGAAGGACCGTTCTTTGTCTGTCTTTGATGCCTAATGCAGTGCTGAAATCAGAGAACTGGGCTTGAATGTCTTGGGTCCAAAATTTGTGTGGGTTGAGTGGCCTTCGGGAAGATGTCTTCAGGATTGTTTCATGTGTTACATTTTTTTTTTACAAACTCATGCAGTAACCTGGCAAGTGACTATGGCACGACTGAACGTAAGCAGACGTGGACCCAGTCAGTCAGTCTATAGGATGCTTGGCAGGGTAAATGTTCTTTGCAAGGCAGGCGTGACTGCATAACAGCAAGACGGAGGATCATCCATTGGCTCAGGAGACTGCTCTGTTGTTGTTGAGTAGTTTGCAAAGCTCAAATTGTTGAAAGGGGCCTGTATCCAGTGGAGAACCAGCACGGTGTAGTGGCTAGGATGTTGGACTAGGATCTGGGAGTCCCAGCTTCAAATCTCCGTGCTGCCATGGAAGCTCACTGGGATGACTTGGGGACAGGCACTCTCTCTCAGCCTAATCTAGGATAAAATGTTAGGATACAACAACAACAACAACATTCAATTTATATACCGCCCTACAGGACAACTTAACACCTATTCAGAGTAGTTTACAAAGTATGTTATTATCATCCCCACAACAAACACCCTGAGAGGTGGGTGGGGCTGAGAGAGCTCTGAGAGAGCTGTGACTAGCCCAAGGTCACCCAGCTGGCTTCAAGCGGAGGAGTGGGGAATCAAACCCAGTTCTCCAGATTAGAGTCCCGGCAGTCTTAACCACTGTACCAAACTAGCAAAATAGATGACAATGCTGTAAGATGGGGGAGAAAAGCAGGGTATAAATATATCTAACAAGATAAATGAACCCCACCATCCATGTGTGGAAGGCACATGGAGTTTCCCCTCATTCTTCTCTGTTCTTGCTGCCCTGGTTTGCGGAAAGGTCACTTACGGGGTTGTGGTATCAGCAAAGAGAAATAGCCATGTGGAGGTGGGACAAGAAGATGAAAATGGCCCCTTTCCTCAGTGGAACTTTTCTTGTGAAAGAGGAAGGACAAGCAACGTCACCCCCCTGTCCTTGCTTACCCCAGCACCCCACCCTTGCTATTATTTGCCTTGAATTCCACAATTCTGGAACTGATCTTTCTGTCAGGCTATGGATGACAGGCTATTGCTGTACCATTGCAACAAGAAATCCAGGCTCTTGGTTAAATGGCTTTATTCAGAAATCAAATCATCTCCATAGATATGTCCATAGGGTTACTCAGAAGCAAGGTAAGCATCTAAGCAGTAAGAGCAAGATTGACAGGAATAGTAACATGTAGGAAAATCCTTCCTCTTAACATACACATTTGCTCCTTTCCCCTCCCAACAGTAAACAGGACTTTTGACCAGAACTCGTCCTGAGAACGTCTTGCATATTTGTACTATCAGGTTGAGACACTGAGAAAGCAAGAGATGAAAGTTGAGACATAGCAGTGCATGGGGAGTGAGCAATATACAGGGTCAGAAGCACTGAAAGTTTCTACAGTCTGCAATAAGCCTGTGAAAGAAACAGTTATGGCATTGGCAATATGACATCAAGTTACAGCATGAAACATTGATTCAGAACAGGTCAGCATTAGCATTAGCATTAGCATTGCTGACAACAGCATCAGCATTGGCATGGATGGGGCTCAGACATGACACTTTCTAGGAGTTTGAAGGGGCAGCAAAAGCAGAGAAGAGCACAGGAGAACTCATTCTGTGCATGGAATGGTTACATACAGGCCACTGTGCTCAATCCAGGTCTTTTTTGATCTATTTAGGAACTACTTTTATTCTGGCAGCTTAGTAGAGGCATGCAGCCAAAATGTTGGCTGGTTCTTTCATGTTAATATTTGAAATTCCTCACCTCTACAGTTTCTGGACGTGTTCTGGCCTCCTTTCTGACCATTCTTCCAGCTTTCTTTTTCCTCTGACATCAGTCTTTGGCTTTTCCTTCATTCTCTTTGACTACTTTACTTCTCAAGCTTCCTGGCTTCCTTTGGCCTCCTCTCTTCTGAAGTCCCTGGCATTTCCTTTCTTAGACCCGTCTTCCTGCGCATACATGCGCTCCCTCAGATTAGTAAAGTGTAGCCTATGGCAACCACAGACCTACCATACCTCTTGTGATACCAGGACAGGTAAGACAGAGAACCATTCGATGCAAAGACACACCATTCTAAGTGCATTATGGATTTAGCGTGACATAACTCTGCTTTGGATGGCACTGTCAGTCACTGCCAGGGGCTTTGCTGCCAAGACTACACAATCCCTTATTTCACTATAATATTAATTAATTACACAGTGTTTCTTAGTATTTTAACTGTTTCCTCACTTTCCCGTGCTCTTTATATGCTACCTCAGTCTGATTCCATTATGCCAGTTGTGTGTCTCTGCTATTTATACTTCTGTGATCTTTGGGGAAGAATACCATGTGATTTCAACTGACAAATTAAGCTGTGGTGGCTGTGGTGTGTGAGAATCCTGAGGGGGAATGGTTTCTGGTTCAGTTGCAACGTTCTAATACGTATCTAGATTTTATGACAAGAGTTGAGAACATTATGTTAGGTTATAGTCCTGAAATTATTTACTTCATTTAATACACTTCCTTTCTTCCTAATGAAGAGTCGAAGGGGCTTACATTGTTGTCCTGTCTTCCATGTTATCCTCATAACAACCTTGTGAGGCAGGATGGGCTAAGAGTGTATGACTGGCCCAAGTTCACCCAGCAAGCTTCCATGCCCGAGAGGGGGTTCAAACTTGGGTCTCCCAGATCCTAGTTTGACACTGCTACACTGGCCTATTAGATTGGTAACCATTTACTGGTAAAGTTTAAGCAAGACTTCAGACATTGTTCCATCTGTTGCAAAACTAGCATAAACAATGTTCTTGGAAAGAGCGTGCTCAAGAAAGAAGATTGTACTTTACTGAGTTACTATGACCTGACACTTCTCATTGCTTTTACAAAGAGCAAAGAAACACGGTCTTTCTCTTAGTCATTAACCTCAGCTAGATGCTTCCGAGAATCTGGAAACCTGGATGCTTCTGGGCAGTACAGAAAATGTTCTTTGTATAAATGAAGAATCTGCTAGGATAAATGCTAGAAGGATGAAAGTTTTAGACGAGGATCATTAATTTGGGGGCAGTGAATGGGAAAACATAGAGAAACTGGACTATGCGCTCCACAGTTCTTTTAAGATAAAAACCTGTATGTGCAGATTGTAAAATGTAATGACAACTAGAGCAGGGTTTTTCTAAAAAAAATGTTTTGCTGTCAGAGAACTTCTTCCACACTGACTGTTCTGCCAAGAAATCTCTGAGCATTTACGATGGGACCCCTGTGCATAGAGTTGCCAAGTTTTCTTTTTACAGGCCTGTTCTCCTATGCAACCATTTGATATGTAACCATTAACAAATGATGCTTATCTCTATACTATGAAAAGCTTCACTTGCTGAAGTCTGTGCACGGGACAGCTGTAAGAGGTACAGTAGCAGGCCATGCTTTTGAATGGTCAGTTGGCAAACCTACTGGTATATTATTGGGGGTTAGTTCACACCAGGAACTAGTTTGACTTGTTCATCAACCTGTGTGAGGTGATGGTGTGTCTTTGCAGTCTCTCCTACGCACTTTCTTTCTCCCAGGGAGCAGAAGGTTTTGGAAAAAAGTGATGTTCATGGTACATAACTTCATCTTTCTTTTGCCTCTGGTAAACAGATTTTGCAGGTTTCTGTTGCTTCAAAAACCTGCTTGACTGGAGTTGACCATAGGATAAAGGAAATGTATATATACTGTGGAGAATGAAGCCTTTCTCAAACGCCTTCCCAGTCTCTTGAAAACTCAAGCTTTTCTTCGGCCTATTATAACTGGAAACCTTGCATGCTGACTGAGGCATTTTAAATTAAGACTTCAGTAAATTTTCTTTTTATGTATGTCTTGTAAACAGGGCTTTTTTTCTGGGAAAAGAGGTGGTGGAACTCAGTGGGTTGCCAGCACTGGGGGCAACTCTTGGTGGGAGGTGGTGCCCCTGGTACCACATGTGTGTGCGCAAAGTGCACACATGCTCCCAAGGCCAATAACGTCACTTTGGGTCAGCTGGAACAAGGGGGGAGTTTTGTAAAGTTTAAAGTGCCCTCGGCGAAAATGGTCACATGGTTGGTGGCCCCACCCCCTGATCTCCAGACAGAGGGGAGTTTAGATTGTCCTCTGCGCCACTGAAGCAGTGCGGAGGGCAATCTCAACTCCCCTCTGTTTGGAGATCAGGGGGCGGGGCCACTGGCCATGTGACCATTTTTAAGAGGTGCCGGAACTCCGTTCCACCACGTTCCTGCTGAAAAAAAGCCCTGCTTGTAAATAACATTTGTGGTCAGCTTTATGAATACAGGAGATGTTTCTCATTGCAGCTGCCGCACAATTGTGATTTCTAGTGGCAGGTCACAGCAGCCTTAAGAGTAGCTTGCCAGAGTGCCAGCACTGAGTTTGGAGGGTCGTGCAGTGCAAGAAGTTAATAGATGACTGATGTGAACATTAGAGGTGGAATGGAAGGCTGAATCCACAACAAGGAAGCAAACAGAATTAGGAACCAGTGTGGTATGACTTAAAGAATGCAGTGTGAAAACAGATTGTAGTGCTTTCCGAAAAAAAGATGCATGATGGGTTTGTAAACATCATTATGGATAGTTATTTTTACTTCTTGGGTCCTCAATCAAATCTTCTCTACCAGAGAGCTAAGCTACAAATAAAAATAGATATATACCTCAACAATCTTGTCTTGCCAAAGTGGAGCTTCTAAAAGATTATGGGCACAACTGACGTGTATTGGGTATTAATGAGAATTCAAGCAAAATTATCTTAATTAGGGTATATTCCTGCTTATGTTTGAAATGTTATGTTGGAAAGGAGAACTGATTTTACTTTGTAGGGTGCAAATGGGAGTTCTGTGAGAATATTTCCTAGCTCTGCTCATCTCTCGCCTTGAGAACCATGATGGCACTTAATTTTTTAATTGATGGGCTAACACAGCTACCCCTCTAGAGTTCAAAAATCCCCCCCTTAAGTCAGAGACCTCGTGACTGCATTCTGTTTCTTGAAAAAACAACGCGTAGTATGTAGCTCTAACCTTAAAGGGGCTTGTTAACAAGTGAGACTTGCCTACTTTAGGTGATTTTTGTTGTTGTTTTCTTTAGTTCATCAGTGTTACTTCTGTTCTAACATAAGCTTGTATGAGAGGGATGAG
Organism: Eublepharis macularius; assembly: GCF_028583425.1. Classification (NCBI taxonomy): domain Eukaryota; kingdom Metazoa; phylum Chordata; class Lepidosauria; order Squamata; family Eublepharidae; genus Eublepharis; species Eublepharis macularius. The sequence continues at coordinate 15,036,076 of NC_072801.1, forward strand.
CTATTATTTTTTTCGTGACCCAAGTGCATGGTGAGGACTGAGAGCCAAGCTACAAGTGACGCCTGACATAGGTTGGACACTTGTCAGCTTCCCTCAAGTTTTGATGGGAAATGTAGGCGTCCTGGTCTTGCAGCTTGGTTCTCTATCTAATTGAAGTTTACAGAGCAGCAGTCTATGAGAGGGAGAACATGCAGTCAGGAGGGGAATGCAGGCATCAGGCTCTCGCCGGTTGCCCCCCTTCCCCTCTACTAGGGGTGTGTGTGGGTTTCTGTAAACTTCAATTAAATGGAGAGCCAAGCTGTAAGACCAGGACGCCTACATTTCCCATCAAAACTTGAGGGAAGCTGACAGGTGTCCAACCTGTGTCAGGAGTCACTTGTAGCTTGGCTCTGACTTACAAGCCTGGTTTAAAATAGGTTTTATAGGCTGCAGTCCTATAAACTCCTGGGATTAAGTCCCATTGAATTCTGAGGGAGTCCACAGCCTGATTTTGAGTGATTCCGCACACGTTGGATAATGCACTTCCAATTCTCTTTATAGATCATTTGGAACAGATTTTTTTGTGTGTGGAACAAAAAATCCACCTCAAACGATTGATAAAGTGCATTGAAAGTGCATTATCCAACGTGTGCGGAATCAGCCAATGTGTAGAATTTAGTGTTCTAAAAGCCCATTGATTTTCAAGTAACTTTTATTTGCAACTGTATGTGAATAGGAGGTTGGAATTTGGTTACCCAAGTCATATTTTAATGTATATTGTTAACTGGGCTATGGAAGCAACAGTAGAAGGGGGATGGGAGGGGAGAAGAGAGAGAATGAGCACCACTTACACACTGCTTTTCTCCTGATTGGGGACCCAAAATGGCTTTTCACATTGTTCCCCCCACCCCAATCCTTACAACAACCTTGAGAGGGTAGGTTAGATGGAGAGATTATGATGAGCCAAAGGTCACCTGGCAGGCTTCCATGGTTAATCAAGGGATTTGAACCCGGTTGTCTTATTCCTAGTCCGACATTCTAACCACTACACCACACGAGCCCAGGCTTTGGCTTGGTAGCCAGGAGATATTCATGGTTTGGGGACGTTTATTATTTATTAAACCTGCTTGCTTCTTTCATAGATTATAGTGTTTCCCCCCTCAAATTCCCTGAATTTTTTCCTTGAGTTGATTTGCTTGTCATGTTACATTCTTTTTAGTCTTAAAGCTGTGAGAAGAATAAACTTTGCCTGTGAAACAACACACCAGGGTGCAGAGATCATGAGATGTGATGTATCTTTATTTTCATATAAGCTGCCTCCTTAGGTATCAAGTTCACATCTTCCAAAATATTTGCAGACGTTCAGCAGGACTCAATTAGTGTTTCTTGTAGAGTAGAAGTAATTAATTTTTTTTAACTTTATTTTTCGAACTTTTTTCTTTTACAATAAAAAAAAAAATCTAAGACACTCAACGGTAAAACCATAACTCAGTCCACAACATGATAACTACAACCAGGGGTTTTTTTCAGGGGGAACGCGGGGGAACGGAGTTCCGGAACCTCTTGAAAATGGTCACATGGCTGGTGGCCCCGCCCCCTGATCTCCAGACAGAGGGGAGTTGAGATTGCCCTCCGGGCCGCATGGCGCGGAGGGCAATCTCAACTCCCCTCTGTCTGGAGATCAGGGAGCGGGGCCACCAGCCATGTGACCATTTTCTCCAAGGGCAACCCACTGAGTTCCACCACCTCATTTCCCAGAAAAAAAGCCCTGACTACAACAATAGACAACCAGTGTAAGGATCCTAAAAGTTCTATACATATCAACCAGGCAACAGAAGTAATTATTTTTGTGAGCTTGCTGCAGCAAGTAATTTTGGAGCTGCCACTTGTCTGAGTGTGTCTGTTGTGCCATAGTCAGTGTCTGGTTCTCTTTGACAAGGATTTGCAAGATGGCAACTCCACAACAAGGTGGTAGCGAATTAATTCATCTGGTCATTAGGGTTTAGTCCTGTAGTCTGAGTTGATAATAGAGAATATGCAAAGTGCCTTTCTTTTATTACTGAAGGATAACTAGCAGCCCTAGTCCAACAGCACCTTACAGACCAACTAGATTTCCAAGATACGAGCTTTCGAGAGTCAAAGCTCCCTTTGTCAGATATGAGCAGGGCTTTTTTTCTGGGAAAAGAGGTGGTGGAACTCAGTGGCCAATCTCAACTCCCCTCTGTCTGGAGATCAGGGGGCGGGGCCACCAGCCATGTGACCATTTTCAAGAGGTTCTGGAACTCCGTTCCACTGCGCTCCAGCTGAAAAAAAGCCCTGAATACGGGGATACAGCCACTTTGTCATATCAGATGGAGCTCTGACTCTCGAAAGCTCATCCCTTGGAAATCTAGTTGGTCTTTAAGGTGCTATTGGACCCAGATCTTACTGTTTGACTGCAGAACAGTACGGCTGCGCACCTGGAAGTGGCAGCTCTAGTCATATTCAAGCAGGTATAACCCCTGGTGCATCCCTTTCAGAAGTTAACTGCTGTCGTCTAGCTATACTAGGCTGATAAAAAACTTGAGGAAAATACCTTATGGTGTCCAAGGATGCTCCATTAGTACCTTCTTTTTTGGAGAACATAAAACAGCCATTACAAATGGATACATGTCACACAGTTCTTCTTATGTCTTTTCAATGTCGCTCCTGCCAGTACTGCTTCTTTTTAAAAACCAAATTAGCTTTCTTTTGGAGCAAATGTAAGATCAGAAGAGCCATCTGGAAACTTGAGAAGAGCACACTCTTTGACAACTGAAACTTGTTAAACGAACTTTGCTGTGACATGGACTGTGACATGGACTGTGACTAGAATTGCTTTGGAGCTGTTCTTAGATTAGACATCTGAAGGTTGCAGGAAGAAGAGGTCAGAGAAGTGATGGATATTTTGGGAACGCTCATTAGGTTGGGTTGTTCCAGTGTTCTCTCTGCCTCCTGCTAAACGTAAGCTTTTCATCACCCTGCTGAGAACACTCGACTGCTTCTGCCACTGAATTCAGTGAGAGCTGGTATAACGTATGTAGAAACATGAGCTGAGAACCAAGGACGTGCTTTAAGTCTTGAATGCACTGAGTGGCCATGGTTAAGCCCCTGTCTCTTGTCTTTAGCATCCTTCATCTCTGTTTCTACCGCGATAAGAATGCAGGTTCACCTCATGTTCTGTTGTTGGAGGCTGCTGATTTTATGTATGTAAAGCATTTGTAACAATCCAAGAACTGTATACATATTAAGTATTATTGCTAACCCCCATCCTAAAGTTACATAACAATGCAGTAGCTAAGGAGTGGTGCATTAAATGATTTTTCCCCATTTGCAGGTCACATCTTGCTATATCTTCAGGTGGCACCTAATGCTTTCTTGGTAGAATGAAATCGTAGCTTTTACAGAAGTGGGATTTGGTAGAGAGCATCAGAAGTTGCCTGGAAAAATCTACTCAGCTGTTCTTAAAAGAAATCTCCTGTAAGTGGTAAGATCTCCCAAAGTGATTTCCTGCATTGCTTTATTCATGTTGCCAATCGCAGTGTGTTTTGAAGGGCCTGATTCTATAGTAACACAGCAGAACTTACGGCTGATTCCGCACACGTTGGATAATGCACTTTCAATGCACTTTAGCTATCGTTTGGAAGTGGATTTTTTGTTTCACACTCGAAAAATTCAGTTCCAAATGATCTCTAAAGAGAATTGGAAGTGCATTATCCAACGTGTGTGGAATCAGCCTATGACTGACTGTCCTGGTTTTTTTTTACATTGAAAGCAACCGGGAATTGTGGTGGTAGCTCCCCCCTCCCAATACTGCATGCACAGGTTTTTTTTTAAAATAGAAGTTGCCTCTAAGGGGAAAAATAAAGTACAGGTGTCCTTTCCCCCCTTACCTGCTGTAGCTAATAGCCACTTTTTAAAATCCGAGGACTGCCCAGTGCTGTAGTTCGTTAACCATTGGGGTTCCTGCTATAGGTACTGTTGAAGGAGATCTGACAAATGGGAGTAGAGCCCATATTTGGCATCCAGAAGTCTTGAGTTCATTCCCGGGGACCTTAGGTTAACGGGTCTTTGGTTAACAGGTCTCTGGTTAACCAGAGAGCTGTTTCCAGTCAAGAATAGGCAGTACTGGCCTAGATGGATCCATGGTCTCATTAAAAATAAGACATTTTTGTGTGTTCTTTTATCTGATTATGGATCTTCTCATGTAATACGAAGTTTAGCCTCCATATGTGGCTACAGTCATCTCCTTTCATTTATTCAGTGGGGTTTGCCCTCCATCGCCAGATTCTGCTGCTTTGATTAGTTGTGGTTGTGTCCTTGCAGTCAGCCATCCAGTTGCTGTGCCTCCTTTTGGAACCCACAGTAACATATGGATTTTATGGACCATTAGAGGTAAAGGACTTGACGGCAAAGATCCTAGAAACAGTAGTTGCCCTGCTTAGAGCACAGAGGGGTAGAAGTGGATTCATGCTACATGTGCTGTTTTTAGTAGTTGCAACTAATTCAGATGTATAACCAGTGTAGATATTTATCTATTGGGGAAATCAAGCCTTAGTTTAAACCCTGAGGTGGGAACAACTTTTGCTGGAGAGCCATTGTGAAAATATTTGGGGAAAGGGAGTGGCAGGCAAGGCCCCCCTCCCCAGGCATAGAAGCTGGCTATCAAAAGCTAATTGCCCCCTCTAAGCCACTGCTCCTTTTCTTAGATCTCTAACACCATATGTTTCCAGGAAAGGTGGCGGGAGGGAGGCAGTGGAAAGGAGCTGTAGGGATTTGGAGTTGTTGCCTAGTAACAGACCCCCCCCCATCGGCTGTTGCTGCTGTATTACAGCTTCTGGGTTGTGTATGACTTTAAGGAATCTGTGGCAAAGGGAAGGAGGGAGATACGTAGGGGAGAAGAAGAGGAAATAGTACCTCGACCACTACAACTTTCTTGCCATTACGTGTTCTCCCTTTTCCTCTTGGTTCCCTTCACTGCCTCAGTAAGTTGTGGAGAGGGGAGAAGAGAGGCTCACAAATAGGTTAATCCTTTTGACTGTTAAGCTGAACGCAGGATGAGGTCTTTTTATTTCAGAAATGGAAAAAAACATATTGACCTGGCAGGGAGAGGTCGTGGCTCTGTGGTAAAGCACCTGCTTGGTATGCGGAAGGTCCCTGGTTCAATCCCCGGCACTTCTAGATAAAAGGGATCAGGTACGAGGTGATGTGAAAGATCTCCACCAGAGAGCCGCTGCCGGTCTGAGTAGACAATACTGATCTCGAGGGACTGATGGTCTGATCCAGCATATGGGAGCTTCGTTGTGTGTGTGTGTTCTTACCAGGGCTTTTTTTCTGGGAAAAGAGGTGGTGGAACTCAGTGGGTTGCCCTTGGAGAAAATGGTCACATGGCTGGTGGCCCTGTCCCCTGACCTCCAGACAGAGGGGAGTTTAGATTGCCCTCCGCGCCGCCAAGCGGTGCGGAGGGCAATCTCAACTCCCCTCTGTCTGGAGATCAGGGGGCGGGGCCACCAGCCATGTGACCATTTTCAAGAGGTTCTGGAACTCCGTTCCCCCGTGTTCCCCCTGAAAAAAAGCCCTGGTTCTTACAGATATGGAGGGCCTCTTCCCCATAATACGGAGTTCACTTGCAGGAATATTTCCACAAGCCACTTCTGCCAACTCTTAAATCAGATGCGGATATGTTAAGAATATGGATGCATCCCAGGTACTAGGTACTAGGGTATCTCCCCATGCAAATGATTTGCTGATGTACTCCTGAGAGTAAAGTAATACCATGAGCAATTACCTTGATGGAAGATACTTTGGGCCTTGTGTACCCATGCCAAAAAACAAGAGGGACTTGTACCACTTTGGACTCGAGAGAATGAAATTCCAGTGCTGAATATTCCTTCAAGTAAAAAAACCTTGATGCAGAAAGAACACTGGCTCAGCAGGGGAAACGCTCCTCCCTTTTGCTTATACTGATCACTATTTTTCACTATTTCTCCCCGCTCCCAAATGCTTTCTTGACATTTTTAATGTGGGTCTTTTTCAGTGTTCCTCCTCCAAACTCAGTTTGATGGTGTACATTCTTCCTCCCAGGGATCATTTCGTAGAAAAAGAGCTGGAGGAACTCATTAGCATAACTTATTAGGATAACTCATTAGCACATGCCATGCCCCTTGACATCACTGGAAGTGTGTCATTAGCATAACTGATTTGCATGTGCCACACCCTTTGACATCACCTATCCTGGCTGTTCTGGACCCAATCCTGGCCATTCAGGCCTGAAATTGGGCCCAAAATGGCAAAAAGGGCCCGAAAATGGCCAGAAAGGGCCCCAAAATGGTCAGGATCGGGCCACTGCTGAGTGGGAGAGTGATCCACCACCTGTCAGATGCCTGATCCAGGCCATTTCGGCCCCAATCCAGACTGAAACAGGCTCAAAATGGCCGAGAGTCAGGTGGGCGGGGCCACCTGACATGTGACCTCTTTGGGGAACTGCCGGAACTGCGTTCCTGTGCGTTCCCCCTCGAAATGAGCCCTGCTTCCTCCCAAACAAGCATGTTCTAAAGGGAAGAAAACCAATAGAGCAGAATATACATTTGTGATTTATACCCCTGTTTCTAAAGCAGAGAAAGCTGCTTTTTGGAAGGACACTGAACACAAATCGACGTAATAACAAATGTTTGTTCCTTAGCTGAACTAGCCTTGAGCTCACACTCACATGCACTAATAATCCATCTATGGAAGAATCTGCACTCTCTGAAACTTATGTCTTGTAGTCCAACCAAGTTGACTACTGTGGCTGTCTGGTTTAAGTTATGGTGCATAACCTGCCTTGACTGAACGGTACACAGCATTAGAACATTCTGAAACTAGCATAATGTTCAGCACCTGTACTAACTATTCTAAATACGTAAATCACGTAGCTCCCTCTGCTCTGGCACTGTAGTAATCCCGTGGAATATTGGGTTGAACTTTTGTCTGTGTAAGAATACTTGGATGCTGAGTAACCAAGAGTTGAACTTATCTTTCAGGCTACAGTTTATTTGATCAGTTTATAGCCATGCATTTCTAGTGTGTGCATTATTATTTTCTTTCTCTGTTGTGTGTTATGACATCTAATGTTGTATGTGAAGGAACTGCTGTTTGGATGCTGCTAAGCTCAAATCCCCTTCTGGGCTATGCTGTATGTTGTGTGCAAATATATCTTATTCTCCTCTCCCTTTTGAAGGTAAAGGCAGCTTTGAGAAGGTAGATTTGGAGTACAGAAGTAGCAGTGAGGAGTGAGTGAGCACATAACCTTTTACTTACCTGCTGTTTTCTGCTGCAGCTTCTGTAGATGCTTTCCCTCTACATCCAGAGGAGTTAGCCGTGTTAGTCTGTAGTAGCAAAATCGAAAAGAGTCCAGTAGCACCTTTAAGACTAACCAACTTTATTGTAGCATAAGCTTTCGAGAATCACAGTTCTCTTCGTCAGACGCATCTGACTAAGAGAACTGTGGTTCTCGAAAGCTTATGCTTCAGTAAAGTTGGTTAGTTTTAAAGGTGCTACTGGACTCTTTTCGATTTCCCCCCCTACAGTGTTCCAAGTGTCTGTAGCGACTCTTGCTAACATGCATTGTGGAACCCTGGAGGGAGTCGCCAAAGGGCTGTGCAAAATCTGATTTTTGAATCTTGTTTTGTATTTCTTTAAAAAAACCCTTCTGTTTATTCAGCGTAGGACAGATTTTTAAATTATGGAGGGAAATATTATCTTGAAACATAGCCCGTCTTACTGTAGAACTGCAGGAACATTGTTCAAAATGACTATCTCTGTACGGATTTATTTTTCTTAACATTTTGAAGAATGATCTATTATTTGAAAAGGAGGATCATGGATAACATGGAACTTCCCTTATGGTTAGTATCACACTGATGTGTGATCCAGCAAACTTGCATAGCTAGCAGTATGCACTAGCATAGGTTCTACAGTATTTATTTAGTGTTATAATCCCTTTGCAGTGTGAAGTTGCTTATTTGCACTTCTGTCAACAGAGGCCTGGTGGATAAAGTGTTACAGTTACTGTACCTATAGGAAGGTTAAAAAAACTAAACGGTTTAATTTTGTGCTGCAGTTTGTCTCTTTTGTGCCCCATCTTGGGATCTGTTTATTCCTCCTCCTTCATCTTCTGGGATTAGGGCTTAGGCTGTTTCTCCCCCTTGCTTACGTGAAGGAGAAAAGGATTGAATCAAGAGATCCTGCAGTTGATGGAACATGAAAAATCCTCAGAGAGAAGGTGTTTGCAGTTACTTGATGGCTTAACAAAACTGGATAAATGGTGGTTAAGAAATGACGGAAATGTGGGCTAAAGGCATGTTAAGGCTATGAATGGAGTGAACGAACGGACTGAAATTGCCCTGGGAAGTAAAGAGGGTCAATAGTTAAGCAGAACCCCTTCCTGGGCATTGGAATCTTACAGGCAGGAAGGGAAGAGAGAAATATCCAGCAACTCCCCCTCCCCCAATGTGTATGTGGTTGTTTGTTTCATTACCTTCTTCTCTGCATCTCTGGCTGAACTCTTTGGGTGGCCTGCTGTTTTTGCTTCTTTTCTGTTATGCTTTTATAATGCTGCACGTGTTGTATAGTCTCTGAATGGGATGTGTTCCTTTTGAGACCTCCTTCATCAAGGGCAGGTTTCAACGCTCTTTGTTTAGCTCTATCAGATGCTGCAGTGATGGCTTTGCATGAAGCCTTTGCCTTTGGCATGGGAGCAGAGCACCCGCGTGCCTCTCTGTCTTGCCTCTCTCCGCTTCCCAAGCTTATGGCTGACCACCTTGTCACGGGGTATCTGCTGGAAGCAGTGGCTGCCTCCCTTCCCCTTTCTAAACAGACTTGATAAACAGCAAAGCATCAGCAGGCAGCCATAGAATAGATATTTGCAGGCATGGCCAGTGTTTCATCGGTTCCAGGTCACACATGCGCAAACCTAGGGCTGTCATGCTGCTTGCACATGATCCGTTTATTGCTGTTTGTTTGTCAGGAAATATCTGTGGAAGATGGATGAAAAGAGAAGGTCGAACAGTAGCAGCTGTCTCAGGGCAGTATCCTAGAGGCAGCGTGCTTAAAATGGTATTTGAACAGGGATTCTGGCTGGTTCTGTGTTCTAAACTTCAGCTCCATGTTCTAGCTCCAAACCTCCCATTAAGCGGCCAAGCTGCAACCAAGACCCAAGCCTTACCTGATAAATAAATTGTTATGTAGGCCCCAGAAAACTTAAAGAATTCCATGTTTGGGCCATTAGCAGAGTCTATTATTTGGCATAGGAAGCGTGATTATAGGTGGTTGTGAGCTGGTTCTGCTGGCTGGTATGTGTGCAGGAGATAAAATAATAAAAGCATACACTTGCTTTATATTTGGAAAAGAAATGAGAGTTCTTTATTGTAGTAACTCCATACTTTGATAGGAAAGGAGGAGGGACAGATCCTAACTACCTATCTAGTCTAAGGATGGACATGAATGGCAGGAGAAGGCCTGCATCCATGCTACCACGATGGAGGGAGGAGAAGAGAGAGGTGTTGCCTGGAACAATGCCAGGAAGAGAAGAAGTGAGAGCGAGGAAGTCAGGAGGAGGATATCCTGATAATAGAAATCTACATATCAAAGGACAGAGTAGAGCAGAGTGCTCTGATCTCTTTACCTTTCTAACTCTTTGGTTTGTCCCCCTCTGAAACCTGAGGAAAGGGACAGCATTTAATCCTCCTCTTCCAATATTACCAACCCAGATCCAAGGGCCCCGAGTGCAGGGTTTGAAAGACAGATCTTAAACTGGTGGGCTGGACAATATGGGAAGAAGCAATATGGAATTATATCCGTAACACTGTAATTTGAAAGTCTTTTGTAACAGCAGTGATTGAACTGAGAGTGATTTGTTTATTGGAATGCTGCAATGCTTTCAGCAAAGGGTTGGAGGTATCTGTTTAATTGTTCATTGCACTGTATAGCTTATTGTCTGAATGGACTAATCAAAAGAAAGACACATAATAAAGTTCAAGATCTTAATTAACTAAGGAAATAGAAGTGATGATCCTGAATGTGATGCTTGTTACCTTTTTAAAAAAATGTAATGGAGATGCTCATTTTAAGTCAAGCAAAGTGGAATCAGGAATTCAGAGAGATAGTAAATGGATAAAATGTTATATTATTAAAGAATATATGCTAGAAATGTAATAGTTAGTCTTATAAGGTAAAAGGGGAAGGGAATAAAGGTAGTACTGTGTTATAACATAATATGTAAGCTTAGAAGAGAATGAAAGTAGGTTTAATAGTATAAAGTAAGTTTGAAATGAGTAAGAAAAAAGATAGACAAGGGGTTGGAAAACTGTTGGAAGTCAACAAAAGGGGGGGGAAAGGGAGGGGGTTAGAACAGAAATTATTTAAAGGGAAATGATTGTATGGAATATTTACATAATTTCTAATCCAATAAAAATTTAAAAAAAGGAATTTAGAGAGTGTGGAACTGAAAACGAGGCAAAAACATCCATCCAGTTTGTCCGTGGGGGAAGAAGCTGAAGCTAACTCAGAGGCACAGCTGGCATTTTGTTACCTATGCAAATGACTGGGTAAATATATAATATAGAAACACTAGTTGTAGATGTACTGGTTCTTTTCTTTTGTGGCTGAAAAGCTAAGGGCTTAGCTATATTTGTAACTATCTTGGTATCCATGCTTTGCTACAGTATTTAACTACTTTAAATCCAGTTATAATACTTATGGGAAGGTAACATGCTTTGTTTTTTTTTAAAAGTTAGCTTTGTAGTATAATAGCATAGCACCCGAGCTTCACAAAGGTGTTTGAATAAAGTTAAGTGTGTTATTCCTATTCAGGAGTCTTATACCATTTTTCTTCAGCTGTCTGCAGTTTCCTTCACCTGATTTTTACCTCAGAACAAAGAGTTCCACAGCTGACCAGTCAGAGAGATGGGGGTGCAAGCAGGCAGGAGCCTGCCAATCACACAGGAAAGCCAAGCCCCACAGGGAGATTGGCAACCCTAGTAAACTTTGAGGGGAAGACTGGGAGGTGCATTTGATCTCAGGACACATTCAATGACTTCCAATAGCAACTGCACACTGTTCTGAATGTGGGGGGTGAGGACCAATCAGGCCGCATATGCAAATGACCTTTGTGTTCCAACTGTCTCTGGGTGTGTGTGTGTATGAGGTGTGGAATGTTGTAAGCCCCAATCAGCCCGCATATGCAAATGACCTTGAAAGGCTGGCCCAATTAGGGAAGAGTGGCCGAGCTAGCAGTGGACGGGGGCGCAAGCAGGCAGCAGCCTGCCAGCCACACAGGGAAGCTGTATCCCTTTGGGAAAACACATTGTACCCCTTTTGACCCCCTTAGGGGGTGAATTTCTTAAAATCCCTTCTTAGTGGGTGTTTACATCATGAAAGGAATGTTCTCCCCAAATTTCATGTTTCTAGGTCCAGGGGTTTGGGCTGGGCATTGATGAGTCAGTGAGGACACTTGTCTTTATATATATATAAAGTCTGGTTCAAGCTGCGATTAATTGGAATGACATCAGTGGCTCCTACTTTGATTTTGAAGATATTTACATGGAAATGAAGTAGGTTTCCCCAGTCTTCTGATAGGCGAGGAACACTGCCCCCCTCCTAGCTTAAAAGGGGAGGCATGCCTCGCTATAACAGCCCAAATGGTTTATTTCTGAAGCACGCAAAAGTAAGAACTTTCTGTCTTAAGAATAGTCTGTCCTTTTCATTCATTCATTTATTGGACTTCTCGCCTGCCCGCCCTGCAAGCGGGCTCAGAGCAGATCACAACAGTATAAATACATTTAAAACATAGTAAGACTATATAATCATAGCAAGCATAAAATACAGTAGAAATACAATAAAATACGATGCCCAAGATAGTGATCCCTGCCAACCACCCCTACCAATAGTGCATAGAGGAGGGAGGGGAGGGGAGGGGAGAGAAGAAGGAAACAGCCATTCTGGTTGCATTTTGACTGGGAGGGGGGATAACTTGTCTGTTTCTGAATTAATTACACTTTGGGGTATGCCTCATCTAAGGGAAGGTAAATCCGTTACAGCTCTACAATCCTATTGCAACAACCAGTTCAGAGATGGGTCGGTTACCTTCCCTCAACAGATTTTAATACTAAGGAGGTAAGCCCAGAGCACAGAATCATGCCATGGCAATGGGCAGGTGTCTCAATGTTTTGTGCATATATGGGAGCGTTGCATTTTTAAAATTTTATTTCTCACGGTTATCTAAAGTGACATAATATATAGTCTGGAGGAAGTTTAATAGAACTCACGAGAGTTCTAAATCAGCATGATTAAGGTCATGGTGTAAGATTTATTCAGCTGGCTTTCATGGTTCTGAAAGAAATCCTTTAGAAAAGGAATGTGTTGTGTGCTGCAGATACAAAAGCAGCGGATGTATGATTATGGTTCTGTAGTTATAGAACAGTACTTCCCCAAGTGTCATGCCTGTACGCCTACATCCATACCATTGTTCTATGTGTCGAACCATTGCTAATGCTGTATCTTGATTTCATTTTGCAAATACTCTAACCATCACTTTTGTTTCTCCCTCTAGCAGCCTGAGAACGCAGCTGTCTTATCTTTTTTTCTTTTGAAGCTCACAGAAGTGACCTTGTACTGTCTGCAATGTTGCCGTTGACTCTTATACCTCTTTGTCCTGTTTAGGTTGATGTATAAACTCCAGAAGAAGTTCCCAGACCTTTTCAGGCGCAAACCAGTGGTCTAAGTGGGAAGGGGGGAAATGATTGAGTATTGAGAGCTGTGCTTTCTTCAAGTTCCTATTCCTATCAAGGACACGTGTACTGCTTAGATGCTTCCTTGCCTCTGAGTAATTCTATGGACATATGTATGGAAATGATTGGATTTCTGAATAAAACCATTTAACCAAGAGCTTGGACTTCTTGTTGCAATGGTACAGGGGCCTGCCTACCATATCCTGTCACCCATAGCCTAACACCAAGTCCAGAGCACTGCAGAGAAGAGGCCTGAAATGGTGAGAAGGGGGCGGGGAAGACATGCTACATTCTTTAAGCTGTGGTCAGAAGAGGTTATCTGGAAGTGCTAGAAGGGATGAGATGAGGAATAATGGAGGCTAAAAAGAATATGGGGAGGAAGGGTTAAAGGGATAGTGGCATATAGGAGTGAGAACAAAGGGAGGGTTTGGGATGCAAGTGGCGTTACAACCAGCGGTAGCTGCTGTGATTACTCTGGGATTGGTGTGTTTTTATAGAATCATTTAAAGCTGTGAGCCAACACGTAAGAAGTTGGGGCTCGCTAGATATTTGAGCGGCTCTGTAAAACCATTAATCTTTTTGGCTTAACTAAACAAAGAGTTCTGTCACTCAGAACTGTTTAGTGAGCGCATTTTGCAAAGCTATACCAAATGCTTGTTGAATCTTACTTCTAGCTGCATAGCGTGCTATCCGGGGAATGAATCTAAATGTTGATTCCCAGAGTCTGATCATTTTTACTTTGAACTAGTATTGGGAACAGTGAACAAGTTCAAAAGTGGGAGTCCTTCCAAATCGCTACAAGTCTGAAAGAAAATACTTAACGTATGAAAAGGTGGGGACGGCCACAGGAACCGTGCCGTCCTGAGCAGAGCGCCATTCCTCTAAGCCCAAAGGACGTAGAAGGGTTAACATGGTTTAGGATTGCAGGGTGGGAAGCTGTGCTTCGTGGTATCCATGACGCTTAGTTTGCTTAGTCTTGTGGTAGACTGGCCGTCCTGTAGCTGGCTTTAGATTAGAATCACTTGCTGTAGGGGACAGAATTCGAGGCAGCGGAGCATGTGGTTAGGATAGTCAGCTGTGTGGTTCTAGGGGAAGGGAGACTCCTGGGGGATGACAGGGCAGACTGGATAAAGCCACAAATAGCCAGGAGAGCTTTGTCCATTATTCAGGACTGCAGATAATTGTGGTAAGGGGCAACTAAGAGCCTCTGACATCATGCGCCGTGCAGTTCTCTCCCCCCCCTCGCTTTTTTCATGAAAAGCTTGGAAATAAGAAGTTCCTTAAAAGGTTATGAATGTTAGGGCTGTTTTTGTGTACTTGTGTTCTGGCTTCTGTGCCTCTAGGGCGACTGCAGTTGTCTGCCAAGGCTTTTACACCCTTTCCAAAAGGAAAGCTGGGACTGGGCATTATTGCTGGCAACCCAAATATCCTTGACAAGGAAGCTCATTCATATGTCAGGCTTGGTCGGATGAAAGGTGTCCACTCTTTCTTTTTCCCACTGGGTTTCTTTCACATTCAACCCCCTGCTTACTTTCTTGTTTCTCCTTATCCAAAAAAACAGTAGAAATTTAAACACAAGCCTAATATGCTTTCCTGTTTTTATTTTTACATTCTCCGTCCCCCAGCGATATGTCACCTCATCATTCCCAGAATACATTCCCTCTTGCAGATGCTTCCTGCTTGAGGGTTTGGGGGGAAGGGGATACGAGGCGGGTGACAGGAGTGGAAGCTGTGTAAAGAACTGCTGTTCAGAGCCTGAGAGATATTATGTCAAGAGGGACGCTTTAAAATGTGCTTTCCTTATTCCTGTGAAATTAAAATTAATTCTAATTAAGTGCGAGTTAACCTCTGTACCTATTGCAAATGAATGGAATATGCGATTAACTTACCTTGCGGTGTTGGAGGTTCCTTAACATTACTTTGAAGTAAATTGTCCCTGTGTATGTGGCTTGAATTCTTAATAATCTATTCAGTTCTTGGCACTGTATGCTGAAGCAACAGATCTCTGTGAAATGCTGTTTTTATTCCCCAGATTAAAACACGGCTACTCAACGACAACAACAAAAAATCGAAGATGCTTAAAAGCAAACATAGATGTTTAAAAGCAAACACAGGAGATGTTTAAAAGCAAACAGGAAACCTATTTGTCAGTGCCTTTGCTTTATCTTTAAATTTGCATGTCGTGTGAAGCTGGAAATTTGATCAGCATATTCTAGGCAATAGGATATGTGGTTTTCTGGATAATCCATGGCAAGAGCATTGTGGTTGCTTCCAAGTGTATCTTTCGTCTAAGAACCTGATTAAGCTTCTGTACTCTTCACAGTATGACGGCTGCCTCTGAGAAAGATACATGAACAAATGCACATAAGCTCATGAAAGAGCGCGAAGGACCCAGCTTTCAGCGCTATACGCTTAGCACAAGAGTCTATTGGCTACTGCCCCACCTCTCGCACAGAATGGTAATTTTTATGAGTTGAAAGTAATCAGAGAGCTTTCGTTTCCCATGGTGTCTGCATATCTCTTTGTTGCCTCTGGTCAAAGAGGTTTCCCAAGCTTTTGAAACAATACAGAAAACCTGTTTACCAGAGGTGAAGTGGAATGAATGTACACATCACAAACAGTCATCCTTCCTTCAAAGCTTCTTTAACTGGGGGTGTGGGTGGGGGGGGAATAGCCTTTCTCCAGCTTGAGAGAGTTGGAACCATCATTCTCAAACTATCAGTTGGTCCCTTAATTGGGAGGCTTGCGTAGCTGCTGGAGGTCAGTTATCTCACCCTCTTTAAACTGAGGGGTTTTTTTTTGCCTTCTAAGTTTCTTCCCTGAGTTGCCATCCTCCAGGTGGAGCCTGGAGATCTCCCAGAAGTACTATTGATCCCCAGATGACAAGAGATCAGTTTCCCTGGAAAAAATGGCTGCTTTGTAGGGTGGACTGTATGGCATTATACCATGCTATGGTCTCTCCCTCTCCAGGCATCACTACCAAAATCTCCAGGGATTTCCCGCCCCAAGGGACGCAACCCTAAGTCCCGTGAAGACTTTGTGGCCTTCTTAGCTTCACTCTGCTTGTTTCTTTAGATCTTGTTGGTATTTTAGCTGAGGACAATGGTATGTTTTTCTGTGGCTTTAAGGCCTAAGTAGCTATGATGGGGTAGCCATGTTGGTTGTTCATGCATCTATCTTACTTCCCCACATGGATTGCTTCTGGTTTTGAAGCTGGTAAGGTGTGGAGGAGACAGTTAAGTTTTTCTTGCCTACAGTTTCTTTTGAAATTAAAGCTTGTTGGCTTTATGTATATGTGTAAATAAAAAAGTAGCTACTTTGTCATGACTAGCTCATTTCTATTTAAGTCACTGTGTGTGCATTGATTTCTTTTTGTTTTAATTTGATTCTGCAATCATACAGAACTACAAAAAGGAATTGGAGGAAATCAACATTAATAAATTCCAAGGATGCAAAGCTAAACACTAAAGATTTATTGTTTTCTTGACTTTTAGAGACTCTCTGTGATAAAATTTTTGCGAATGCACAGCATGAAGAAATGATACTGTTCAAGGTTTGAGTTTGATGCAGGATTTTTTTTTTTATCTTCCTGGTTTTCTAATAGTCATTTGAGACGTGCAAGTGAGTCTGGATAATGTTTTTGATGTTTTCAATCTTCGTACGTTTAAGTGGCAGCCAAGACTCTTCCGTGGGTTTTCTTTTCAGCTGTTCAATTTGTCTGTATGTATTTCCATTTAACCTTGGTTTGAAATGTGGCTGTTGGTACGAAATGACAGGTGTAAGCTGAATTTTGGAGTTCAATTTGAAATTTTTGTTTGGATTGGACTGTGGTTTGAATGGTTCTGTATCAGCACTGTGATTAGTTGGTTTTGCAACAGTCAGATCTTAAAACAACAAAACCTGCCATTCTCAGGTGTAGAGGATTTCTGTCCACTCATCTAGCAACATGGTTTCCTGTGAAAGCAGGGGTTTTTTTTCTGGGAAAAGAGGTGGCGGAACTCTCGAGAGGGAAATGAGGAAGAAACACATGAGATTCTTTTAAATAATACTTTCACGCACTGTTGCCGAGTATTTTCAAGAGGTGCCAGAACTCCATTCCACCGCGTTCCCACTAAAAAAAAAGCCCTGTGTGAAATCATATTCAGTAGTATCACTTGAGACAGACCAACTGACAACATTCATTGTTCAAAGTCTGGCTGTCGGACAAGGTTGTCATAAACTGGCACTGGGCCATTGCTGCATTTGTAGTAGAGACTGAAGGCTAGTAGCTCTATAGAACAATTCCCATACCTGAAGTACAAGGCTCAAGATGGTACTTGCGGCACTCAAGTGTGGTGCTACTGACTTTGCCTGAAGAAAGATGGCCTGTGCTTTATTAAAGGGTAAAGTGGAGGGCGGTTCTACTGAATGTGAGTGTTTGTGTGCTAATAGGAAGCTGCAGAGTCTCTACGAGTGCTCTTCTGTGAGCAGAACTACAAGTGACAAAAGGCACAGGTTGGACACTTAACAGCTTCCCTCAAGTTTTGATGGGAAATGTAGGCAGCTTGGCGGAATGTTGGACAAATGACAGTTGAAAAGTCCATTGGTCAGCAGTCAGAGAGCCAAGCTGCAAGACCAGGACGCCTACATTTCCCATCAAAACTTGAGGGAAGCTGGCAAGTGTCCAATCTGTGCCTTTTGTCACTTGTGGTTCTGCTCTGTGTCTTCCTAACAATACAGCCGATTGTTTTGTTACTGGGGCATGAGCCATCTCCGCTTCTTTCACAGGAGCCCTCGAGCACGAGCACGTGCTTGCTTCAGCCCCTATCCTATGCGGACCACCCATGACCAAAACTGGTAGTTAACTATGCTCATTGTTGATGATGAGACGGGGAACAGTTCGGGGAACAAGGGAGAGAATTTGGCTATGGTTACATCTCTGCTGGTGAGAGGCACTGCAGAATCCACCAGGGTGGATGAAAACAGATGTTTTCTATCCTCCTCCAAATGCAAACAAAACAGAGCAGAACAGAGAAGCGCTTCTTTTTCCAGGTCAGTGAGGCAGCCTGTTCCTTATTACAACAGCTGACAAACAAGCCCCAGATGAAAGGAGAGAGATTGTCAGGACAGGCATTCTTATTTTTCGGCACAGGTTATGTTTTCATTAATGTTCCATTATTTTCAGGGTGCACAACAAAGTGGTTTAAAAATGCCTGCCTGCGTGTGCAGGGGAGAAGACAAAGGAGAGCGGCCTCTTCAACTGGGCCATACCGGGCTTAATCAAGAGCTCTTCCTTTCCTCCTTCAATGAACCACAATGAAGAAAGATCCATTATAGTGAATATGCAGTCTTTACTCCTGGAAAAAAGGGAGTGTTTTCATTCATCTGTCTGCAAGCCCTTCGTATTTACTGGCTTTTTAACCAGTTATATTCCTGCCAGTGGTTCTTACATCTGCATAACACTTTCACCTCTTACATAGATAGAGTGGAAGTTTGACTGCAGTAACTTATCTAAGCTTCCCAGATTTGCATGGCTGCTAGTTATCTCTAATTTCTCCCAGTATTTGCCCTTTTAAAATGTTATTTATAAAATCAGTTGAATCTGCATGTGTATGTGCATGGAGAAAGGTATATGTTCTAGTTTGTACCTGGTGTTACGTTACCTACTTTGAGGATTCATATGACAGCTCAAATTCTTCCTTATCAATGAAGGATGAGTGCTTTATGGGTTACCATAGCATAGCTTTCAGGTGCTCGCCATCATCTTTCTTTGGAAGTTACGGGGAAATGCTAAGATTGACCACCCTAGTTCCACATCCCTCATCCCTGCAAACGTGCTTCCTTGGAAGCTGCCTAGGGAGGTGGTGAGCTCCCCTTCACTGGCAGTTTTCAAGAAGAGGCTGGATGAATACTTGTCAGAGATGCTTTAGGCTGATCCTGCACTGGGCAGGGGGTTGGACTAGATGGTCTGTATGGCCCCCTCCAACTCTATGATTCTGTGATTCTTAGTGCTGTTGAATATCTAGTAGTTGGTTGGGTAAAGAAAATGGCCTTTCTGTTCAAACTGTGGCCATGTTAAAATCTTTGGTTCTGGACAGAGGCCTGAGAAAGTGTACAGAGGTTGTTAGAAGCTTCAGGGGACCGTTTATTTTTAATTTATTTATTTCATTACATTTCTATTCTGCCCTCCCTGCAAATGGGCTCAGGGCAGATTACATCAGTTAAAATATAATCACAGTACAGCAAAG
The DNA here is from genome assembly GCF_028583425.1 of Eublepharis macularius. Classification (NCBI taxonomy): domain Eukaryota; kingdom Metazoa; phylum Chordata; class Lepidosauria; order Squamata; family Eublepharidae; genus Eublepharis; species Eublepharis macularius. Next base: position 15,055,067 of record NC_072801.1, read on the forward strand.
ATTTACAGAGTCATAAAAGCATATTAAAATCACAATTTACATATAAATAGTTAAAAAGGTATCAAGAGGGCAGCAACCACAATATAACTTAACTTATCTTCGCTCAATAGAACAGAATTCTAAAACAGAATGGTGGTAATGCATCTGATGTGGGGGGGGGGGCGGGATTTAAGCATTCATCGACTCCCTTGCCCCATATGGCCGGCGGAGGCCAGGCCCGACCTCAACCATGTGCCTGGTGGAACATCTGTCTTACAGGCCTGGTGGAAGGACAGCAGATCCTGCCGGGTTCTGGTTTCAAGAGACAGAGAATTCCACCAAGCCGGAGCCAGGAGGACCAAAAGGCCCTGGCTCTGGTCGAGGTGAGACGGGCCTACTTGAGGCCAGGGACCACTCATAGCCATTTGTCTGATGATCAAAGTGTCATCTGGGGCGTATATAGGGAGAGGCGGTCCCGCAGATATGCAAGTCCCAGCCCACTTAGGGCTTTATAGGTTAGTACCAAAACCTTGAATCTGATCACTGGCAGCCAATGCAGCTCACGTAGCATAAGTGTTATATATGCTCCGATTCGCACCTCAGTAATAACATGAGCAGCTGCATTTTTAACCAGTTGTAACTAGAGATGGGCACGAACAGCAATACGAACTTTAAAAAGCCACAAACACCCCAATCAGCTGTTCATTGCTGTTTGTCAAGCCAGACAATCTGGCACCTGCAATCAATTCCCTTGGCAACCGGAGGCAGGGACTGCCTGAACTCTGTCTGAACTCCTGCTGTTGCCCTGGAAACCCCAGTCTTAGCCCTATTTAGCTTGATAGACAGGTCTTCCTTTCAACTGTGGAACTCTAAATTTGTTACAAGGAAGCAAAGAGCAGGGGGGAGGGGGGCTCCCAGCTCTGGTTTTGCAGAAAGTGAGGGAGAGACAGTTGCTGTTGGCATTTTGAGAGAGAGACAGGGAGAGTGCATTGGAGCTTGAATTTTCTTTGTGTGTGGTGGGATAGAGATCTACCTCTTCAGGTTCCAGGGCTGCTGCCAGGCTCTGGGGCCAAGCTATTATTTATCATTGGTACCTTTCCTGCTGCCTGCTCAGGTAGCGTTTCTGGGAGTTGTGTGGTAGGGATCTTGATGGCTGGAGGAGGGCCTGCTGGCCCCCCATGAACAACGAACATGTTTGTGAACAGGTCATGTTCATCAATGTTCATTGTTCATCGATGGCAACGAACACCATGTTCGTTTTTTTTTCCTGTTCATGCCCATGTCTAGTTGTAACCTCCAGACCAGACTCAAGGGAAGCCCTGCGTAGAGCGATTTACAGTAGTCTAGCCTAGACGTGACTGTTACCTGGATCACTGTAGTTATATCGTAGGTTGAAAGATAAGGGACAAGCTGCCTGGTCTGTCGAAGATGAAATAAGGAAGACCGGACAACCACTGCGACCTGTGCCTCCATTGTCAAGGAGGCATCCTGGATCACCCCCAGGCTCCTAACCCTTGGAACGGGCGCTAATGGCACCCCATCAAGGGTCGAGAGCCGAAGTCCTGAATCCAGTCGCCCACGGCTCAAGTACAGGACCTCCATCTTCGCGGGATTTAGCCTCAGTCTACTCTGTTTTAACCATCCAGTCACTGGCTCAAAAGCATGCTCCAGGACATCTGGGGCCCAGTCAGGCTGGCCGTCCATCAGCAGATACAACTGGGTATCACCTGCATATTGATGACACCCCAGTCCGAAACTCTGCACCAGCTGGGCAAGGGGGCACATACAGATATTAAACAATAGCGGGGAGAGTATTGCCCCTTGCAGTGACCTTGTAGATAAGAGAAAGCTCCATGGTACAGCCTTGAATTAATTAACTTTCCTGAACACTAAGCAAACTTTGCACCCGTGGGAAAGAGGCTGGAGTGCAAGCTGCGGATTGGTTTAGTTTCTGCCCACTCACGTGTTCACCCTAGCAATGGTGACATCAACTTTTGGGGTCTTGATTGGCTACCAGGCCTGAGCCAATTAGGCCCCCAAACCCTTAAAAATAGGTTAGCAACAAGTTAGTGCAGTTCAGAAGACAGTTGGTGGCTCTGGCTCTGGCTCTGTGTGATGGCTGTCCCTCTACGTTCTGCAACCATCTTTTTGTCTGCTGTCATGGATCTGAACAACTAAGGTCCGGTCTGTCTCTATGCAAGAGACTCTGGTATTTGCACCTGTGCCTAACTTGTGTTTTGCTTTCTGGAACTACTGGTATGCAGTTCCAGAGCTTATATGCTAAGGTTTTGTTATTTTATCCTCACAGTCTGTCTTGGCATTTTGAATATTTTTGCACCTTAAATAATTCATTATATTTTTTATCTTGTGTGGTTCTTGACGCGGAAACCTCAAAAGGCTAAACCAGTGTCTTGGCCCTGAACCACCTACCAGGTAAATCTTTGTTCAAGAAACTCTGCTTGCAAGTCACCCTTGCAAGGTAGACCTTCTGTTTAGCTCCTTGACAGGCCAGAAGGTTTGTCCTTTTGCTCCTGTGCCTTGGGACAGATTAAAAGGACTGGTGGCAGCTGTTGAGGCTGATGGGAGAGCAGTCAATCCACTGGCAGTTTTGTCAAGTTCTGTTTAACGAAGATTGCGGAGCCCTGTTCGTGTTCGCCCCTGCCTTGGGTGGAAGCGGCGGACTCCTGCGCTCTTTCACAGGTTGTACTTTTTTTTTCCTTCGTAGCAAAGAGGATGCCTGCTGCTCTATCCTTGAGTGTGCTTTATGAACTGCAAGCCCCACTCCCAATTATTTGTATCTAGAAAGCAGCCGTCAAGTGCTGTGAATATTTTCAGTAGCTGAAATAGATCTCAAAGGAAATTAAGAAAGCTGGGACCATTCTGCAGCTTTCAATACATATGTGAATACACACATGCCCTTTGGGCCTCAATTTAATTTTTAAGGCAGAAAGAAAAAAAAATCTGAAGACATAGGAAATAGTCTGGGGTACAATAATTTCTCCCTAAAGGATTTAAACTGCTTCCTTGTACACTTGTGTTGATTTTTTTCAAAATGTGTTCTTTTTAAACTCTGGGCAGCGATTCTAGTCAAGAACACAAAGACAAATAACTCCAGTTTTATTTTGGGTGGGGAAAGGCTTTTGCTCAATTCAGAGTATGAAAGCTTGGGTAGGGGAAGAGTAGATTTAAACATGAGTGCAAGCAAAATGAAAAATGTTTGGCTTTATTTTGGCTTGGCTGTTACTCGAGTTAACGCTAGGGCTCCAAATATTTTTTTTTCATAAGAAGCAAGTGTAACAGAGTTTGGTTGTCAGATGCTTATCTTCCATTTGTGTCTATTATACTCGGTATTGTATTCTAGGCCTCTGAGAATGTGTAAAGAAATATCTGTGTAGCTGTCTAACTGTGTAGCTGTGAATTGCTTATCTTGCAGGTGGCTACTTTCACTTTCTCGACTGGCATGAGAAAGTGTCCTTGAAGTGCTGGTTGGAGCCGTATCTCCCTGAGACATGAAATGAGATCATCCTTGTCTTCCCCTCCCCTACCCCATCCAACCTTCTAGGCCCTGCGCGCCTAAATTCTAACGGTCCTCATCCCAGGGCAGGAACCTTGCCCTATAACTAATATTGCTTTTCCCTTTTACGTCACTTCTGCCAATGCTTCTGTCTGAGTGCACTGATACTGATGGATCTCTAATAAAGAAACTTTAACTGGGCTCTTGAAGTGTGTGCCGTGAAGTAACTGGGGATCTAACTGGCAGAGCCTGACATTGGTGCTTGCTGCATTTGATTGCATCCTCAAGAAGTGCTGCCATAGCTCCAACATAATTTGTAACATTAACATATGGGTATCAGGTAAATGATGCCCCAAAACGCTCTTCTCCGGTTACCTCCCTGTCTCCAAAGAACCAAAGTTACGGCTTTGCATAATTTCAGCTTCCCTTTAGAAATAAGGTATGATCTGTAGCCGAAGTGATTAGTTTCAGATTTGCATTGTCCTTCAGTTTGCTGGAAAGGGTTTTTTTAAGATTACAAGGACATGACTAATTTTACTTTTTGGATTTATGTGGAAATGTGTGAGTAAAGTACTGTCAGGTTGCAACCGACCCCTATAGGGTTTTCACAGTAAAAGATGAGTAGAGGCGATTTGCCATTGCCTGGCTCTATGTGGCAGCCTTGGAGTTCCTTGGTGGTCTCCCATTCAAATACTAACCAGGTCTGACCCTGCTTAGCTTCTGAGCTCTGACAAGAGAGGCCTAGCCTGGGCCATCCAGGCCAGGGTTGTGTGAAAATAGAGATGGGATGCTTAGTGTAGGCCTGCTTGATGCAGAGTCTATATGGAGAATCTGGTCTCTATAAGCTCTGGCTTCCTTACAGTGCAATCTGCCTTTCTCAGTGAGACAGGTGGACAATACATAATGTAAATAAATAAAATAAATGAGAACCTTATAATTATGTTGTGGCGGCCTGTGGCTGAAGGTATTGGACAGGGGCATGTCATTCTTGCTTTCTACAGTGCTAACTTGCACTGTCTGTGTTCAGAGAATGTGAGCACACTCGACTGCTATTGCCATGCTGTGTTGTCATGGGCATTTCCTTTCAGTCTCTTATTCGAATGCTGCAGAGCTTTTCAATTATCTTACTATATAATTGAGTAAGCATATTTCAGACAACTCACTTTATACCCTGGTGCACCACCAGAGGGCGCTGCCATGGAGCAAAGTCTAGACAAGGTACCATGTCCCTCCAGAAAACGTGTCATGGTGGGAAGCCCAGGCCAGGAGCAGGATGGGAGCCGGTGGCAATGCCTGCCTCCTGCCTTCACCCAGCTGGTATTAGGAGTGAGGCAGGTGGCAATGCCCACCATCCAACTTAACCCAGCTGATATTAGGACTGGAGCAGGTAGCAATGCTCACCCCCACCTTAACACAGCTGGTATTAGGAGCGGAGCAGGTGGCAGTTCCCTCTCCCCCACCTTAACTCAGCTGGTATTAGGAGTGGAGCAGGTGGCAATGCCCATTCACCCAGCCGTAGTCAGGTGCAGAACAGGAGGCAATGCCCCCCCCCCTTACCCGGCATGTATCAAGCATGGAGCAGGTAGCAATGCCCACCACCCCTTCACATGGCCGAGTTCAGGCATGGAGCAGATGACAATGCTCACCCCCGTTCTTCACCAGCTGGAATCAGTGACGGAGGAGGAGCGAATGCCTGCCTTCCCCCCCTCCCCTTTCTAGAGCCCGTTGTATTTTTCCCCCACAACAGGCATTGTTGCTAGTCCTCAATATTTGTGGTTGAGTCCGCGAACAGGAACAAGGGACAAGGAACTGGGAACTATCTTCAGCCTCATGGTGAAGTTGCTGATTTTTTAAACATTTCAAGCCTCTGTCACTTCTTTCCCTGTGAGATCTCACAGTGATGAAATAAGCTGTTATATGCCAATGTCTCCTTTTATTATGAAAGCTATCAATATTAGCACAGTTCTGTTTCAGAAGAGCAGTATGCAGGGCTTTTTTTCAGCTGGAACGCAGTGGAACGGAGTTCCGGAACCTCTTGAAAATGGTCACATGGGCTGGTGGCCCCGCCCCCTGATCTCCAGACAGAGGGGAGTTGAGATTGCAATCTCAACTCCCCTCTGTCTGGAGATCAGGGGGCGGGGCCACCAGCCCATGTGACTATTTTCTCCGAGGGCAAGCCACTGAGTTCCACCACCTCTTTTCCCAGGAAAAAAAGCCCTGGCAGTATGTGTTATATTATGACCTGGGCAGCCTATGTTAGCATGATCTTGAAGCTAAGCAGAGTTGACCCTGGTTGGTACTTGGCTGGAAGACCACCAAGGAAGGCCAGGGTCTCTACACAAAAGCAGGCAATGGCAGACCAACTCTATCTCTTGCCTTGAAACCTGCAAGGTGCTGCCATAAGTTGTCTGTGACTTGACAGCACTGAGAGCTGCTGTAGCACAGTGGTTAAGTGGTTCGGCTGCAAATCAGCACTCTACTGGTTCAAATCCCTCTATTGTCATGAGCTCAGTCGGTGGCCTTGGGTAAGCTTCTCCTCAGCCCAGCTCCCCAGCTGTATTGTGGGGATAATAATAACACTTCACCACTCTGGATGAGACACTTATCTGTCTAGAAGAGTGGTATATAAGCACAGTTATTTATTATTATTATTTTACAAGCACATTTTCTTCACTGTATCGAATACAGCAACAACATGCTCCTCCTGTCAAAATAAAAAGCTTTTCTAGGTCCCTTCCCACAAATCCTTTTCATAATAATTTAGTCTTATTGTAAAACAAAAAATAAAATATTACAAAAACGAAACAATGAGAAGCAAAATGCATCACATCAGAACTCAGCAATGTTTGATAATGGAGATTTATGCTTCGCTAAAACGCTTCTTTACAAAGTAATGGTTTAAAACAATCCCCATATATGAAATCGCAACACAATCCTTTTTGTCTTTTTTTCTTCTGGTTAGGCAAACTTTTATTCTCAGCAGTTTTTATCAAGACTGAGCTTTAAAAGTTGTGCTTTTTTGTGATAAAAAGTTGTCTTTCCTTAAAACACTGTTGCCATGGCAATCTTTCTCCCAACAGTGAGATTTTGCGGTTTTTGCTGCATTCCCTCCCCTTGTAGAACAGAAGCACACTCTTATTTTTCCATAAGTTTAATGCGAGTGTTAACATTTACAGAGCAATCCTGAGCAAACTTACTCTAGTATAAGCCCGTTGAAATCAATGGGCTTAGAACGGAGTAACTCTGCTGCACTGTTAGCATACCAAGGAAAACTTTGGCAAGGCATCCTTGAGATATAGCTTTATTCCCTGCTGTTGAGTAGCTTATTAGTCCCGTGAAATAGCCCTATGTTAAGTCCTTTGTGCAAGGAAAATGGGAGCTTTGCTTAAAGTAGAAGTGACTTATCTGAATCCCTCTTTTGTTGGTAATCTCTTTCCTTCCTCAGAGGAGCACTGTAGTTGTGTGCTGTGCTCAAGGAATTGCTGTCTTTCCCAATATACAATCTTTTCAATGCTCCTAAAAAAAATTTCTTGAAACATCTGAATGTTCACTGAACAAATGAGGGAAGCAGTTTTATCTACTGTAAGAGCGTTCTTAATAGGAGCCTATATTTAGACAACAATTTAAAACTTTCCTGGATTCTAAAGATTTGGTGTAATTTATTTTGCTGTTCTCTTGGTTCTTATTATATTTGTATAATTTTATTTCATGTTCATGGATTTGCAGTCTTTTAGAGTTTTTAGAGAAAGGCAAGATACAAATATTTTAAGGAATGGTGCTGTCCTAATGCTTCCCAAAGTCACATGCTGGCGCCCCAATGAACTTGCACTCTAGATTTTGATGTTGCCATATTCCCACCGTCCTTTTTCTCACAGATGGGCCATAAGTAATGGGATGCAATGCTTGCATGTAATTACAAATATTTAAGCTTTGTTTCAATTAGGAACAGGGCTTTTTTTCAGCTGGAATGCAGGAGAATGGAGTTCCGGCATCTCTTGAAAATGGTCACATGGCCGGTGGCCCCGCCCCCTGATCTCCAGACAGAGGGGAGTTGAGATTGCCCTCCGCGCCTAGCAGCGTGGAGTGCAATCTAAACTCCCCTCTCTCTGGAGATCAGGGAGTGGGGCCACCAGCCATGTGACCATTTTTGCTGAGAGCAATTTAAACTTTAAAAAAATACTTCCTTCTTCCAGCGGACCCAAAGTGACATCATTGTGCAATCCTGAGTTCCACCACTGAGTTCTACCACCTCTTTTCCCAGAAAAAAGCCCTGATTAGGAATAAATGTGTCAGTGGTAAGAATGCAAAAAGCAAGTTAATTTTAGGTAGTCTATAACGTAAGGTCTCTTGTTGGCTTCCGTAGTTTTGATTTATTATTGCTCAACAATGAAAAGGCTGTTTTGTAAACATTTAAGAGTGACAGTACAGTTCAGTAGACCTACTGTGTAATGGAAGCTCCTTGAGCTGCTGTATGGGTGTGTTGACTCTTGTAAAATAAGTTCTTCTAGGAAAGATGTTATGGAGAAAGAAGACAGTGTTTTATTGTAAAAGTGAGACATGCCTTTAAAAGCCAGTTTTCTGATAATGCAGGTGATGGTATGGGAAAGAAGGTTGATCGGAAAACAATGACAATAATAATAATAATATAATATAATAATTAAATATAATAATATAATACATATAATATATATATAAAAAAGTAACCTCTAAATAATTTCTGGGTTAAGTAGTTGAGCAGCACATGTAACTAACTCTGTCAGACTGTATTTATTCCTCCAGACAAAGAAAGGATCTACCAGTTGGAGTGTACGTTACTTAAAAATGCTATAAAACAGATAAGATTTACACCGTGGCCTGGAGACTGCCAAACTTTAAATGTTAGCAGTCCATTAGAGAGTGTGGATTGCTGTAGAGGAAGAGATCTTGCTGCAGATCTATATAAAGTTCAGTACAAAGAACCAAACCTGTCAACTGTGATTACAGCTGTTTTAAGGACAAGTTCCTGTGTTCGCTTACTTCTGCTTTCAGAGAGATTAGTTGTTCTTGTTAGAATGGGTGAGGCCAAACTTCTTGCAATGCCAGCCGCCTTGTAATTCTAGCCTGTATATACTTACTGATTTTGGTGAGTCTGTGCTACTTCTTTGAATTTGTCTTCTGCTTTGGATTGGATAGCAGTTGATGCAGAATGTTGCAGCTTGGTTATTATCGAGCATGCAAAGCGACAAGGCAAATCCCAGTCTGAACTGACAGCAAAAAAAAAGTGGAAACCCACCCGGGAAATGAGAAAATATATCTGTATATTATGACATGAGACCAATCAGAAATATCATTGGTGTGCTCAATAACTATATAATTATACAAAAAGTGCATTCACAGGAGGCAGCCCTAGCTGCAGCCGGCTAAACGGCAGATTTCATCATCAAGACTTCCTCAGGGGCTGCAGGATCACCTGAATAGGTATAAATATTTCTTAAGACCCAGGGAGTGACGCGGATGCCAAAGCTCACGTGAGCTAGGGCTGCCTCCTGTTGGATCCTCTATGCAGCACCTTGAGAGACACCTGAAAGAAAAGAAAGAAACAGTTATGGTTATAAATTGACATGTACTTACTGTTTTGTCTACACCTGGAGTGTTTGCCTTGTTCCTAAAAGGACTGGAATGGGGCACTGAGTCCCTTGTTTGGATTGGACTGAGATAAGAAATTCTGGATTTTCGGATGTATTATGAACATATGAATGCACTTTTTGTATAATTGTATAGTTATTGAGCACGCCAACGATATTTCTGATTGATCTCATGCCATAATATACAGATATATTATCTCATTTCCTGGGTGGTTATTATCGAGAGCTAGGAGGAACATGAATATTACTCCTGTTCTGCAAACACTGCATTGGCTACCTATCAGCTACCAGCAAATCAAGGTATTGGCCATTGCATACAAAGCTCTTCACAGCCTTGGCCTGGTTTATCTACAGGACTACCTCTCTCCCTGTGTTCCACCATGTCAGCTTTACTATCTGAACAGGGCTTTTTGCAGGTGCCACCTTGCGCATGGGCAAAATCAGCTGCCCATACATATACATTCACCATCCACCCTGCCCCTCGGTATGGAATGGCCTAACTGAAGAGCCAGGGAAGCTCCCACTCCTGGCCTTCTGCAAACTATGCAAAACTGAATTATTCAAGAGGTCTTTTTACTCAGATAGGAGGGCTGTACTATAAGGAAGTGGTCCCAAAGAGATGCACAACAATAACAACGACAACGTTTTTATACCTCTCTTCTAGGCAGATTAGTGTTCCACTCAGCATTGAACAAAGTCAGTGTTGTTATTGCCCCCACAATACAGCTGGGGCTGAGAGGAGTGGCTTACTCAAGGCCACCTACTGAGCGCGTGGCAGGAGTGGGATTTGAACCAGCAAAGTGCTGATTTGCAACCCAGCCACTTAACAACCGTGGTTCAGCAGCTCTAGCAGCATAAATGATGGGATAGGGCCTATAGATTCTACTACTACATACTGTCTGTTGCTGTAAGTATGATCCTTCTGGATAGGTTCTGAGTTCTTTAATATGTCAGTCTAGGAATTACTTACACCCTGTTCTAGCATTTCTTCAACTCTGTATTAGATTTTTGCTAGTTTAAAATCTTTGCAAATTTGCATGTGTATACCACAATTATTTATTGAGATGTCTTTGAAACTGGCTGTACTGACTCACACTGTGTCATCCGCCTTGAGTCTCAGTGAGAAAGGAGGACTATAAATAACATAAATAAATACATTCATCCATTGTCCCCAGGAGATCACAGGGCTGACCAAGGGAGATGCTGATGGTAGGGTATGCATGCTTCATTCCTTACGGTCGTCCCAACCAGTGCAGGCAATCTTCCCCCAGGTGGATAGGAGGATAGTGCTGGTGCATCATGCCTTTTATTCTGCCCTTGTGGCCACAGTAAACCTTTCTTGGTTGTGTTGAAACCCCCTCCCCCAGCAGAGTGAATGGTTATAATCAGGGCTTTTTTTCTGGGAAAAGAGGTGGTGGAACGCAGTGGGTTGCCCTCGGAGAAAATGGTCACATGGCTGGTGCCCCTGCCCCCTGATCTCCAGACAGAGGGGAGTTTAGATTGCTATCTCAACTCCCCTCTGTCTGGAGATCAGGGGGCGGGGCCACCAGCCATGTGACCATTTTCAAGAGGTTCTGGAACTCCATTCCACCGCATTCCAGCTGAAAAAAAGCCCTGGTTATAACCTTTGTTTAGCTGCCTGGATTTCACGGCGTGCCTTTCAGACAGCTTGGATCAGGACCCCTTTTTCACCATAAGATTATAAAAAGAGCATTCCTGGACTGGATTAAAGGTTCATCTAGTCCAATATCTTGTTTCCGCCATAGCAGCAAACCAGTTGCCAATGGGAAGCCCATGTGCAGGGTAAGAGATCCATAACTGCTTCCCCACCTGCCTTGTACTCCTCCTCTTGTGCTTTGGGAGGTCTGTTTGACCACTGGACCATGGAGGGAAAGATTTTCTAGTATTACCATTTTCTGATAATGGGTGGTTGTGGAATTACACTTGTTGTTTTGTTTGCTTCATTTATAGTCTCCGTTTCTCACTGAAACTCAATGTAGATTATAGATGAATTGTGCTCGACAGATGAGTTTTATGTGGAAATTAGCATCAGCAAGTAATTTTGATGACATTTTAGACATTGCCAATGCCTCGATTGATGTTCTGTTGATTTTTAGGTAGAGCGATTCTCTGGTGCCCATTAGATTGTGATAGTGGTTTGTAATCTAATTGCACCCTCACACCTTTATCTAATGAACACTCTTCATTTGCAACCTGCGCTCTCTCTCTCTCTCTCTCTCTCTCTCTCAGTTGCTCTGGCCTTTCTATAAAAGTTAAAAACAGGAAATGAAGTTTTGTTGGGAGTAAATGTAAATGGATGTACCTTTCTATCCCTGCCATCAGCAACAACAGAGAGATATAAACAAGTACTGCTTTCTCAATACGTGATTGCTTTGGAGAATGGCCACCTGATGAAGACCGTCCTAGTACAGGATGAAATTTCCAAGTTGCAGGCAAAACTGAGAGAGCTTATTGCATTCAAAATTTCCTTGCACAGCAGCTGAAAGAAATAACTCTTATTTTTAGAAGACAAGGGCAGAGAGCAAGCAACATGCTATGAGAGGAAATTGCATCTCTGGAGTCCGGGCTCCCTCCATGCACTCCTCAGGAAACTCATGCTTTGCTTGTTGACACATTTGTAAACAAAGGGTTTTTTGATGCTTTTTCTTTTTAATCCTTTGCCTGTGGGCAACTGAACTAATACTCACTGACATGCTAAAAGCTAGAGTGGAGGCTTTTTTCTCCATGTTGGCAGAACACAGAAGCAAGCTCCTGACTGCCATGAAGGCAACATTTCCCGTTTATTCTGGAGCTGGCAAATGAATTGCTTATGTGTCATAGGACCAGGGCTTTTTTCTGGGAAAAGAGGTGGTAGAACTCAGTGGGTTGCCAGCACAGGGGGCAACTCCTGGCGGGAGGTGGCGCCCCTGCTATCACATGCACACATGCAAAGTACGCACACGCTCCCAGGACCGCACAATGATATCACTTTGGGTCAGCTGGAATAAGGGGGGAGTTTTTTAAAGTATAAATTGCCCTCGGCAAAAATGGTCACATGGCCAGTGCCCTGCCCCCTGATCTCCAGACAGAGGGGAGTTTAGATTGCCCTCTGTGCTGCTTGGCACGGAGGGCAATCTAAACTCCTCTCTGTCTGGAGATCAGGGGGTGGGGCCACCAACCATTTGACCATTTTCAAGAGATTCCAGAAGTCCATTCCACCGCATTCCAGCTGAAAAAAAGCCCTGCATAGGACTATATAAAATATCATATATATTGTTTTGAGTGTATATTTTATTTTTAAGAAACTACAGAGTGAATAGGGGTGCAGTACTGCACCCCAAGCTCTGCTCACAACCTGAGTTTGATCCTGGCGGAAACCGGGTTCATATAGCTGGCTCAAGGTTGACTCAGCCTTCCATCCTTCAGAGATTAGTAGAATGAGTACCCAGTTTCCTGGGGGTAAAGTGTAGATGACTGGGGAAGGCAGTGGCAAACCACCCTGTAACAAAAATCTGCCAAGAAAACGTGATGCGACGTCCCCCCATGGGTCAGTAATGACTTGGTGCTTGCACAGGGGACTTTACCTTTACCTTTACATAGTGAATGGGGAGGAGCCGTGGCTTAGTGGTAGAGCATTTGCTTGTAGGTAGAAGGTCCCGGATTCAATCCTTGGCATCTCCAGTTTAAAAGGATCAAGTCTTATCTGAAACACTGTAGAGTTACTGCCACTCTGAGTAGACAAGACTGACCTTGATAGACCAATGGTCCGATTCAGTATGAAACAGCTTCATAGCCTGTTAGAACATAAGATCAGATATTTTATTAAGGGACATTGTGTCAGCTGGCAGCTTTTTTTCTTTTTCTTGGTAATGATTGTGTAGAGAATAAGATCTAAATGCAAACAGCAGTTGCAGTAGCATATTAGCTTGAGCTGATCTGGAAGTTCAGGCTTTTTTGGCCCTAGTACCAACCTGGTGGAACTCTCTGTGGAAACTCGGGGCTCAATCAGATTTATTATCTTTCCGCAGGGCCTGCAAGACAGAAATGTTCCGCCAGGCATATGGGGGGTGAGCTGGGCAGGCCACCCAAACCAGCCTCCTGCCAAGGGGGGAAATATTGCTCCCCCAGCCTATTTTCATCTGGTAGATGGCCACTCTGCCCCACGGATTTGTTCTGCATCTGGTGGACATGCAGTATGGCTGTGACTGTTTTATATAGGTTTTACTGAGTGAATGATTTTTATTCTACCCTGTTTTTACTGTATTTATTACTTTGTGCGATCCGCCCTGAGCCTGCTTGCGGGGAAAGCGGAATATAAATAAAATAAATAAATAAATAAATTTTTGTCTGGTTTGATTTGTGAAACGTTCACACTGGTAACAGCCTGATCTGGGAAAAGGCATGGGACTCTTGGGTCATGGCCTTGTATATTTGGAATACCTTAGGCAGATAAGAATACTAGTTGAGACATTTTTAAAAAACACCTTGCTGTGTGAATTGCAGTCCTGGCAGGCAGGCATTGCTTTTTCTAGAAAGGTACATCGGACCAGCTGGCGGAAAATTGTCATGCCTGATAACTTTACAGAGTCGGTAGCTTTACAGAGTTGACCCTGAACACTGGGTCATTTCAGGCGGTGGGAATGTCTGGCATACAAACAGTATTTAGCTGGCAAGTGGTATAAATTACAATCATTTGCAAATTGAGGTAGTTACATAGTTTAAATTGCTGAATAAATGTATATGAAGCACTTTAAAAATCAGGCAGCCTGGCTAAGACATTGTGGTTGGGCAAAGCTGGGGGCAGCAGGGAAACAACAACAACTGAACAACTAAAGCTGCATTTGATTCGCTGACAATCTTACTTACGTTTCATTTGTTATGCTGGGCAAAAGCTGGGCTTGTACCCTGGCTGAGAGGCTTTCTGGGATTTTTTACTCCGAGACTGAAAAAGACAGCGCAGTGTTGGGAACTGGCTAGTCTATATATAGAAGCAAGAACAGACACTCATTTTTCAGACACTCATTTTCCTTGCAGTATTTGTCCATGGAAATTTATTTCTTGAACTAATGATTTGAAAGGGGTGTCCAGTAAGAACGACTCCCATTAGCGACATAATAAATAAAATCTCCCTGGCACTGTTATCAGTCTTAGACACATTGACTAGAGTGTGCAGAACTTGGCAGGGGATATGGCCTGTAGCAAAAGACTCCTGTGGCTATAGTTATGGTTTACAGATTGGAAATCTAAACTATTTGTCTCTGTGCTTTCCAGTTGAAGCCAGTGGCGATCAGTGATGATGAAGAATGTGGCTGAAAATGGTATAGCAAAGGTTCTCTAATGTACTACACTGATGGAGAAGGGAATAGAATTCTTTCAAAAGATTGTATGTTCCTTTCATGGTCTTTCAATGAGCTGTTTGCTCTTTTTGTGCAAATCATAGCTTGCCGTTTCATATTTGCTCACCATCCAATCTTCTTGGATATGTTTCAGACTGCAACTTTCAAGGTTATGGAAAGCATGCACTGAGTGGCACAGGCAGGGCTCATTTCGAGGGGGAACGCGCAGGAACGCAACTCCTGGAAGTTCCCCAAAGAGGTCACATGTCAGGTGGCCCTGCCCACCTGACTCAGCCATTTTGGGCCCGTTTCAGCCTCGATTGAGGCCGAAATGGCCCAGATCGGGCCTCTGATGTGTGGTAGATCACTCTCCCACTTAGCAGCAGCCTGATCCTGACCATTTTTGGCCTCTTTTCGGCCATTTTCAGCCCCTTTTTGCCATTTTGGGCCCAATTTCAACCCTGAATGGCCAGGATTGGGCCCAAAACAGCCAGGATAGGTGATGTCAGGGGGCATGGCATATACTGCATTATGCTAATGAGTTATGCTAATGAGTTCCTCCAGCTCTTTTTCTACGAAATGACCCCTGGGCACAGGTAACTGTGTGCTTCCTTGACTTTCCAAGTACACCTATGCTGATATGGCGGCAAAGAAAGCTATAGGCTTATGCCAGTTCATAGGGCTTTCTGTTATGCTGTCGCATAGTGGTTAAGTGGCTGAATCAGCACTCTGCTAGTTCAGCTCCTACTACTGCCATAAACTGCAGGTGGCCTTGGGTAAGGCCCTCCTCTCAGCTGCAGCACCCCAGCCCTGTTGCGGGGATAATAACAACACTGACTTTCTTCACCACTCTGAGTGTAGCACTAATCTGCCCAGAAGGGCAGGATATAAACTCGTCGTTATTGTTATTATTATTTGGTGTGAATAGCAATCCACCTTGTTACTGTAAGTTCTTCCCACTCCCTTCAGTAGATTAAGGCAAGACATGGTGCCTAGGAGCTACTGAATCAGTGGCCATGGTTAGCCTTCTGTACTAGAGAGTGTTCCCCTTTGATAGAGCCTTTATGGCCATCAGTTGGGCAAATCTCGTAGATGACTTAGTAAACCCACCAGATCCAGAAGTTACCAGGAAGGATCTTCTTAACAGCTCCCCCTGTGTGTATAGTCACATCTGGAATGCAGAGATCTGGCTCCGACGAGTGTGGTTACACTGCCAGCTAGCGGATATGTCTAAGCCAGTCCAAGAAGGCTTACCTGCTGCGAGCGCTGCAACATAGGTGACACAGTGGAGCACCCACATCTGTTAACTTGTGACAGCCAGGAAGTCTTGAGCCACACCTGTCAAGATGGCCATGGCATGATTTATTGCGGCTTCCTGTTGAGGATGCTAATTCCTGTGGCACGTTTGACACCTGTAAGACACACAGGGATTTGACCATCCCCTGGTTTGTCTGAACTGCAGAGTCAGAGCAGTGACTAGAAAGAGGAGACTAAAAGAGTGACTGTTACGGCAATATGCTGTCCTCCTTGGTATTGGCTCTTCACATTGCCACTTCTTTTACGGCATTAAACCAGCTGGGAGGAAAAACAACAGTTAAGTGTTTTCCTTTTTGATAAAGGTGCCGGATGCAAACCTATACATCAGCTGTGTAAGCTATCAGATGGATGGAAACATTCCATTTCTCCCGCTCGCCTTCCCTCAACCCTGTTCTCTGAGCCACTTCTGAAGTTCTAAGGTTCTACCGTTCCTATGGCTTCTCAAATGGTTCTGTCTCCTATGGCTTCTCAAAAAAAGCAAATGCTCCAGAAATGTTTTTATACAATAGTTTGCTTGGATTGATCCAAAACACCAGTAGAACATCATCAACAACAAAAATACCGGAGCTTTCAAAGATTTTTTAAAAACATATTTTGTTGTTAATTATTTTCTTAGATGTTAATTCATTCTGTGTTGTTAGCTGCCTCGGGTGCTATACCAGTACAATGTGAGAGAAATAAATCTTTGAAATGATTAATAAGTTATATAAAAAATTAAACAGAACAAGGATAAAAACGTTAGTTTCAAAGACCTGAGAGAGACTTTCCCAGCTTTCAGTACAGACATAAAGAAAATCATTAAATTGTAATACCTTAATAAATTTATAATTTCAGTGGCTTAAAGCAGCTGCCAGATGTCGTATGCAAGGGTACTGTGAAAGATTTCAGATAAATGGCTTATTATGCATAGGTTAGGTAAAAGGTAAAAGTAGTCCCCTGTGCAAACACTGAGTCATAACTGACCCATGGGGGGATGTCGCATCACGATGTTTTCTTGGCAGACTTTTTTACGGGGTGGTTTGCCATTGCTTTCCCCAGTCATCTACACTTTACTTCCAGGGATCTGGGTACTCATTTTACCGATCTCGGAAGGATGGGAGGCTGAGTCATCCTTGAGACGGCTACCTGAACCCAGCTTCCGCCAGGATTGAACTCAGGTTGTGAGCAGAGCTTGGGCTGCAGTACTGCCACTTACCACTCTGCGCCACGGGGCTCATTGATGCATAGGTTAGTTTTGGCCAAAAAGCCAGGTAAGGGTGTTCTCCAAAAGAGGGCCATCTTGGAGGAAGAGCAGTGGACAAGGATGAAGGAACTGAAAATCAATTCCCTTTGTATGGGGTATCACAGCTTCTTCAAGGTTCAAACCACAGAATGATCTCACAAATTCTGACCTTCGGAAAGCCCCTCTGTCAGTTTGAAGACTGTTTAAATTTGTAAAAATAGCTACTGTAGTATTCAGATCTTCCCTGTGGGGGGAGGAATGTGGTTGAAGCTGTGCTTGATAAGATCAATTTAACCTTTATGCTTACTTAACCAAATTTGACCTATGGAAAGTTACTGAAGCTAGGCCTCAAAGAGAGTGGCAAATGGTCACTGAATACAGCTGGCTGCTACAAGGAGCTTTACATGGTGCCTGGGAAATGTGCTTTGCGTGTTTTTGTCTTTTTGAATCTTTTAATGTCTAGCCTGACAAAGAGTCTTGGTGGGCTTGGAAGCTTGCACAGTGCTGATTTTGTTGGTTCAGTAAAAGTCATTACATATATTTTGTTATTGTTTGGGAGGTTTTGCAAGAAACAATATGGCTGTACAACTTTTTTTTTCTAGTAGCCCTGAGAGCCAGTTTGGTGTAGTGGTTAAGAGCGATGGGACTCTAATCTGGAGAAGCGGGTTTGATTCCCTACTTCTCCACTTGAAGTCAGCTGGGTGACCTTGGGTCAGTCAGACTCACAGCTCTTCCAGAGCTCTCTCAGGGCCAAACTACAAGTGACGAATGACACAGGTTGGACACTTGTCAGCTTCCCTCAAGTTTTGATGGGAAATGTAGGCAGCTTGGCAGAATGTTGGACAAGTAACAGTTGAAAAGTCCATTGGACAGCAGTCGGAGAGCCAAGCTGCAAGACCAGGACGCCTACATTTCCCATCAAAACTTGAGGGAAGCTGACAAATGTCCAACCTGTGTCTTTCATCACTTGTAGCTTGGCCCTCAGCCTAACCCACCTCACAAAGATGATAATAGCATACTTTGTAAACCACTCTGGTGTTAAGTTGTTCTAAAGGGTGGTATGTAAATCAAATGTTGTTATTATTATTATTATCATCATCAGATGAGCAGATCTCTTTAATTATAACAGGTAGAACATGTCATTTTACATCAAGCAATGTATGCATTATTCCATTGGGAATATTGAAACCATAAATGGGAAACTTGATTTAAAAACTGCAGAACATTTTGATGGCATGGGCTCTCATACTGTCTTACCAATGGATTCTTGATCACAGGAACCACATGTTTCTCTCCAATACCTCCCCCCCGCCAGGTTTATGTGGCTCTTGAATGGGCTGCAAAGTAGGGTACGGGTTTTGCTTCTCTCCACCCCCATCCATATCTATGTATCTATATCATATTTTTATCTTCCAAGGAGCGAAGGACAGCAGACATGGCTCTTCCCTCCTTTGTTTTACCCTTCCAACCACTCTGTGAGGCAGGCTAGGTTGAGAGAGAGTCTGTGAGCTGGTTTTGTGGCAGAGTTAGGGATTGTTTGAAACTAGGATCTCCTAGCTCTTGTCCTCCAATCGCTACACTCTCCCTAGCTGTCTGCCCCCATAGAATCATAGAATCATAGAGTTGGAAGGGGCCATACAGACCATCTAGTCCAACCCCCTGCCCAGTGCAGGATCAGCCTAAAGCATCTCTGACAAGTATTCATCCAGCCTCTTCTTGAAAACTGCCAGTGAGGGGGAGCTCACCACCTCCCTAGGCAGCTGATTCCACCTTTGAACTACTCTGACCGTGAAAAAGTTCTCCCTAATATCCAGCCGGTACCTTTGTGCATGTAATTTAAGCCCATTGCTTCGGGTCCTACCCTCTGCTGCCAACTGGAACAGCTCCTTGCCCTCCTCCAAATGACAGCCTTTCAAATATTTAAAGAGAGCAATCATGTCCCCCCTCAACCTCCTCCAGACTAAACATTCCCAAGGCCCTTAGCCTTTCATCATAGGGCTTAGTCTCCAGACCCCTGATCATCCTCGTCACTCTCCTCTGCACCCTCTCAATTTTGGCCACATCCTTTTTGAAGTGAGGCCTCCAGAACTGCACACAATACTCCAGGTGCGGCCTGACCAAGGCAGTATAGAGAGGGGCTATGACCTCCTGCGATTTTGATGCTATGGCCCTTTTGATACAACCCAGGATTGAATTAGCCTTTTTTGCCACCTCATCACACTGACTGCTCATATTTAGTTTACAGTCCACTCTTACCCCAAGATCCCTTTCACATATACTACTGCCCAGAAGTGTATCCCCCATCCAGTATTTGTGCTTCCCATTTTTGTGGCCCAGCTGTAATACTGTGCACTTGTCTTTGTTGAATTGTATCCTATTCACAGCTGCCCACTTCTCCAGAGTATTCAGGTCTTGTTGAATTTTAATTCTATCTTCTTGGGTGTTTGCTACTCCTCCCAATTAGGTATCATCAGCAAATTTAATGAGCAGCCCTTCCACGCCTTCATCCAGATCATTGATAAAAATATTGAAAAGTACCGGGCCCAAAACCGAGCCCTGTGGCACCCCACTGGATACCTCCCTCCAATCTGATGAAATGCCGTTGACCACCACTCTTTGAGCGCAGTCCTCTAACCAGTTCCCTATCCATCGAACTGTCCTATAGTCCACTCGACAGTCTTCCAGTTTGCCCATCAGAATGTCATGGGGGACCTTATCAAAAGCTTTACTGAAATCCAGATAAATCACGTCAACAGAGTTCTCCTGATCCAGTAAGCTGGTCACTCGATCAAAGAAGGAAACCAGGTTGGTCTGGCAAGATCTGTTAGGAACAAAACCATGTTGACTTCCCCGGATCACTGAGCGGTCCTTCAGATGCTTACAGATTGATCCCTTTAAAATCTGTTCTAATATCTTCTCAGAAACAGAAGTCAGACTGACTGGCCTGTAGTTTCCCGGGTCATCCTTCTTCCCTTTCTTAAAGATTGGGATTACATTAGCTCTTCTCCAATCTTGTGGCACATCCCCAGTCCTCCAGGAGGCCTTGAAGATGATGGACAGGGGTTCTGCAAGTTCTCTGGAAAGTTCTTTCAGCACTCTTGGGTGCACCCCATCCAGCCCAGGGGATTTGTATTCATCCAATGCAGCCAGATGCCTCTCCACAACCTCTCTGTCAATGTCAATTAGCCACTCAGGTGTCCTGCCACATTTTCTACTATCTCTAGATGTGCCTGAGTTCTTCAGGGAAAAAACAGAGGCAAAAAAGGCATTAAGCCTGTCTGCTTTTTCTCTGTCCTGCATCAGAGTTTCTCCATCTACTCCCAACAGCGGTCCAATTGCCTCTTTTACCTTGCATTTGCTTCTCACATATCTGTAGAAGTTTTTCCTATTGTAGCAAGCCCTCCTGGCCAGACCCAGCTCGTACTGAGCTTTGGCCTCTCTGATGGCTGATCTGCAGTACCTAGTAACCCTCATATACTCCTCTTTAGAGGTCTGTCCTTCTCTCCATTTCCTGAACATTTCCTTTTTCTCTCTTAGCTTATTCTGGAGCTCTCTGTACATCCACCTCGGTTTCTTGGAGCCCTTACCACAACCCTCCCGCAACCTATTGGTGAAGAAGGAATTGGTCATGGTAACCCTGCCTAGGTCTGACCTTCATAGTTTTTCTGTGAATTCTCTTTTGCTGGGACGAAAAACGTAAAGATGGTCTGAGGCAAAGAGAGCATTGAGCGGAGAGGACAGAGCTGGGAGGACGGAAAGGATAATCCCGATGGGTTCGATTTATACGTTAATATGACCTGCTGGCTTCAGGTATTGGTTGGTTGGTTGGTTGGTCGCTTGCATGCTGGCACCATTCTCGTCACAGGAGGGTGCTACTGTACTGCTTAGCTGAACAGCACTCCAGCAGTTTCTTTAAGCAGATTGCTGCAACCAAGAAGGCTATGCTTTTCAGCGAAATCCTAAGCAGAGTTACTGTGGTCTAAGCCCATTGATAGACTGGGGTAACTCTGCTTAGGATTTCTCTGTTTGTCTCCTAGCACAGACAGAAGAAAAAGGCAAGCGAATTGTCACGGGTTGTCCACAGTTTGCTGAGAGCATTTCATGTGTGGTTCTTTGAGTCATGGGGTTCAACAAGTATAGCCCATGTCTATTTTCTTCAGAACCATGAAGATTGGTAGTCTTTACAAATGAGAGAATTTAGGGAAGTACATTTTGGACCAGAAATTTGGTCTGGACTCAGCTTAAAAGAAGAGTGTCGTGTTTCATAGAGCTTTAGATTTAAATGGTGATTTCTACCTGCAGTCACTCCACATGATTATAAAGCTTCAAAGATCCACATGGATGCTTTCTGGCCAAGGTTTTCACCTTTTGTTGCTATTTTTTTTTCCTAAATGTTTTTATTCTTTTCATCCTTGCAAATAAGAACAACCTTTTCCAGAAGGACATGCTATCTATTCTCAAAGCATATTAATGCAAAAGGATCATCTGAAGAGAAAACATTAAACTGGAAAAAGTATTAGATGGTATTAGATGGTTGCCCATGTAAGAATGAGATACTTTGTGCTAATGATGTGATCTTTGCCATAAACTTGGGTATTTACACCTCACAGCCAACATATATTGACAAGGGTTGAGAGACTGGGAATAGGTCACACTCACCCTGATTTAGCTCTTCTATTTTCCAGTTCGAATTCCTGTGTCCTCTGCTGCTGGCTGCTGCTGCTGCGTCGTCGTCTTCTTCTACTTTTGCTTTTACTGTGCATAAGTGATGTGTCATCACATTTTGCTAGGGTTCCCATCTGGATTGAATCTAAATAATAAACCTTGGCTAGTTTTAATCCCATGAAGGTTGATGCTGATCTAATCCATAATCATAATTTAGACTGGTGCAGAAAGGATTGGAAGATAAAAGAAGAAGGGCTAGGGAAAGGAATGTGTGATCTCACTGCCTGCACAGTTAAGAGCTAGGAGTGTTCAGTTTGCACTGCTATGTTAAAAGGAGTCGGGAGAAGGAGATGTGGATTATTGGCATTCAGTGTGGAAAGGGTTTGCCGTTGGGGGGGGGGGGGGGTTGGCAAAGGGAAGAGCAAGACAAATGAGCTCCTTGCAGTCTCTGAAGGGCAATAATACCATTCAGTCTTCTGAAGTGTTGGTCTCTAGGGTTGCAGAACTGGAAATGAAAGAGAATTAAGAAACCGCAAGAAATTAAAGAAGCCAAACTGGGACATAGATGTGAATAAAAATGTTATCTGGCTTTCTCCCCTTTCTGCTTTGCAAAAACAAAGAAATTGATTTTTAATTTTTTTTTCATGTAAAGCTGTTGTTAAACTACTCACACCCGGGTGTGGATAGTGTTGGCCTCTGTTGGAAATATTTCCCTTTTTCCCCAAAAGGATTATTTTCAGAAGAACAGTGCTAATAGTACTTGAGCTGTGTTCTCACAACAGGGTAACCCTCTTATATTTTGTGCAGTTTTGTTCAAGCAAAACAGTCAATGCTGTCTATAAAATGTACATTTGTTTTTCCTGTTGTGCTATGCACTGGCTCATGTCAGGAGCAGCAGATATGTGTGGTTGTCTGTTGCCCTTATTTATATTTATTTATATTACCCTTATTTATATTTATAACAGGATATGACGGACTTCACTCCCCTGCTCTGAGGCAGATTTTCCCACCAAAAAGTTT
This sequence comes from Eublepharis macularius, assembly GCF_028583425.1. Taxonomy (NCBI): domain Eukaryota; kingdom Metazoa; phylum Chordata; class Lepidosauria; order Squamata; family Eublepharidae; genus Eublepharis; species Eublepharis macularius. Next base: position 15,077,744 of record NC_072801.1, read on the forward strand.
GCCTGCTTTGGCTTAGCAGCCCCAAGTAGCATATCTCTATTTGTGGTTTTAAAGTTTGTTTTGTGTCCCACTCTGATAAGCAGTTATAATTTTGGCCTTTAGCCCAGTCCATAAACTTGATGGACGAAAAGCAGGAGCCCTCTTCTTCTGTAATATAAATGACATTGGAGACTGTATAATGTTAAAAAAAGATAACAACTTCATTGAAGAGGTAGAGATGGAATAAAGGCAGTCAGGGAATGAAAGAGCTGAGGTAAAATTTGTTGGTAGAACTGAATACTCTTTAAGCCACAAGCAAAATAGTTTTCTTGAAGGTTAATTTCTATGTTCTTATTCCTTAATAGTGAGAGATGTTTCGTTTAATACTTTGGATACAGCAACAATGTTTCTTCACAAAGTTCCTTTTTACAACTCCGGTCTCCTGACATTAGTTCAAAAGTGTTTTCCCTTTACAACAGATCCGGGGTCCTTCTTAGAGCCAAACTCCTTTTAGACACTGGGCAGGAATTCTTCTTCTTCACCTAAGAAGATATAACCCTTCTTCACTTGGCTTGAATGGTAGTCTCCACTTACTGCCCAATCATTCTTTGCCAAAAACACACCCTCAGTTCTATCGTGGCCATGTAAACAGGATTTAGCTTATGTTGGCTTTTATACTTAGAATTCTTAACTAGAATTCTTCTTCAAAACAATGATGTTACAGTTAAGGCAAAATATTTTTTTTCCCTCACTCCAGAGGGAATCTGTCTGACCGTCTCTCTCAGACTCTCAAATGTACTCTTCTCAAAATCCTGTCAGCAACCATCTGTCATTCTGAAAGCTGGTTCTGATTCGAGGTGTGCAGAGATGGAAAGATTTGGTTTTCCCGCTTCGGATTTTCCAAAGCAGGAAAAAGAATTGGAAATAAGTGATTTCTGAAGTGGCAAGCTGCTTCGGAGGCCGCTTATTGCCCTGCTTCGGTATGCTCTGTGAAGATTCGGAGCACACTGAAACTTCCCACCCCACTGCTTATTTCATCTGATGGGAGGGGGAGGAGAGGGTTTCTTTCTCCCCCTCCCATCGGGTGAAATAAGCAGCTGCAGGACTTCCCGTACTTCAGCTGGCCTGCAGGGCCCTTGCAGGCCACCTGAAGTTTAAAGGGCCCTTTCCAGGCTTCAGCTGGCCCACGGGGGGCATCCCCCCACCAGTCAGCTGGAGTTTAAAGGGCCCTTTAAACTCCAGCTGGCCTCCAAGTGGCAGGGAAAGGGCCCTTTAAACTCCAGCTGGCCTGCTAGGGGATTCTCCCTGTCCCTGCAGGCCATCTGAAGCCCGGAATGGGTCCTTTAAACTCTGGCTGGCCTGCGGGGAGATCCCCCCATGGGACAACTGAAACCTGGAAAGAGCCCTTTAAATTCCAGCTGGCCCATGGGGGATCCTCATCTGCCAGTCAGCTGAAACCCAGAAATGGCCCTTTAAACTCCAGCTGGCTTGTGGGGGATCCTCCTCCACCAGTCAGCTGGAGCCAGCTGGGATTTGAAAGCACCCTGAAGCTTCCCAAAGTGATCCAAATCACTTCAGGATGCTTTGATTTGGCATTTCCGAATTGGGGCCAGCATGCTGAGTATTATTCTGAATCGGAAACCCGAATTGCACACTCCTAGTTCTGACTGACCAATCAGAGAGAAGAAGGAGTGGCCTGTCAATCAAGCTCTCATTCCAGACAATTGTTAACACCTTCCCTTCTAGTTCTCTGAGTGCTGCACTTAGGAAACCTTCATTAAAATCTATTCCATCACACAGGACTCTCGCTCCTCTTCCATTTCCCACCTACCCCTATTAGAAATCACAAGGAAATAATGAGCTTTGTTTTAACAGTAAGCTGTATCCAGTGTTTCCATCTACAAGTCTTGTTAGTAACCTTAAGCAAGATTTGTTCCTATTCTGTGCACGTGAGCATTTTACTGTTACTTCATCCAGTACTAAGACATGCTTCTAGCATAGGTACCTCAACATGTGTAGCTGTGTTAGTCTGAAGTAACAATAACGTAGGAGTTCATTGGCACCTTAAGGGCTAACAAAATGGATGCCCACATAAGCTTTTGTGAATTGGAGCTGATTTCATCAGTTGCAGATACAATTTTGGTTAAAGTGCAACATCCTGTTTTGTTATTAATCCAAATATATTCAGTTTTTATATTTTCAGTGTTTCTGTCCTGAATTTACAACTTATTGCCCCTTACTTGACTGCTCAGCTATAAATGGGGACTTAATATTTTTGGTGAAACTGAAGTCAGAGATACTGCTGGACAGGTCACCTTTATGTTCCATAGGGCATGGAAATTTTAGTTACAAACAATTTACTTTGATTTGAATGTTTTAGCCTCTCATGGGGCTTTCATACTCTCCCCTAAAGATTGTACAAAAGGGACTTGGAAGACATAGAACATTTTTATTCAGTGTACACGCTTCTTATTTCTTTAAGCCTTCCAGTATAGACTGCATAATACTCTACCTGGATTGCTTTAATGACTCACTGTAAGTTAGAGCCTTGGATTCATCCACACATATTTGGGCGCTAAAGCCTGTTGGTGTTGCAGATCATAGAACTGACAAGGTGTTTGGTACAGGTTGTGTTATCTTTGGCACGCTGAGTGGAAGAGGGAAGGCATTGGCCTCCCCATTTCCCTTGATAGAAAGTACTAGACATAATTTGCTTTGCCCTCCTTGTTCTTGCTCCATGTTTTAAGTGACAGTTGATTAAAAATAGTGTGAGTGCTCAAGGAACATGTCTGATTAGAGGTAATTCTGTTTTCATGGTACACTAGCTTGATACCCGTGCTTTGCTACAGTATTTAACTACTTTCCTTTACCTGATTTTTATCTCAGAACACAGAGTTCTGCAGCTGACCAATCAGAGAGAGGGGGGTACAAGCAGGCAGGAGCCTGTCTACCACACAGGAAAGCCAGGCCCCACAAGGAGATTGGCAACCCTAATGAACTTTGAGGGGAAGACTGGGAGGTGCATTTTACCTCAGGACACATTCAATGACTCCCAATAGCAAATGCAGACTGTTTAGAATGTTGGGGGTGAGGATCAATCAGGCCACATATGCAAATGACCTTGAAAGGCTGGTCCAATCAGGGAAGAGTGGCTGAGTTGGCAGTGGGTGAGGGTGAGCCCCAATCAGCTCGCTTAAGGGGTTATATAAACATCCCTTAAGCGCCATTGTGCTCTCCTCCCAAACAATGAGTTTACAGTTCCCAGGACTTGGCCATGTTGCTTTGTTTTGAGATGCTGAACAGGGGTGTTTCTGCATGGATGAGGTTAAGGCAGCTTGAAGGTAGCGAAGGATCGTATGCCATGCCTGAGTGAGCCTTGACCTTCCATGGAAGTGAGAGCCTCTCTATTCGTCTTCCAGGATTGCTTTGCTCATACCAAGACTCTGCCACTCTGTGCACCTCAGGGTGATCTTGCTGGTACTATGGCCACTGCTGCTTGGTGCACCACAGGAGTAGGATGTGTATATTTCTTTGCTGCATCTCTTAAGTTGTGAGGTGGAGTTGGACTGAGGGAGGGGTGATGTGGTGGGCACTTCGGCAGGTTCATGTGAGAGGTTTGCATTGAAATGCCCTCTAGAAAGGTTGTGCAACATCTCTGCATGAACATTTAAAAACTCAGTTGCCATACTGGCTTTTATATAAAATCCCTATTCGGGAGTCTTGTCCTGTCTTTCTTCAACTGTCTGCAGTTTCCTTTACCTGATTTTTACCTCAGAACACAGAGTTCCACAGCTGATCCATCAGGGAGGGAAAGGATGCGAGCAGGCAGGAGTCTGCTAGCCACACAGGAAAAGCCAGGCCTCACAGGGAGATTGGCAACCCTAGAGGAGAAGATTGGGAGGTATATTTTTACCTCAGGACACATTCACTGACTCCCAACAGCAACTGCATACTTTTTAGAATGTTGGGGCGATGACCAATCAGGCCACATATGCAAATGACCTCAGGGAAGAGTGGCTGAGTTGCCAGTTGGCACAGACGGGGGGAGGAGAAGCCTGCCTGCCACACAGGGAAGCTGTAAAATTGGGATTGCAGCTTCTCTTACAGAGATTTGGTTGTGCTGTGCCTTAAGCAACCATCCCTCGGTTGCTTAATTTTGTTTAGACGTTTGTTAAAACATTTGGCTCATCTCTTTAGCCTCTTCTCAGGGACAGCAGCACCTTTCCTATTGGTAGCATATCCATGTAGGCCAGATTCTAAAATATCATGATCAGGAGGTGTTCATAAGAATTGGGGTAACTGTCATGCACTGATAAAGAGACAGACACAGACACTTTCAGACATGTTTCTTTACAGAGCTGTCTGACTTCCATACCTCTCCATGATTTTAGTGCCACTCGCTAATTTGTGATGGTTTCAAAGGTTGATTTGAGAAGTACGTTGAAGTGTGTGCAAATTGGTGGGCCTGTGATTTAATGTCTGAACTTTGTGGGTTGGTTTATACAAGAAGTGGACTGCACATCATCCTGGATGCAGTCTGTTGAGCTCAGATCATTGTTTTACAAAGAGCAGTGTTCTTCTTGTAACCAGGCCAGCTTTATCATGTGCACCATTAAGGAGAAGGTTGAGAAATATCTTCATTCGTAAATGTCAATCTCCATTGGCTAAATCCACATTTTTTGCCTTGATCTTTTTGGTTCCTGACAGCAGTGAATGCACAGAAGTGCCTGAAATATGGATTTATTACTTTGCTTCTTCACTTCTCACCCTCCCAGTTCTCTCTCTCTCTACAAGAGAGTAAGTGATTTGGTAGAAAAAAATCATTCATTTTTCATGATCAGCTAGCAGCACAGCTCTTGACGGTGTTGGCAGTTTCCTTGATATAATTTTACAAAGACAGAAAGCTGTTAAAGGGAAAATTTGGAGAGCTTGAGATTAGTGCAGCTTTCTTTCTGTTCCTGCCCTTCCTAGACATCTGCCAGAGAATTAAAGCTTGCTCTAGCTTTCTCGACCATTACAATGTCTTCCTTTTCCTACTATATTTTTAAACCAGCCCTTCCTATACAGACATAGCAATTTGTCCCAGTGAGGGGTCCGTTCTGATGTCTGTGCAGAACTGCAGAGCTTCAGTCATTCCGCACATCACTTGTTCATGCCTCACTCATGCCTCACTCACTTGTTCATGCCTCTTTTTAGAACAGCCCTACAAATAAGTTCACAAGAGTTACTGGTCTACCTGAAACAAAAGGGGGCACAGAGGAACAGTGGATGGTGGATTGCTAGCCGTTTCTTAGAAAAAGAGCTGCAGGAACTCATCAGCATAACTCATTAGCATATGCCACACCCCTGATATCACCTATCTTGGCTGTTTTGGACCCAATCCTGGCCATTCAGGGCCGAAATGGGCCCAAAATGGCAAAAAGGGCTTGAAAATGGCCGAAAAGGGGCCCAAAATGGTCAGGATCGGGCCGCTGCTGAGTGGGAGAGTGATCCACCATCCATCAGAGGCCCGATCCTGGTCATTTAGGGACCAGTCCTGGCTGGTTTGGACCCGATCCCAGCCATTTTGGGCCCGAATTGGGCCTAAAATGACTGAAAGTGCCCCCAAATGGATCAGGCCCGAAATGGCTGGGATTCGGCTGCTGCTAGAGGGGGGAATTCTTGAAAGCTTATGCTACAGTAAAGTTGGTTAGTCTTAAAGGTGCTACTGGACTCTTTCCAAGATGCTGTAGTGTCACTTCCTGCCAGGTAGATCCCTCAGCTCCTCTCCAGTGAACACACATTGGTTCCAGTAGAAAAGCTTTATTTAGGATTTTACAGTTCAGGTCTGCACGCCATCACGAAGCTTGGTAGAAGTGACAAGGCAAGACAAGCAATCTATGTTATACTTGATTTTTCCCGCGCTCAAATAACTGTTAAGGTTTTGGTGCACAAGTCTACATGGGTCCTGTGAGAACCCTTTTTAGTTATGGCTAGATATTCAGTACACAATAATATATTCCCAGCGTCTGGGCAAAGTAGCAAAAGCTGGCATCTGGATGCTCCAACGTCAGTGCTAGCTTAGAGGTGCGTATTTCTATAAGATAACAGGAGAGGCCCAGTCTGGGTCTCAAAAAGTAACACTTTGCAATAAGGACAGAATACATCAGTTTAGTAATGAGTATTGTGGTCACAACATACAGACAATCATGGCATGACTGTACTCAGACATGACATGTAGTTCTGGGACTGGAGCCAATGACTTGTGAGACTCACCTTCCCTGTGAGCATCATTTCCCCCAAACCAGTAGGAGGCCAGGCACCCAGAGATTCCACTCCTGTTTATTCCGTATTATGTTATCATCTCCCTTCTCCACCTGAAACGTTAGCAAGACTCTGGGTGCACCACTTAGCAGGTTGGAGAATGGGCAAATGATTGTGAGGCTACCTTGGCTTTTGCTGCATTGGGAAATTCAATGGGATATGAATTGGTATCCTCTTGGTCACAACGTGGTAGTCCTAAACTTGCTTCTTACATTTATTTTGCTTTAAAGGATGAGTAAGGGACATCTTTGGGAAGAGGGGTTGAGACTAGTGCTTGCAAATTGAACAGTTCTAATATGACAGCTGAAAGTTGCAAACAGTGATCCTTGTTCTTAAAATTGCACCATTCTCAGATTGCAGAACTGCAAACTGGAACTTTTTTTGGAGTGTTTGTTGAATTCTGGATTAGGGCACATAGGCCTGGATAAGGACGTTTTGGGAAACTTTCTTTCATATTTCATAATAGCAACATTCTTTGAATTTATGTAAGTTTTGGAGGGTTCAACAATTAACTTGCATTGTTGCACACTGTGGCCGATTTTGTTTGGGAATGAGCATTGTGCAGACATTACAAAAATTCCAGCTTTTGAAGAGCTAATATTGGTCTCTTAAGCGCTTCCGTAATTAAAGCTCTTGCATCAGTAATTACATTGTGAGGATCTGGCTAAGGAAGCTAATGAATCAAAGGAATCTGACAGTTTAGAGACTATCCTGGATAATTAGTTTCAATGGTTGCTTCAAAAAAATTATCATTTTAAAAGGCCTGGACCTTCTCACCTTGTCTCTTGTCGAGGATGTATTTACTAACTGGGTCTCAGTTTTATAAATTTTATAAATCATAGAAGTGTGATCTGTGATTGTTTCTTTTTTTTAAAAAAAAAATTCCGAAGAGCTTTTTCTTTAAATATTTCAAATACAAAACTAAGACCACCTAATTTTCAGAGTGGAAGTGTTCACAGTTACGTCATTACTCAGTGGAAGCCCTGGCCGTGTATCATACATACAATTTGCTCTCTTTGCAGCCTGTGAAATGTCAGCTCCTTTTACTCTTTTTTCTAGTCCATCATCTGATGAGCAGCGCTTTTTCCCCATGCTGCCAAGGTGGGGGAGACAAGAGAGACAAAAGTTTTTTTGTGGGGGGCGGGGCTGGTTCAATCATGTGAAGTCTGAGTTGGGTCTTGGTGGTCTGACATGGCCCCAGAGAGAATCTTTGCCCGAGAGATGACTATGAAGCGCCTGCTAGGCATGTACCCTGTCCTGAGTTCAATCCCTGGCACCTCCAACTGAAAGGATCAGGTGATAGGTGATGTGGCGAGCCAGTGCCAGTCTGAGTTGACAGTACTACCGAACTTGATGGACCAATGGCCTGATTCGGTATAAGGAAGCGTCATATGTTCGCACTGATTCTTGGCATTCCTGATTCCTTCTTTATGCCAGACTAGAAACAAAGCCCGTTGTGGGAAAAAATACAACGGGCTCTAGAAAGGGGAGAGTGGGCAGGCAGGCAGGCAGGCATTCCCTCTACCTCCATCACTGATCCCGGTGGGTGAAGGAGGGGGGTGGGCATTGACACCTGATCCAGACCTGATCTCAGCAACATGAAGGGGTGGTGGGCTTTGCTACCTGCTGCACATCTGATACAGGCTGGGTAAAGGGAGGGCAGGCATTGCCACCTTCTCCACTCCTGATCCCAGCTGGGTGAAGGGAAAATGGGCATTGCCGCCTGCTCCGTGCCTGATTCCAGAAGGTTGAAGGAGGCGGGCATTGTGACCTGCTCCAATTCTTGTCCTGGCTGGGGGAAGGGAAAAAGGGAATTGCCTCCTGCTCTGTGCCTGATTCCCACCCAGGTGAAGGCGCTGGGCGGGCTTTGGCACCTGCTCCACTCCTGATCCAACAGAGAATCTCCCGTGTGGTATTATGTCTTCACAATTGTTTTAATAAAGGATATATTAATTGAGTACTGTTTCACAAATTTGTTTATACAGAGTAAGGGATGTAATAAACAATTTGTATATTCTTTTGTTTCTCTTGACACAACCATATACTACACCATATATTGCAACCTCCCTAGACCTCAATTATACAGGCATCTTATGCGTTCTAAAAACAATTCATTAAAGTGTCCCGTGCTCATGTTATTAAAGTGCAATTGCTTTTGGCATCTTATGACACTATTTCTCATATAGAACTCGATTTGCCTTGCATACAGGTACAATACAGGTACAGTATAAGGGTAATTCCAGACACTGTGAATGTCACAGATCAAAAAGACCTATAATCATAGGTACACGTAGTTGGTTCTGTGACTGCATTCTCTAACGGACGGTCCAGATCCTTGTAAGGTCCGTTTCCAAGCTTCTTTCTCAAAGAGCACAGATGTCAAAGATTCATCATAGTTAACCTTCCATATCCCTCTTTGATTTGTCAATTACTTCTTTACACGGCCGTCATTTTTTTCATTTCTTCATTGGACATTCACAACTTTATATTTATAACAGCGGTTTGAGGCTGTAGTGATATTATTTGTTTTCAGTGTTTGATTAATTGCTTTGACTCCTTTAACAATATTGCCACTGTGCTATTTCACTGTGTCAGTGTATTTATGCTGATTTCTTGTTTTTTCCTTCACATGTACTTTTGTACCAGTCGTGCTTGCCACTCCTGATCCAGGCTGGGTGAAGGGGGCGGGCATTGTCACCTGCTCTGCTCCTAAAATCCTCTGTATTAAGGTGGGGTAGGCATTGCCACCCACTCCACTCCTAATACCGGCTGTGTTAAGGTGGAGAGTGGGCATATCTATCTGCTCCCCTCCTGATCCCAGCTGGGTGAAGCGGGGGAGGACATTGCCATCTGCTCCGCTCCTGATCCCAGCTGGCTGAAAGGGGGGCGGATGTTGCTACCTGCTGTGGTACTAATACCAGCTGGGTTAAGGTGGTGGTGGGCATTGCCACCTGTTCCACTTCTAACACCAGCTGGCTGAAGGGGTGGGTGGGCATTGCCTCCTGCTCCGCTCCTAATATCACCTGGGCCGTTTCCAGATGGCTTACCTGCCTCCGGAACGTTGCACCATGTTGTGGGGAAAACGCAAAATATCGCGTTTTCTCGCGCGAGTTTTGTGTGACGTTGTGCAACATCGCGCGAGAAAAAGCGATATTTCGCATTTTCCCCGCAACATGGCGCGACATTCCGGAGGCAGGTAAGCCATCTGGAAACGGCCCTTGGTTAAGGTGGGGGGTGGGTGGGCATTGCCACCTGCTCCGCACCTAATACCAGCTGGGTTAAGGCACAGGGAGAGCATTGCCACCTGCTCTGCTCCTGTTCCCTGCCTGGGCTTCCCACCACAGCATGTTTTCTGGAGCGATATGGTGATTTACCTGGGCTTTCCTCAGCGGCAGCATCCTCTGGTGGTGCACCAGGATACAAAGTGAGTTGTCTGAAACACGCTTACTCAATTATATAGTAAGATTCTTGCTCCAGGCAAAAGATTATATTGGAAGAAGTTTTTTCTCATCCTTATCTGAATATATGATAGTCCCAAGTGTCCTGTATATTCCTCCTCCTGTGATGTGATTTAAGACCTATTCCTGAGGACGGCAACAAGTAGCATTTCAGCAATTTGGAGATTGGTCTTTTTACTGTGACCTTTGTCCCCTTTGGTTTAACAGAGTCTTTACATGTTCTACATTAGTGACTGTCTTCCTGCATGCCTTTTCTAGTCAAACTGAATAGTAATTTCCCTTGTGGCACTGTGTTTGATCTCGTTTGCTGAAATTCGGAGTAGATGTACTTTATTAGCTTTGCCTTGAAAAGTAAGCTACCTATTAAAAAAGATATAAATAAGTCTGGTGTGAACCACCCTTGAACCCAAGCTTTATTATATCATGGGGTTTTCTTTTGACTACAGTTGTTCCTTTTCTTTCTTTTACGGAGGACCTGCTGTTAAAGCTGAGCTGCAGTTACCCAGATGGCTTTTAACCTCCAGATTACTAAAGTAGCTATAATAAATATAGCCATTAAAATCTTTACTCTTTAAAAAAAAAATTATTAAACAAAACAGCATATTATAACATATAACCATTTGGTGTAAACAACAACTTGGTACATGGGGGAAAGTTACAATCATAATATGAGGCCAACATTCAATTATTACATTACAATACCCAATTTCTATAAGTAAAGCGCTAAAATCTTTACTCTTGAAGTTGCAGCCTTAGTTTCAAAATCTTTCCACCCACTTTCAATGCTAATAATAGCATGGGAATCCTGGTGTCAGTTAGCAAAATGGTGTGAGTGTGTTAAATCCCCCTCTCTCTTTGCGGGTCTGAATCAGCACCAGAGGTCTGCTAGACAGTACCTAGGGAGCAGCAATTAAAAAGGCTAATGGGAAAAGTGGGAAAGAACAAATTATATGTAGCCCGGATAAATATGAATTTGTAGAGAGGATCCACTAGAATTACTTGGAAAATTAAAGAGGATGAATTGCTTAGGTGATATTTGCTGAGATTGTTATGATTAACACGATGATGATGATGATGATAAAGCTTTAAGTTAAAAAATGTGTCTTAAAATATTCTCTGGCACTTGTATGCTGTAGTAGTTTAAAAGTGAATAGGAACGTACAGTATACATGGAAATAGTTTATAAGATAGGTTTATAAGACATTGTAATTTGTATTCTGATACATAATGAAGTTTTAAATATACTAAGTTGCTTTTAGATTTGCAAGCGGCCTTGAGCCTGTGGAAGGGTGGGGAAGAAATGTAGTAAATTTCTCTGCTGTTCAGGAAAAGCTCTAAGCCATACACGTGGTATACAGAAGGAGCATGCAATTGCTTCATTCACTAAGGAATCAACTTGTGGAGGGGAAGAACCATAGACGTGCAGAGACTTCTCAAAGAACTTAGCAATAAACAGCAGCTTTTGTTTGTCTAGGTATTCTTCTGATAAGGGTGAAACCAAGCATCTTGTGGCATAAACTGGAATTGTCAGGGCTTCCCATAACAGCTTGCTCTACCCCCTATGCAATAATAAAGAAATTGTGTAGAATCTCAGCGTGTAAAGAAAGCTAGGCGTCTGGTACCAAGGGCAATGCCTGTTCAAGTAAATCTTGTTGATTTAGTTGGCATTTCAGAATGCTGGTCACCTTGGAGGGCTAATGAATAAACACTTCCTTTGCGGTCTGGGGAGCTCCCTTCTTAAACGATCTCTCTCACAGTACTCACTCCATTAGGGAAGATTGATTGGCTGGTTGTTAATTGTTAAGATCACTATTTTCTCTCCTTCTGAATGTTTGCACTACTTGTGTGTTCTGGTTTTATGCTGAACTCCCACTCTTCTTACGGTTGGTGTTGAAAACAATGATTCAGTGGCATTTGAATAGTTCCACTGGCAAAGATTTCTGCATGCCTATATTGTTGCAATACAGCATTGATCTTGCTTCTCAAAAAGGACAGCCTTATCTAGTTGGTTGTGTGTGTGTGTAGTAGGGTTGGCCATAGACAGGTCCAAACAATTTGGTCAGTTGGTTTGTTCTTTTCAGATCTTGCGATTCAAAAGTATAAATTGAAATTCCCTTTCTGACCGGAAAAGAATAACTCCCAAGAGAATGACATTGGCATCTAAATGTGTTGGATCAGCTTTTCTGTAACTCTTGTCTGAAGTTTTGAACGCTATCTCCTCTAGTTCCACGTTTCTGAAAATCTTGGTAAAAAGTGTGGTTCTCCATGAAATAGTATCTACAGGACAAAATTTGGAATAGAACCCAGAAGTAAATATTAGCATTTTCCATGTGGTCTTCCCTTTGTTCATTTCACTGTAGTGGTGGAGTATAGATTGTAACGAGGGTTTGCTAATGAAGAGTTATCATTAGTTTCATCCACTTCTGAGCTTTTTCTAAATAAGGCACTATTTTCTAGTACATGATTGGAAGCCCAGGTTTGTTGCATACCAAAATTGGAAAAGGTGTTGCCTTATTCACACAAAATGGTGACTGCACATAATAAGAGGATTACAGGTAGCCTGTTCTCTTGCTTCACAAGTTATGAGCAACAGAAATGTAATGCTTGAACAGGGCTACAGTAAAGTAGAAAAGAATTGAGGGTTACCTGAACATTCTGAGAGTTCAGTAAATGTTTAACTCTTCTCGCTTTTTGGATGAGTGAACACTTTAATTCCTAGTACTGTCAGATAGCCCCGGTGTGCCTAGTGACTTGCATACTCTCTTTTGTTACGTGGGTTGTGGATTGGTTTCAACTAATGGAGGGCCCATACCCGTTTGGTCCCTAGCCCTTTTAGCATTTTTGCTGGCAGTGGCCCAAATATACGTTCTGATTAGGGCTTGCCAGGGCTTTTTTTCAGGGGGAACGCAGGGGAACGGAGTTCCGGAACCTCTTGAAAATGGTCACATGGCTGGTGGCCCCGCCCCCTGATCTCCAGACAGAGGGGAGTTGAGATTGCCCTCCGCGCTGCTGCGCGGAGGGCAATCTGAACTCCCCTCTGTCTGGAGATCAGGGGGTGGGGCCACCAGCCATGTGACCATTTTCTCCAAGAGCAACCCACTGAGTTCTACCACCTCTTTTCCCAGAAAAAAAGCCCTGGGGCTTGCAGAGCTGTAGGCCACTGGCTCTGTTTGACTGAGCCACTTGGTAAAATGGGTACCTGCTGTCCTTTGCTGACGGAGTGGATTATGTATTTCTTGTCTGCTGTGCAGAAGGGATCATTGAGATAGGCCTTTCATTCCCGCATATCAGGCTTCACCTTTCCTTAGCCTTAAATCTTGGTTTTGGTCCTTGTTTCTGAATCCCCTGCGCACTGTTCCTTATGCTTTCCATCTGACTTCACATTTGCTGCTAAGCGCCTGTATTCAGGGAAGTTATCAACAAGTTCCTCTGCGAAGAGATTAGGAATAGGTTTTGTGGTAGCAATGATTTTAAAATATGGCCATTAAAACGCAAAACCCTGATGGTTGAGAAATGAGCCTGATTCCTCAAGTTTTAGGTTGGCTCCTAGTGCCAAAGAAAATTTGTCAGGGCCTGATGTCCTCCATTCATCCTTCCCCTTTTTGAAACTTGTTTCCTCCCTTTGATGTGCCTAAGAAACTACTTGGTTAATCTCTTCCTTATAGTCTCATACCCCCCACAGTCCTTTTTTATTGTCTCCTATCCCACACATAGCATAAGATTGTATGAGGTTGCAGAGGATGCCTGCTGCCAGCGCTCCATAAAATGCAGTGATGGATGGATTATTATGGCAGAAGATAAATGCAAGCAGAGAGCTTCAAATTTTGAACTGCCATCCCAGCTCCTCGATAAAGCTTTTAGTAACCAGAACTATGAAAGCAGTTGGGGATTTGCATGTGCATCTGAAATAAAGTTGTGAGAGCTCCTCTTTACAGTATGCGGTCATGAGATCTGTTTGGGGGTACCAAAAATAGAAGAAACAAAATGTGTTTGAGAGAATCTGTGTGTGGTGAAATTTTTGGCAGCTGTTGTTAAGTTACATGAGCTAGAAGTGACGAATGACACTTGAATGGCAAGTGAACAGACTCACATGTATTCCTCCCTGTTCACTTGCGCTCCACTTGCACTACATGGTCGAGTGGAGTGCAAGTGGAGCGCAAGCGAACAGGGAGGAATACATGTGAGTCTGTTCACTTGCCATTCAAGTGTCATTCGTCACTTCTAGCTTGGCCCTAACTTTTTGGTTCCCCTCCTGTGGGATGAAGGTTGCTGTATATGACTTAGGTTGTAAAAACAGTAAGATGTAAAGTCAGTGTGGTTGAGAGAGTCTTCCTTAGCACTTAGGAATCCTCTGTAAAGAGGAGATGTGTCTTGATAAATCAAAAGCCCTGTTCTCAAATGGCAGCAGCAGAATCTTGACTATCCTGCCTCATCTTCGGGTCTGGGATCCATTCTGTGAGGCAGCCCAGCTGCACTGTTTGGGAGTCAGAGGAGAAGCTTCATTTTAAGGCAGTTTTCCTATTAAGCACCTTGTCCTCCCATTGTCTGCTTCCACCACCCAGAGGCTGTCAGAAAGCATTTGTCAAAAGCTGCTTGTGCACAGTAGAGGTGATCTGGCTTTGGAAAGCCACATGCATGCCTGCGGTGCATCTATTTCTGTTGAGGATGGAAGGGAAGGGTTTGCATCACAACGTGGTGTTTGTTAGCCTTCTGGAAAAAATTGGGGGTGGGAGGGGATTGGTGAGCACAGTGTACTTGGCAGGAGGTTTAGAAGCGGTACAAGCCTTCCTTAATGATCTCCTTATTTCTCAAGGAAATGGAGAGGTCCAAGTTTCAATTGGGAAGAAAACATAGTTGAAAATGTTTTTTCTCATTTTTGTTGTTTGCTCCGTGTGTAGGGCAATATAGTACTTGCTAGAATACCTCTAGAACCTCACAATTTATCATGTATTTCTTCCCCTTCTGTCTTGGTGCCTTCCATTTCCGACTTGGCATTAGCATATACAAGTAGCAACTTAACAGTGCAATCCTAAGAAGAGTTACTCTAGTCTAACAACCCAATCCTGAGGGCTACCTGGTGCTGGCACCCGCATGCCTGTGTAAATGTGGCGGCGCCAGTTTGCTCCCTAAAGACTTTTGTGGGAGAGCTGTGCTGGCAGGCTGAGCAAGGCACAGCCAGAAGAGAATGCTCTGTAGTTGCCTGGGCAACACTGGCAGAATCCACCAGTTGCAAGGTTGCTGCAGTTGACAGTGCCGTGAGTGGCAGGGAAAGGAGTAGCCAGTCCATGGGCTGGGCTGTGTTTCCCATTGCCAGCTGCCAATGAGACTCCCCTGCCCCACAGAGAGCATGTGCGCACACAGGAAGATCCTCATAATTGGGCTTGCCGGACCCCAACAGAGAAGCCTTCCCCAGGAAGAGCCCTGCTTCATTGGGGGTGGGGATAAGGTGCAGATGGGGTGCCTGCTCAGCCAACCCCCATTTCCGACAAGGGCCAGGCTGTGGCTGAAATTCTGCTTGCTTGCAAACTCTGCCACTGCCGCTCTGAGATATAACATGTACCTCCTCCTTGAAAAATAAGACCAAAACGCCGGCAGGATCCAGCGAGGATCGCACCCTCAGCCCCTGACACTCAGAATCAGCCCTCCAAATCTCAGAGGGGTAGCTTGCAATAATTTGAAGTGTGTGTGTTTCTAAGAGAAAATACTCATTCTGGGCAAAGCAGGCAACCTGTGTGGAAGCCTGAAAGGATTCTCATTCTAGCTCAGTCAGGCAATTTGTGTGAAGCCTGAACTGTGTGTTCCCGAGAGAAAATATTCATTCTGTCAGGCAAACTGTATGTATGCCTGAGAGGGAAAGTCTGTGTATATCTGAGTGAGAGATTATTCTATCTAAATCAGGTAAGCTGTGTGGAAAGGCCTGAATGAATCTAAGTCTGTGTGGAGTTTATTCTCTTAAAGAAGACATGTATAGAAAATTACTTTGTGTAACTGAGAGTCGAATCACACGATATGAATTACACGAGACCGAGCGAGTGTCAGGAGTCCTGTCTTACCCCACATGCCTGTGTCCAGCATTCTGTCGATGAGCACGCTTTCTGGTCCAGGCACACATTCAAAATTTTCTGCTCCAGTGTAGCCACGACGGCATGTGTATGCGGTCACGATCAGTAAGTCAGCAATGCAGAGCGTCCTTATTTCCTGTATCTTCCGCTTCCTATTTGTGCAAAGTGGAGATGTATGATGAGATACCTTGGAGGTACGCAGAGAAAACCCATGCCACCGCGAACATGGGTTCAATGGAGGTCCTGCAGTCCTGGCGCGTGTAGTTGAAAACAACTTTGGAACACGTGTAAGTAAGTTTTTGTGTCATTTGTGTGTAATTCGTATCGTGTGGTTTGGCTCTCAGTCTATGGGAAAAAAACTTTCAAGAACAGATAACTGTCTTTGAAACCACCAAGCTTAAGAAATAGCATGAAACCAATACACTTCATGTATTAATAAAAGTTTATTTTTTTTCTTCACCCCAGAGTATATGTGATTTCTATATATCCCAGTCTTATCCTCAGGGCCACATATTCCCTCGAAGGAGCCTAATGCTTGGGCACATTATTCAAGGAAAAAATAAATTTACTAGTTTGGAATTGAATTCCTGGTGGCAGCATTACCTACCCAGGGGGTGAGATAACAAGACGGTTTAAGGCACCAAATCAAACTACATGATAGAAAGGGAGTTGTGACACAGCTCCTTAGAGGCGAGTGGGGGGTAGGTGGGTTCCAAAATGAATGACAGAACTGCCCAGTGGAAACTGTGGGAGAGGCTGGAAGGCCCATAGGATGTGATGGGAATGATGAGTGGCCATGTGAGGAGAATGTGGGGTGGACTCCGAGTGCCATAACCCAGTTGTGGGGTGATGCCCCCCAGAGTGGAATGATGGCTTGTGGGACCAGAGAAACTACTCTGAGGGCTGTCATCCCATCTCCTGCGCCAGATTCCCAAAGTCCATCCCAGCCTCTGCAAAAGAGAGAGTAGCCTGGCTATGCAGAGGAGGAGCTCCAGAAATCTCTGGAAATCGCTCCACAAACCCTCTCACAGCTTCAGCCTCGCTCCCTGCATGCAGCTGTCTTCTGTCTGGCTTATCAGAGGTCAGCAGCGCTGTCTGTCGGAGAATAGAGAGTTCTTCATGGCGCCCCCCAGACAAACGGGGCAACACTACAAGTCCTATCTCACTGCCTACAGTGAAATGGGGAAGGAAGGGAAGCTAGACGGAGCTGGAGACTTCAAGGTGTCACCTGCTCCTTCTGGCAGCAGAGCGACACCAAGGCATGGAGGCACCTAGAGCCTCTGTGGGGACACTCCATCCATCCCAGCCCACAGCCAGTGACCATTCATCGGGTTCTGTGAAAGGGCAGCCCTACAGGGAAGTGGAGGGGGTGGCTACTGTCTTCCACAGACAAGCAAACAGACAGGGAGGGAGTTGTTGTTCAATACGGACTTTATTGAAAAGTGAAGAGGATGTCTGGATGCATCTTGTCCAATGTCCCTTGGCAGGAAAGAGAGCAGAGCCTGTTTGTGCAGCAATTGGAGCTGCAAGATCCATTCCTCATGCTGCCCTCACAGGAGCAAGGTTGAGATGTGGGCTGCCCGGGAAACTGCTCCCTGGTCTGGGCTTGAATGGCAATCGAGGAGGATCACCAGGGCTGGAACAGCCATCCCCTTTGGCCTCCCTAATGGGTCGTGACCTGCCTGAAAGGAAAATAGACACATGCGTGGCAATGAGCATGGCCTTGTGCAAGCCCCAGTTTGGTCTGCCATGCCCCAGGAGGGTGTCCCTGGCTAGGGGCAATGTTACAGGTGCTGCTGGCAACCAAATGATGCATGTCCTCCGGCAAGAAAATAGTCCTCGTCTGCATCTGCTCCCGTGGCTGCTTGCAGCTCTGATCCTGTGAAGGAGACAGTCGAGAGGTTGTGCACCCACCGTCGACAGGGAGTTGTGAGAGCAAGCACCCAGTCACTCTGACCTGTGGCAGCGCTCTCTCCCCTACCCAAGAGGGGAGGCCGGCCAAGGGAGTTTGAACGGAGCTCCGGCATGGGCTGCTGGAAGCCCTCCCCCCGTAACAGCTGTGTTAAGCATGGCTCCTTGGGCATCTGCCAGGATGTGCTGGCTCATGGGCAGGGCCCGTGCCCCTTCCCTGGTGAGCCTCAACCACAGCTCCCCGGGCAGCAAACCACAGCTCCCTGGGGAGCAAAAGGTGCACGGCAGTCTGGATCTCCCGAGAGGTGATGGCGGAGCGCTTGTTGTAATGAGCCAAACGCGAAGCCTCAGCAGCAATGCGCTCGAAGATGTCGTTGACGAAGGAGTTCATGATGCTCATGGCCTTGGAGGAGATGCCCGTGTCCGGGTGCACCTGCTTGAGCACCTTGTAGACGTAGATGGAGTAGCTCTCCTTGCGGCTCTTCTTGCGCTTCTTGTCCCCCTTTTTCTGGGTCTTGGTGATGGCCTTCTTGGAGCCCTTCTTCGGAGCAGGCGCGGACTTAGCTGGTTTCGGCATTGTTGCAAGCACACTTCTTTCTACCAACGCAGGGCCTGTGCCCCTTTCCTGGTGAGCCTCAACCACAGAGACCATTTGTCGGTGAGGGAAGAGGGGATGCTGGTGTGAACGAGCGAGCCAGGAAGCCGGCTCCTCAGCTCCTTCTTACCTGTTGGTGCTACCTCATACCTTCTTGAGCCCAGTACTCAGGAGAGGGGAAACCTGTAAGGCAACTTGAGTGATAGTTGTTAGTTAGCCATTCTGGACTTAGCTCTCTTCCGTGTGTCAGTGCAAGGCATGCCCCAAATTTCGCGAAGTTCCCCCTGTGCACTCTTGCCCCGCCACTATATGGACTCTCTTTCCACACAGCAGGGGGCTCTTGAAAGCTCATCCCCTGGAAATCTAGTTGGTCTTTCAGGTGCTACTGGACACGAATCTTAGGCCGATTCCAGATGGCCAGAAATTGCGGTTTTTCTGCGGAAATAATCGCTTACCGGCCACGCGTTCACTTTCGTCTCCATCCGCTTTGTCTCGCAGCGTGCCGTGCTGTCCCACTTCCGGATGTTCGCACGGCCAACTGAGGTACCTGGGATTGGTTTTTTCCTCCCTGTCATAGTTGACGTCGGGGGCCTTCATTGGTTCGCATTTCGTTTTTTTTTTAAAAAATGTTTTTATGTGTTTTGCGCAAATGCGCAAACGTGCAAGTATGCAAATATGCAGCGTTGACTTTTGTGCGTTTGTGCATTTGTGCGCATTTGCGCAGTTCGATGTGCGCAAACGTGGGACTGCGCAAATGGCACCCGGTTTTAAAAAAAAAATTAAGGGAATATTGTTGCCGGCCGGCCGGCAAAGAAAGGAGGGAAAGGGGAGGGCCTCTCTGCGGCGACGAAGCGTCCAGAAGTGTGCAAACCCGCAATACCGCGTTCACACCGTCCGCTTATAGAGCACAACTGAGCGCCATGGACCGCAGGTAAGCCGGGAAGGGAAATTGCGGGTTTTTACGAGTGAGGTTGCTGAAAAAGCGAAAGCACTCGCTCTATTTGTGCCCATCTGGAATCGGCCTTACTCTCCTACTACCAACCAACATGGCCACCCACCTGAAACTATCTTCGTTATGTTTGTAAGTCTTAGGAATAAAAAAGTTGTATTCTATATTTGATTAGGTGAACAGGGAAGTGGATGAAAGAATGGGGAGTTCTGTCGCTGCGAGGTGAAGAGTGGATCTGCCATTTTGTTATAGAAGTTCATTTTTGAAATAGTAGGTTTGGCCAGATTTTATAAGACCCATGATGGGTTTATAAAACCAACTCTGCCCATTTCTGGAATTGAAAGAGTTGTGCCTTTGTTATTCATGCCCTGCTTGGGCATTGGATTGTGCGAGCAGAGTTGCACTGCAGTGAACCTTAACTCATGCTGTCCCTTTGGGATTAGCTGCTTTAAGCATTATTTTAAGATTATCTGAGAAAGGGACAAATGTCTGATGAAGGCCACAATATTAAACTGCAGTTGTGCACAGGTAGCCTATTACATTTGGTATTTGCCTACTCAGATGATTTTAGTCAGTCCATATACCAGTAAGTTCTGTAAGGACATAGCCACAGGGAGGAAGTAATTGCAGACCCGGCACATCCATAGATAGAGCTGCTGCTTCCTGGTAATGGACTCTGCTAGTGTGGTGGCCTCTGGTCATCTACCCGCATCCATTGTTACATAAAGTATAGTTTAACTAAAAGATTTAACAAGATGTCTTTCAGTTTAAACTCGGAACAAAGCATTTTTCCTATCCCTCATGGATTTGAGTGGTAGATTCGTGAAACTTTTTGCATCATGAACCCCCCCCCCCAAAAAACTCTTCAGATTATTGATGGGAAGATAGTTTTACTTTAAAACAACAAAGATGTTTTAAGGGGAGCTGCTTTTCAGATCTTGCTTTCTTTGTGCTTGTTGTAACTCTAGTTGTGGAACTGTAGACACACTAAGCTTGATCACATGATTAATGCATGCTGGAACCTTTGTAGCACTATGCACTGGTCTTTCAAGGAATATCTCATAACTTCCACTTGTCTGTTTTCTGGAACCCATTCTGGGTAAATCACTGTTCCTACTTTGTCCTAATTTGTTAATTTTTTATTTGTGCAGGTTGCTAGAATTGTCTGTCTTTAGGAGTTCGCTCCCTCCCCAGGGTCTCTAGGTGTTAAATCTTTGGCTGAGGGAATTGATGTATCCTGTCTCTAATGCTCGAGCCATGTGCACACAACGTTAAGGTGTCGTGTGAGGTGCGACCTACCAGTTATCTCACTTGCTGGTGAAGTTCATTTTGAACTGCTGATAATAATGGAATGAAGAACAACAATACTTTTCTATTGTGTCTTTAATATAAAGATCATATGCTCTCTTAGGTTTTAAAAAGAGTGCAAGACAGCTGGTTTCAAAATAAAGGAGCACAGCAGGCAGAATAAAGTCTTTGGGGCACCAGTCTTTGGTATGAAAATAGCGCATGCCTC
Organism: Eublepharis macularius; assembly: GCF_028583425.1. Lineage (NCBI taxonomy): Eukaryota > Metazoa > Chordata > Lepidosauria > Squamata > Eublepharidae > Eublepharis > Eublepharis macularius. The sequence goes on from NC_072801.1 coordinate 15,098,517, forward strand.
TATTTCAGTTGTGAATTGCTGGAGGGCACCATGTCTTGGGAGGAGAGAGACCACATCTTCAATAATAATAACATTATTAATAATAACATTCGATTTATATACCGCCCTTCAGGATGACTTAACACCCACTCAGAGCGGTTTACAAAGTGTGCTATTATTATCCTCACAACAAAACACCCTGTCCCCCTCCTGTTGTATATGTATCTAAAAACCAATACAATCACTAAAAAAAAACCACCCTGTGAAGTTAGTGTGGCTGAGAGAGCTCGGAGAAGCTGTGACTGACCCAAGGTCACCCAGCTGGCTTCAAGTGGAGGAGTGAGAAATCAAACCCGGCTCTCCAGATTAGAGTCCCGCACTCTTAACCACTACACCAAACTGGCTCTCAAGCATGTTCTATTATTTCTAAGTAATTTTTTTTTGAAGTTGTAAGCCTCTTGGTGGAAAATGCTATGTACTCAGAGTTTTCCCCAAATATATCCATCCAATATAGATAAGAAATATTTCCAGAAACGTTGAAGCTGTGGGAAGAAGCCAACCTCTACCTTTTTAGTTGGAAATCAGCTCAGAAATATGTTTTTTTTAAAAAATATGCAATGTTTCATCATACCTAAACATGCTTTATTACATTAAAAACGTGAAGAGAGAATTGCTAAGCATGTCTACTCAGAAACTTGCTTGGATTTATTCAATGGGGCTTAGGAACGTGTTCTCAGGATTGCACTGAAAATGTGTTACTTAGACAAACTGTACTTTATGTGTGTTATAAAACAATAATTGACAATAAACTAGAGATGGATCTGGAAGCTGCTGTGCCCTGAGGTACCAAATCTTCTCTTCATTTTTTTTTCAGTTGGGGAAAATAAAATACAAGTTGAAAAACAAACCATCAACACAGTAATGACCAAAAAGAGTTTTTATTATTTGGCTTAAAAGCAGTATGCAACTCTTAGCATTGTCTTGTAGAAGCAGTAGAAACTCAGATTTATGAACACAAGTTCAGAAAATAAGCTTCTTCAGAATGTAACTGAATATTAACAATAATAATGGATTTTACTTGTCGGCCGTATATTTTTCTTAGCCATAAATTTCCATTGCTTGCATGCTTAAGTACGGAATGCAGCGGGGCAAGGATTGAACTGAAAGTGCCGTAACGACTGGAGACAAAATTATTATCTGTATTGGTATCTGAAAGTGCCGTGGCTCCTTGATTTTGAAATTTAACTGAACTTCATGTACTTCATGCATAGGAAGTTTTTGCATGAATGGAATCCAGCTTTCAGCTCTTTGCTATGTTCTTTGCATGGTTTGGGGGCATGTGCATTTAAACATTCATCAGTTTTTTTGTTTGATACCAAAGAATTTGAGGTCAGTGAAAAGGAAGGAGTTAGAGATTGTGTATTGCACAAAGATGTCGCGACATACTTAGTGGATTATACTCCTGGATGCAGGGCTTTTTTTCAGCCGGAACGCAGTGGAACAGAGTTCCGGCACCTCTTAAAAATGGTCACATGGCCGGTGGCCCCGCCCCCTGATCTCCAGACAGAGAGGAGTTTAGATCGCCCTCTGCGCTGCTTGGCGGCGTGGAGGGCAATCTCAACTCCCCTCTGTCTGGAGATCAGGGGGTGGGGCCACCGGCCATGTGACCATTTTCGCCGAGGGCAACCCACTGAGTTTCACCACCTCTTTCCCCAGAAAAAAAAGCCCTGCCTGGATGATTTGTTTTATTTTGCAACATTGGGACATAGTCTTCTAACATCAAGTCTTGAGAGACTTGCTTGTTTAATAATCTAGTCAAATGCCTTAGCAATATCATTATCACTAACATTACAAACTTTGAATCTTGAATATGAGACTTGTGATAATCTGAGTTGGTGTACCAGTACAACTTAACAATCTTCTCTGGGGAAAAAAACCCAAAATATTTTTCCTGGAATTCGTCTGCTCTCCCCAGCCTGTCTACTCTCAGGCCGTCTACATTTGTTGTTAACCACGCCACTTCTTGGTTTCAAGGAACAATCTCTAGCACTGGGGGAAATAAACAAAGGAACTAAACAAATCACAGTGCCTGCTCTGCTTGGCCCTTGTGCCAATAGCTGTTAACTCTGGCTGTAATTGCAAGCAGCATTCTATAGCAGGGTATTCAGTTTTCACACAGCATTGCCCTATTGCTTTGAAGACAGCTGAACGTGTGCTAGAAATCTCACAGAAGGCTGATTCTGCAGTTACGATTTTGATACCTCTGTGGAAAAACCCATTGAGATGTGTCCGCTCCTACCAGCAGAGAGAAGCCTAATATAAATGCTGAACTTGCACACATGCAAATAGACCAATGTCTAAGCAACGTTAATCTATTTTATTCCCAATAGCATGTTCCCTTTTTCTTCCAAGCGCTATAATTAATAGCACAAATACATAGGCTACATATTCCAAGTCAGGTGAATATTGAGTACATGTGCATGTGGGTGTGGGTGGGGAAGCCAGTGCATTCATCTGTTCATCAGAAATCTTATAAATATTGCACCATATTGAATTCCACATCAGGAAGTGGGTCATATGATCAGATGTACCCATAAAATCCCAACTGCATATTCCATGCAGCTGGTCATTGCAGTGGTTGCATAAAGTGGTAGCTCATTAGCACATTGATGCCAAGTCAGCAGCTCATTGTCAGGGCCATCATGGGAAAAACCAGGGCTTTTTTTCAGCAGGAACGTGGGGGAATGGAGTTCCGTAACCTCTTGAAAATGGTCACATGGCTGGTGGCCCCGCCCCCTGATCTCCAGACAGAGGGGAGTTTAGATTGCCCTCCGCGCCGCTCAGCAATCTTAACTCCCCTCTGTCTGGAGATCAGGGGGCGGGGCCACCAGCCATGTGACCATTTTCTCCGAGGGCAACCCACTGAGTTTCACCACCTCTTTTCCCAGAAAAAAAGCCCTTGGAAAAACCCTGTTCTGTGCACTCTTAATTTACCCCATTCAGTGTGGACAGTAAGAGCCAAGCTACAAGTGACGCCTGACACAGGTTGGACACTTGTCAGCTTCCCTCAAGTTTTGATGGGAAATGTAGGCGTCCTGGTTTTACAGCTTGGCTCTCCATTACAGCTGCAAGACCAGGATGCCTACATTTCCCATCAAAACTTGAGGGAAGCTGACAAGTGTCCAACCTGTGTCAGGCGTCACTTGTAGCTTGGCTCTAAGGCAGCAGTAATAAATCCTGCATCACAGACATGTTCATACGAGCAGTACCTCCAACACCCCCTGGCCCAAGGCTGTTTAAAGCCTTTAAATGCTAATACCAGCATTTTGATTTGGAATTAAAAACAGATTGGTAGCATGATTGATTGTTACAATGCCAGGAGAAATAAGATCTCCCCGTTTCTTGCTTTTGTGCTTTACACTGGTTGGATTTCCAGACCACGGCAGCCCACCTTGAGCCACATTGCAATAACTTATCCCGGATGTTCCCAAGATACATATAAGTGTGTGTGTGTGTGTGTGTGTGTGTGGGTGGCCTTCCCCATTAACGGAGCACCAAGTTTTGAACCTTGCTGTCCAGCTTTGAAGGGTGGCCGAAAGGGGAAGGAAGCAGCGGCGACAAAAACCACAGAGGCAGAAAAGAGAGTTAAAAGAAGGACACAACTTTATTGAATTACAGCAGTAGGAGCATTGGCAAGTGTAGGGATCGGATCCCACATCAACTGACCTGCCTGTCAGCTGATGACCTCCAGGCCCCACAGGCCCCTGCTGTGGAGGGGAAAACTGAGGGATGGCAGTTAGCAGGGTACGCTTGGGTGTACACCCCTTAGTGTCCCCCCTGCCACTTGGGAGTGGGTCCTTACCGGCAGCCCCCTGAGCTGGGCCTGCCCCCTTGGCTCACTTCCAAGATTCCTTATGGGAATCCCCTAAAATGGGAGTAGATGTAGCCCGCTGGCCCCATCTCCCCGCAGAGGGATCGGATCCCAATGCAACACCGCCCCCCCCCAAAGTTGTGATAATGTACAAAAACCTGTCAAGAATAACTTATCCCGGATGTTCCTAAGATACGTACGTACGTACATACGTACGTACGTGTGTGTGTGTGTGTGTGTGTGTGTGTGTGGCCTTTCCCATTAACAGAGCACCAAGTTTTGCACCTTCTGTAGGTTTCTAAATGGTCTTTTCGTTTGCATTATATTTGTCCATCCTGCTGGCAATGGAGGACAATGGCTAGGTTATCCTTTGCTAGAACTGACGAAGTCCCTTGAACAGGTAGATCTACTCAACAAAGGCAGCTGAGCTTGCTGACGTAGCATGAAACCATTTCAGACTCTCAATAGATTGAGGTTTTGTGTTCCTGTTACAGAAGAATTGGTTTGCATGTCTAGATAGGTTTTCTAGAGGGAGTGATTGAAGAAGGAGATGCTTTGTTAAAGTTTCATTCGAAAACTATGTTTGTAGCTGCTTCTGGATGTGATCAGTGATTGTGTTCTGTTGTGGCTCATCTGATGTAAGATGGTTGAGATGACTAGTAGCCATTTTAACAACTGAGTGAGAAGGTTACAGCTTTAGATCACATGTACCCTCCCAGTAATGCAGAAATTTCTCCCTGCGACCTGCATAGGCGTGTGGACATATTACAGTTCCTCCTGAGCTGTAAGCTGTGATAACAGTTCACCCAAGTAGATAGGACTGTGCAGCCCATCAGACAAGCAAATCCTAAGAAGCTTTTCGCTATTCATATTTATCTGATAGCATGGAGGTTGCAGAGGATGCCGAGAGGAGAGATTTAGCCTCCAATTGGTCCCGTAGCTGTCTTTTGCTGTTTCCCTACTTCCTCACCCCCACCCATCAGGAGTTTGCATTAACCCTCTCTTCTCCCGCTTTGCGTTGCTTAGTAGCCACAATTTCTCCTACATCAGGTAAATATTGAGCTAGTCCTGTCAAGGTGTCTGTGGTCTCTGGCAATGCTGTCTGCCTCTGGAAGAGCTGTATGACGGGGCTTAGTGCAGAGACAAGTGTCGTCCCCCCCCAATCCTCTGTATGTGCCACCTCTTTAGCTGCTTCTCTCCCTGTCATGCATACTTATGTTCTCTGTTTCCTCAGCGTCATTTGGAATATTAGATTTCTCTGGATGGTAACCCTGATGCGAGTGGCGGAAAGGGTGGTGCAGAGCACGGGATGGAATGTACATGTGAGAAGAACGCGACTGGCTGCTGCCCATAAGCTATCTCTCAGCAAGTGAATTGATTTTGAGAGAGAGAGAGAGAGAGAGAGAGAGAGAGAGAGAGAGAGAGAGAGAGAGAGAGAGAGAGAGAGAGAGAGAGAACATTCATGTGCCTTCAAGACAGAGGTGGAGTTGTGTGAATCTGGGGAGGGGGATGGAGGGAAGGTTGTCCGGACCCAAGCCAGAAAGGTGAATGGTGGGTCTCAAGGCTGCACTCTCTTCTCATAAAATGTTAATGGGAACAAGAAGGTGTTGTGAAAGGATTCCTACCTGCTGCCAAGCAGCCGAAGGGGAAAGAGAGAGAGAGAGATTCATTCAGAGACTGCAGGGAGCTGCTGCTGCCGCCACCGTCGCCACAACAGAACCTTCTAAAGCCGTTCGGCTGAAACAAGCCAGCAGGTGCCTTATGCACATAAATTGGTTGGATTGTCGGTTTGTTTTTCTTGTGGCTGTTGTCATCTCTCACCACCTTTTTTGTTTTGTTTTGTCTTTTGCCCTTCTTGTTCCTCTTGTGTTTTTCAGTTCTGGTTATACTTTATGTTCAGGAATCTGCACCAGGTCAGCCTGTGCTGAATCATGAAAAAGGGGGAATTGTGTGCCCGTGGCTACTACTTTGTGCAAATTTTGGCTGAGGTGCAAACAGATTCTGCAATGTTTGGCTTCTGGGAACAACCTTGATCACAAAGGTGAAGATGCAGCGAGCAGGAATAATACCTCTAAAAATTTCTGGAAGATCATTTACAAGTGCCAGATAGCGCAGTATGGAGATTTTAAGGCAAATTTTAAACAATCTCCCCCTTCTTCCTTGCACCCCCCATACTGAATTTGAAAGTGGCTGTTTGTTTTTCAGTTGATGCGGAATGCTCTGTCAGATATGAAAATCCAAATAATGGAATTAATGACACCGAGGAGAAAATATAGGTACAGAAAACAAATTAGTTTGCAGGAAAACATGTGACGGGCTTTACAGTATCGATGGCTCCTCAGGGAGGTGGCTTTGGGCAGAAAAACAGCAATTATCTTCTTGTTTTTAATGGGATATCCACAACAGAAGGCTGGAAAAGATGCCAGAGCAGTTGATTAATTGGTTGATTCCGTTTGTTTGCTCATTTTTCTGTGTAAAAACTCATCATGACGTGTGTTATGCTCTTGGGTTTTCTTGCCACTTGTGTTCAAATGCATGTCCTCTTTTCTGAATTGGCAGTATCTAGATACTCCTCAGGGTTCAAGTGAGTTTATGGAAGTCCTCTAACCCTCTCTTTAATGCCTTTTCCTCCTCTCTCCTCTGTGGCAGCAGTTTCTGTAAGGCAGTCACAGAGATGGTGAGCCTCTGTTTGCCTGAGACTTAGGAGAGGGAAAATGGGTTTTCTACTAGGCAGAATCTCTCGTTGGTTGGTGTTGTTTCCTTTCCTAGTTTTGGAGCAGAGGGTCAAATGGCAGATCATTGCGAGTAACATCCGAGTTTTCCTTTTTAGGACGGATGGTGGGCTCCTGTGTGTGAGTGCGGGGGGCACAGTGAAGGAGGGGGAGGGAAGGCTTATAAAAATTGAATATGGGAGTCCCTGGACTGAGTGATCGGTGTGTGTTTCTGCCAGAGCTAAGATCTGAGCGTTTGTCTGAAGACAGACCCAGCTGTTTACATGTGCATTTCCGGTATCCCTAATCGTATGGGCATCTCCCTGTTCTCTTTCGCCCAAGATGAAAAACGGTTGGACTTTGGACACCTCCCATTTAATCACAGGCTTCTTTGGAGGCCAGCTTCCCTCCTTTTCTGATGTAGTGGCGTGCCTTTATGAAATCTGTTCTTCACAGCAGGAACTGTGAAATACATCCTGTAGCAAAGGATTTTCCCCCCTAGAGATTATTTTCCTTCTCTCTGGAACAACTGCAATGAAAAGTAGAAGAAGCAATCCCACCACTGACACTGTCGTCTTTTTTTCTTTTTAAATGTTCTACACTGTTTTTCTTCTGTGAGTGTGAAAAATATTAGAGCGTGGTAGATTGTTTCCTGTCTCTTGTCTAAACTGCTTCTTGCTTTTTTTTTTCTCTTTTTCTCCAATTCTCCTAGCATTCCTGCCCAGCCCAGCCAGCGTTGGTGGCATACCTCAAGTAAAGCAAACATACTAACTCTAGAATGTGTATGCGTGTGTAGGTTGGTGCACACATATGTATGCACGCCGAAGGTCGTACTGCAGTGGTGCCATGTCGTCTTTTGGGAAGCTTACAGAGTACTTCAGCCTAAGGAAGTCAAGGAATGAATTCCGAACAGAACGGCGGAGTAGCAGGCGAAGTGGCAGCTACTGCTGTAGTATCACCGAATGCAGGTAGTGGGAAAACCTTCCTCCTTTAACCTCGTGTATTTTGGTAGTTGGAGAGGAGTGCGTTTTCTTACACCAGGGACTAGGCTAAGATAGGAATCTTGATAAACAGAAATGCTGCATCTGTTGTTCTTAATGGCATGACCATTAAGAACATGGACCATGGACCATATTTGTCCTTTGAAACGTGCCCAGGTATCCTATACACCTAGATGAATGCATTTCCTCTCATCTTGGATGGATTTTATAGGGTCATTGTCCCTAATCACATTAAAATTGCGGGGAGAAATCTCAGATCCCTCAAACTTCAGATGCAAGGCAGGGGACGGAAAGGAGAGGAGATTCTTGTTGGCAGGATCACTGTTACGCTGTCTTGTTGAGCAGCTCTGTGGATTGGGATCTAAGCCATTCAAGATTTACTCTGCTTCTTCAGGAGAAGCGGTTATTAGAACCTCTCTCCACACCAAGGCCCTTTTCACACTACTTACCTGATCCCGGAACATTGTGAAATATCACGCAAAAAACCGCGGAAGGATAGCGTCTTCTTGCAAGAGTTTTGCGCAATGTTGCGCAAAACTCTCGCGAGAAGACACTATCTTCCGCATTTTTGCGCGATATTTCGCAACGTTCCGGGAGCAGGTAAGTAGTGTGAAAAGGGCCCAAGTTTCCTGCTTGCAGAAAGTTTTGTTTTATGGGTTATCGTTCGACAGTGGTAGGCCCCATTCCGCCACCTCGTTTGGATGGAAATGATCCTGCCTCACCCTCGGCACCCCTTCCTCTACACAACCCTGCCACAATCATCATGGGTAAGTTGTGCTGCTCTGTTTGAAAAGGAAAGCCTAGTTTTGTCATGGGTCCATAAGAATCTGAAATTATCACAGTTTCTGCAGAAGTCACCCACTTTCCTGGAACATGGGGTGCCTTGAGAGCAGTGTTCAGAAGAGCCATTGGTAGCTCCCAAGCCACTGGAGTAACTGTCATAGACAGTCCTTCATTTGGTGGCTAAAGATCAGCTTCCTGTTGTTTTGGAAGCCCCTTTGCGGATGGCTGTTTGGTATTCTATGAAGCAGACACGCTTGAATAATTATATACTCAAAAGTGCCCACTGATATTTTTTTTTGGCACAGGGCACAGCTCTCGACATAGTCTGCCAAGACTATCATTATATATATTCTAGGCTGAATGTCTGGTATCCCTGCTATCAGCAATGTCTTGACCCTGGGAAAAAGGTCTGTACAGGGCTTTTTTTCTGGGAAAAGAGGTGGTGGAACTCAGTGGTGGAATTCAGGACTGCACAATGACGTCACTTTGGGTCAGCTGGAACAATTGGGGAGTTTTTTAAAGTTTAAATCGCTCTTGGCAAAAAGGGTCACATGGCCGGTGGCCCCACCCCCTGATCGCCAGACAGAGGGGAGTTCAGACTGCCCTCCGCGCCATGAGCGCAGAGGGCAATCTCAACTCCCCTCTGTCTGGCAATCGGGGGGCGGGGCCACCGGCCACGTGACCATTTTCAAGAGGTGCTGGAACTCCGTTCCCCCGCGTTCCCGCTGAAAAAAAGCCCTGGGTCTGTGGCTCTTGAAATCTCCATCTGTGGCTTTGTGATTCTTTGTTGTTTGATATTTTCTGTTTGGATTTTCCACCTAATGTATCAACAGGTCTGCTTGCATTTCTGTCCACTTGGAGGACTTTCTCTTGGGGCCAAACTCTGTGCTGGGGTTTTTAACTGGTTCTCCACAGCACTGTGGGGAATGGCCTTTAAGAAATAAAGGAGAGCCCACACGGGACGGAATGTTACCATGGGGGGAGGAAGAGCTCTTGCCTTCTCCCCCAAAGCGCTTTCCTGTGTAGAAACACTGCTGGGGGGCGGGAGTTATTTCCACAGTTTGTTTCTCCACATGCCCAGAATACTCCATGTGGGCATTCCAAGCCCGTTTGGGCTCTCCTTTTTTTTTTTATTTAGAGGAATCATTTCCCACAGGTGCTGTGTGGCTGCGGGGAACCCAGATTGGTCTGGTATGCTGGACTGAACTTGTTAAAAACCTAAGCATGCAGATTGGTCCTTAATGTTAGAATGCAGTGTCATAAAAAATTAAAAAATCAGTTTCACGCTTTTCACCACGGGAAGCTGGAGGGAGGAGAAGGAAGGTCTGATTTTTGTAATGAAGACAAAAATCGGAGCTGTTCGTGGAAATTCTGTTTGATCTTAGAAAAGCAAGCCATGCTGAGCATTTGGCATAGCTTTCATCTTTTGAAAATATTTGTATTGCCCTGTTTTGCTATACTTCGCCTTGTATGTAGAAGTTCTAAGAACATGGAAGTTTATCATCTCTGAAAGTAAATATTAGACTGTCACTGGCAATCTTAATAATTACAGCCCTCAGTATAGGCAGTTGTCGTTTTTAGGAGTACGCTGGCTGTTTTAAACGTGTTGATTGGTAACATATACCTGGGAGAAAGGAATCCATGCAGTCTGCAGAGTCCTGTTTAGCAATAGTGTTGGATTGATATGTTCTTTGTATGCTGCAGGGTTTATAATGTAAGGGTATAGCTACAGGTGTGAGTTTTGACCCCCTCTTGCCTCTAAATATTCAGAGATGCCCCCAGTGCTGGTCATGAATTGTGCTGCCACACAACTATTTTTTCTACAGCTCACTGTAGATAGTAGATGAAGATTTGTCTGTTGCACGTTGATCAAAGAGAGGCAGTGGCCTTTTAACAGTGCTTTGTCACTAAGAATCGTTTTATTGCAAAGGTGCTAATCAGCATACAAGCTCTTGGTCCGTAGTTGGCTTTAAATCCCAAATGCTGGTTGCTTTATGTGTTCCTCCAGTATGTTTTCACAGTTCTATGGAGTTTTCTAATATTGGGCAGCCCAGTCCAAAGGGCTGGCCCTGCGCTGGCATCTGCATGCAGTCCCACTCGTCCGCTCCCTATGGGCTTGGGTGGATGAGCTATGCTGGTGCCTGAGCCCGGAAAGGTGTGGCATGGCCGCTGCCGAGAGTTCCCCTGACTACTCCATCAGCACTTCCCAATGGCTGTGCTGCCCTCATGACAGGAGTGTGAGTGGCAAGCAGCTGCGCAGCCAATGGGCAGGCTGTGATCCCTGCTGCCCAGCAATGCCGCCACCCCTGCCAGGGAACAGGCAGCTGGGGACCACGTGGCCCCATGAGTATGGTACCTACACCGGGGAGCTCAGCTGGGTGAGGTTGCTCTATGAGTGGCAGGTGGGATGGGGAGCCCTCTAGGGGAGAGGGTGGGAGCTGAACCCTACCAAGGGGCAGGACCGGCAAGGCACAACCAGGAGAGAATGTTCCATAGTTGCCCGGGCAACCGCAGCAGGATCCGCCAGTCGGAGGGCAGCTGCAGTTGACAGCATCGTGAGTGGCAGGGAAAGGGTGACCAGTCCGTGGGCTGGGGCGTTGTTCCCAACGGCAGCTGCCAATGCCACTCCCCTGCCCTGAAGAGAGCAGGGTAGAGAGATTCTCTGCAGTCGAGCTTGCCACACCCTAACAGAGGCACCTGCCCTGAGAGGAGCCCTGCCCCAGAGGTGTGCACTGAAGGTGCAGACATGGCACCCGGCCCATCCCCAACAAGGGCCAGGCTGGCAGGCGAAGCACCCTCCCTTGTAAACCCCCCTGCTGCTGCCGCTCTAAGACCCACGTGCCCCCTCCTTGAAATGGTAGATCCCAAAGGCAGCAGGACCTGGTGAGGGCCGCACCTGCAGGCCCCGGCACCAGGGACAGCCCCCCCAGTCTCAGAGAGGCAGGTCCATAGAGATGAGGGGAGGCATGTTCTGAGACAAATGACAAGAATGTCCATTGGAAGCCACGAGGCCATTGAATGTGAGGGGAGCAGCAAACACCTGTCAACTAGTGGCAGCTCCATCCAAACACAACACTTCATCGAGGAGAAGCAAGGGGAACATGAAGTGGACCATGTGAACTGCACACCTGTCCTGGGATAGCCCCGAGAGTGTAATGATGGCCCATGGAACCGTAGAAAGTACTCCAGGGGCTGTCATCCCGTGCCCTGCACCCAGTCCCCGAGGTCTATCCATGCCCCACAAATAGCAAAGGGGAGAGTGGTCTGGCCTCATGGGGAGGAGCCCCAGAGATCTCAGAACATTGCTCTACACCCCGCCCCATCCCGGCATCAATCTGTTCCCGCTTGTAGCGGTCTTCTGCCAGGTTTATCAGAGGCCAGCAGCGCTGTCTGTTGGAGAATGAGAGTTCTCCGTGGCGTCCCCTCCCTGCCAGACAAACGGGCAACACTACAAGTCCCACCCCATTGCCTGCAATGAAATTGAGGAGGGAGGGGGAAGGGAAGTTGGACGGGGCTGGATCCTCCAAGGTACCACCTGCTCCTTCTGGCAGCAGAGCAAGGATAAGGCACGGAGGCATCTGGAGCCTCTTTGGGGCCACCCCATCCATCCCAGCCTAGAGCCAAAGACCCTTCGCTGGGATCTGTGAAAGGGCAGAACTGCAGGGAAGTGGGGGGGGGGGGGCTACTGTCATCCACAAGCAAGCAAATAGACAGGGAGGGAGTTGGTTGTTGTGGGTTTTCCGGGCTGTATTGCCGTGGTCTTGGCATTGTAGTTCCTGACGTTTCGCCAGCAGCTGTGGCTGGCATCTTCAGAGGTGTAGCACCAAAAGATAGAGACACTGAGAGATCTCTATCTTTTGGTGCTACACCTCTGAAGATGCCAGCCACAGCTGCTGGCGAAACGTCAGGAACTACAATGCCAAGACCACGGCAATACAGCCCGGAAAACCCACAACAACCATCGTTCTCCGGCCGTGAAAGCCTTCGACAATACAGGGAGGGAGTTGTTCAACACATAATTTATTGAAGTGTGAAAAGTGAAGAGGATGTCTGGATGTCTTGCCAACATCCCTTGGCCGTGAAGGGAGCAGAGATTACACAGCCAATGGAGCCACGAGCTCCATTCCTGCCCTCACAGGGGCGAAGTTGAGATGTGGGCTGCCTGGAGAGCTGCTCCCTGGGCTTGGCTCAAATGGCAGTCGAGGAGGATCACCAAGGGCTAGAACAGCCATGCTCCTTGGCCTCCCAGATGGGTTACAACCTGCCTGAAAGGGAAGCAGGCACATGTGTGACAAGGGGCTGTGCCTTGCTCAAGCCCCAGCCTGATTGGCCATGTCCCAGGAGGGTGTCCATGGCTGAGAGTAGCAGTGGTGGCTCCATTGTTTCAAGCTCTGCCAGCAAGCAGATAACGCGTGCCCCTCTGGCGAGAAAGTACCCCTCATTTGCATCTGGACGGTTTGCTCCCATGGCTGCTTGCAGCTCTGATCCTGTGAGGGAGACAGTTGTGTCGATGTGCGCCTGCCATCAAAAAGGAGTCTCAGGAGCGAGCATCCAGTCACTTTGACCGCAGCCGCAATCTCTCCCCTGCCTGAGGAGGGATCCAGCCAAGGTAGTTTGAATGGAGTCCCAGTATGGGCTGCTGGAAGCCCTCCCCCTAACAGCCAAGTCCTTGGGCGTCTGCCTCCTTGGCTGGTATGGACTGTGCAGGCTCGTGGGCAGGGGCTGCGCCACCTCCCTGGCGAGCCTCATCCGTGGAGGCAGGGCCCGTGTGAGGATAAAGGGGAGGCTGGTTTGAATGAACGAGACGGAGCAGGTGGATCCCCAGCTCAGCCTTGCCTGTCGGTTTGCCCTCAGCCCTCCCCGGGCCGGGACTCAGACGTCAGGGAACCTACAGAGGAACTTGGGTGGTAATTGTTAGTTAGACATTTGAGGCTTAGCTCTCCTTCCTTGAGTGAGTGCAAAGTACTCCCTGATTAACTCAAAGTTCCCCCTCTGCGCTCTTGCCCCCCCCATTGTGAATACCCTCTCCCTCCTCACACTCTAAATCCCCGTGGCAGGGGGCTGCTGGACAGAGCCTCCGCCTGCCTCCCAGGTTCATGGGTGCCCCGGCCAAAAGTTATGCGGGGTGCCCAGGGAACTGATTGGGTGCAGGGGGGGCAGCTGCCATGGGGGCAAGAGTGGATTTGTCCCTGTGGCAGTTGGCATCCTGTGCTCCACCAGGCCACCTGGCCAGAGCTGGGCACAGAGGTGGGGGGGGGAAACAAATTTTCTCGTACAATAGGCGCCTATGGCTAAGCCACCGTTTTCGTGGCATAAGTTTCCACTGCTGTTGGGCACATGCCTGGGCCCAAAACGGTTTAGGGAGCCAACTAACTCACATCCTGCCCCCTGCCCTGCTCCCCCTGGACAATGTCACAGGAACTTATGTCGCACTTACGCCTGTGCCTGGCTGCCGTGGCTGGGCTGGGCGCCAGGTGAGGGGGGTTATGCCTGTGTAAGTCCAGGATATGACAGCATAACCCTTAGTCCACTCCCTGTGCACTTTCTGCATCCCCTAGGACTGAGCTGCAAGCTTACAGAGACACATAATAGACACATATCTTTTCTCTCTCCCTCTAGCCAGCTTCCTTCATTCTTCTACGACAGTGGTTCTCAACCCTTTGCGTCTCACATCCCATTGACTACTCTTATATAAAAAAAAACAATTCCACCATGATAGAAACAAAAAGCCCAATTTTTCCAAGGACATTTATATGTATAGGCATTTCGTTGTTACATTTACCATTTACAGTAACTTTAAGGACAGAAGCATGACGGGTAATCCCTGGCTGGTAGGGTCATCAGGAAACAGCACATCCAAGACACTTGCTGGTGGGCAAGAGAAATGGGGGATTAGGATGAATGCAACGTGTCCAAGGTCATCAGTAGCATACAAAAGCTCACAGACAGAAAACCTGTGGCAGGCAGGGTTGGCAGGAGACAGCATGTCACACATGCACGTGGCCACGGGGAGAACAAATTCTTAGTCGTTGTTAGGAAAATCCTGTGTCCCATTGGTGGTACAGGTACCACTGATTGAGAACCGAAGCAGAACGACACTGTTCTAAGTCATTTGACTTAGGAGGGTGTAAGTCTGTTTATGTTTGTATTCTTTAGGACATCTCTCTCTCCACCCAGCTGTCTTCATTCTTTTATAGATTTTCTTTCAGTTTTTTCAGTCTCCACTGATCGAGGGCACAAACTGCTTCTCTTTATCCCCTGGGCTTTCATAACCTTCCCTGAGGCATGTCTGTTACACCCCCAAATGCACAGCAAGGCCTACCTGGTGGATGCGAAGTATCAAATTACCTGGAAATAAAATTTCCCAAATGTTTATATATATTTATTACATTGCTTTCTCCCTTAAAAACTGCTTTTAGAGTGGGTTTCCCCCCTTACCTTTTACTACTTTGTGTATATATGAAACGTATGCACAAACGCACATGCATGTGTATATATAACTTTTTTTTAAAAAAAAATTTATTGGTGAGTTTGAATTTTCAAATTTGATACATACGTTCCCTTCATATCTAATTAGTTCTATTCCCCACCCTTTTCCTCCCCCCTCCCTATTGACTTCCAACAGCTTTCCAACCCTTACCCCCTTTTATTGCTTAATTCTATTTCACTTATATTTTCCTACAACACATAGATCATAATATCTCTTACTCTAAGCATATTCTAATTCTTTTATGCATGTACTCTATCAAATATACTATCAATATACTATACCATCCAATATAGCATAGCATGCATTGTAATATAATTTTTGATGGACTATCAGACAAAACATCTTCTATTTTAGCGGTAGATAGATGGTGTCAAGGGAGGAAGTGACATTTAGCTTTGATTGCTTGATTGAACTGCTTAGGCTTGGCATACTAAACCATGAGAAGCTTCAGCTTTGCTCTTTCCTACTTTTCCTTCTAGGTCACTCTCCTGTCCCTCCGCATAGCTCTCTCTTTGCATCATGCAATTTGTCTAGCAGGAAGAAATGGCTAAAAGAAATGTTTCACCTCCTCTGCAAACGTGCATGAGTCTTGGTTATTTATTCTTTCACTGGAAGTAAATTCCAGATGCTATGGAAAATGCTGTTGCTGTTGCATGCTTTGACCCGATTTGGCTGAAAGAAGGGTCCATTAGTAGCCCTTAGAATCGTAGGATTGGAAGGTACCTCTTGGGTCATCTAGTCCAACCCCCTGCATAATGCAGGAAATTCACAATTCCTCCCCCCAACTGCCCCAGTGACCCCTGCTCCATGCCCTTGTTTCCTGACCTTACATTGGATGGGCTCATATGGAGAGAGGTGGTCGTGGTCCTCCAGAAACAGGGGTCGCAGGCCAAGAAGCACTTGAATTGAATTGAACCCAGGAGAGTTTTTTATTCTCTGTTCTTCTGCTTGGTGGACTTTAAATGGCTCAACGACTCTGGAGGCAGGAACTGGTATGTCTTCCCAGAATGAGCACCTGAGAGTGTGGCTGATGTTGCTAGGTCCACCAGCAGTGGAGCTTAAGGGACATCGAGGAACAAAGGTAGCACGAGAATTAGCTGAATGAATCGATCTCAGGATGGCTGATGGAACAGTAAGCTACTGGGAACAGTTTGAACCGTTCACAAAGTAGGTGTAGGTGTTGATGTCGCCCCTTTGTGGTACCAAGGAAAAAAGTCCTTTGAGAAGGCCTCTGGAGGCTGTTTGCATCTCCTGCGACAGACCCTGGTGCACCAGAGGAAATGAGAGGAAATGAGAAAAACTTTGCACCTCGAGAGCACGTTACTCCCAGCCATGTATATTTGTATCTGGGGTAGTCTGGAATTTTTGGCTTGGTTCAACCAACGGACACTTGCCCTGCAGACACAATTCATGTAACGGCAGCCCGTTGCATTGGTGATGAAATGATATCGGTTACCGAGTGATAAGCTTGCTTGAGTTGACAGATATCATGTCCTTAAGGTAGGAAAACTATGATCTGTGATGACTCGTATGAATTGGTTTTCAGCGTCTGGTTCATGTCCTGTCGAGAGGCTGTCCAAAGCACAGGACACTGGACTTGTTTCTCCTTCGGCTAAGATGACATCTGTGTTTTGTGGGCAAAGCTAGAACTCTAAATTGGAAGTACGTACTGGAATACTTTAAAGTTGCACCGAACTTTTCTTCCGGATTGTGAGATTATCTTGTGAGTTTATCTTGTTTCTCAGCGTTATCTTGAAGATTCAATAGTGAACTGCATTTATTATGCTGCCGGATTGCTGGAATAGAAAACTATATTTGCATTAGAGGAAATGAAACATAGCACGACAGGATAAAAACTTAAGGTCTTATTTCAGCAAAAATAAAAAAGTCTTGACTTGTGAGTCACTCTTGCTAGAAAGAATATTTGATGCTTAGCTCACCCACTGCCTTTGTTGCTGAGTCACAGCTGGGTGGGTGGAAAGTTGCGACTGCGCTGGTTTTGTATGCAGGTAATGGAAGGAAACAATTTTATAGTTGGGATGTAAATATTAAGAACTCTATTAGAGGTTGTGGCTGAAAGATACTTTCCTAAAATGTCACAACTTTACAAAGAATGGATGAAGCAGATGAGATTTTCCTTCATTAAGGAAGCCACACCTTTAGTAAGCTGACAGATTTCTTGGTTTGATTTAAATTTGAGTCCAGTAGCAGCTTAGAGACCCACAAAATTCTCCAAGGTGTAAGCTTTTGAGAGTTAAAGCTCACTCGACTCTGAAAACCTAACACCCTGGAAAATTATATGGGTAAGGTGCTACAGGATGCTACTATAGATGAACACTGCTCTCCACCGGAAATGATCTGGGTGCAAATTGCCATTTGTATACTTTTGTGTGTTTTTTATATGTTTATATGTTGGTGACAACAGTGTAGCCAGTGCAGCCAAAATATGCGGCAACTTTTGAGAGTTTTCTTTGTAGCTGGAAAGACTGAAAAGCTTGTTTTAAACTTTATGAATGTTGTTGGAAGTCTGCAGTTTTATATGAGAAGTTTTGCACAGTCCAATGTAGTTGTGAAAATCTTTTGTGCAGCTAAGATGTTCCTTGTGTATGCGTTCAGAGTTCACTTAACGTGAGTGTGGTGCAATTCATGTTTCAGTAGGTTAGTGGGGCATAGGATTGGAGCTTGCAGATTAGGAGTTGATTACATTTGACTCAGGCAGGGCTTTTTTTCTGGGAAAAGAGGTGGTGGAACTCAGTGGGTCGCCCTCAGAGAAAATGGTCACATGGCTGGTGGCCCCGCCCCCTGATCTCCAGACAGAGGGCAATCTCAACTCCTCCCTGTCTGGAGAGCAGGGGGCGGGTCCACCAGCCATGTGACCGTTTTCAAGAGGTTCTGGAACCCCGTTCCCCTGCGTTCCCCCTGCAAAAAAGCCCTGGACTCAGGTAAGTGGTTCTGTGAAAGAAAAGGCAAGGGCTATGCTTTTCCCCTTTGGATATTACTGTTGCAAAGAAAGAAGGGCATCCAGTTCAAATGAAGAAACTGTTAAACTGTTGCAACATCTTGTACAGTATTCAGCAGCATTTAGGAAGGTACAGTGCAGACAGAAGAACCAAGACAATTCCTGTTCAGGTCAAATCAAGTGTCCATTGAGTCCAATATCCTATTTTCTGTAGAGGTTAACAGATCCACACATCCCATGAGCAGGACTGGAAGAGCCCTCTCCTTCTGATTCGTGATATATAATGGCTTCGGAATATGGAATTCCATCAGGACTTCATGCCTAATAGACATTGATAAAGTGATCTTACTTAATCCCCTTTTAAAATCATCTGAAGTAGTGCCCATAACATCATCTTTTGGTAGCAGTTTCCATTGTTTAATTATATGTTTGGTCAGGGCTTTTTTTCTGGGGAAAGAGGTGGTGGAACTCAGTGGGTTGCTAGCACAGGGGGCAACTCTTGGCGGGAGGTGGTGGCCCTGGTACCACATATACATGCGCAAAGTGCGCGCACGCTCCCAGGACGCGTGCACCCTGGGATGATGTCACTTTGGGTCAGCTGGAACAAGGGGGGAGTTTTTAAAAGTTTGGTGAAAATGGTCACATGGCTGGTGGCCCCGCCCCCTGATCTCCAGACAGAGGGGAGTTTAGATTGCCCTCCGCGCCAAGTCGTGCGGAGGGCAATCTAAACTCCCCTCTGTCTGGAGATCAGGGGGCGGGGCCACCAGCCATGTGACCATTTTCAAGAGATTCCAGAACCCCGTTCCACCACGTTCCAGCTGAAAAAAAGCCCTGTATTTGGTAGAGGAGTACTTTTCTTCTTTGCCCTGAATTTACAGCCAACCAGTTTTGTTAGGTAACTCCAAGTTCTGCTATTTTACGGGGAAAAATATTCTTTCTGCTTTCTCTGAATTGTACGCAGTTTTATGAACCTCTAGTATATCCCTCCCCGCCTCCCAATCATCTCTATTTCTAAATTTACAAACCTTTCATTTTAGGGAAGAAGCTCCAGCCACTTGATCATGTTGATTACCCCTTTCTGCATCTTTTGCAATTCTGATTTTTTTTTTAAAAAATGAAGTGACCAGAAGGTAAAGCGCTGGTAGACTAACAACAGATTTGCACAAGTTCTGGCAGAGAGTATATGTGCAGCTGAATTCTAGAAGTGATTTTTCAGCCTGCAGCTTCACTTCGTGCGCACAGATTCTCAACAAACTGTGTGACTTCTTTGTCACTCAGTTCATTATGTACTCTCTGGAGATTTGGACACAGGGAAGAGCAGCCAGACAATCATTTTGCTGCAGATTGACAGCTCACAGTTTGCCTAGAAAAAGACTCTTTGCCCTAACTCTCAGGGGTCATGTGAATTGGCCCTGAACTAATTAGGCAAAATATTAGCTATTTAGATTATATTTGAAGGTCTTATGGGATGATATTTTGGGATGAGTTGGATTGAAAGTAATGAAAAGCTTCTTTGCATGCAGATTTTGCTGAAAGATGTTATTTAAAAATTGGATTTTGTTAAGCCAGAAGAGAAACCAGTATAGATTATGATATGTTCCTCTTTAGCGAATTAGTAACCTTTTAGGTTGCCATTATTTCTGGACCAGCTTCTTGGTAGGTTCCTCTTCCAGTTCCCATGCTCACCTACCTTCCAAGAACATAAGCTGTATTGCATATTTTGAGTGCCTCACAACTGCACACCTGCTTCCATGTCCTGCCCCAAATTATTATTCCTTACTGTATGTCTTTATTAAAATGTAATGATTAGAAATTCTCTTAGAGATATGATGATTTTAGTTAACTATCAGACCATCTAACACCACTAAAAAGGCTTTAAAAATGGTATGAAGAAGATATTCTTATGAAGTATTGTCCATAGCAGGTTCCCACTGGCTATATCTGGGTTGGATTCATGTATTGATTGTGCTGCTTTTGGGCATATTCAGACACGGCAGGGTCTTAAGGGAGCCAAGTGCCATGTAAACTCTCGCTTACATCTGTTCACTGACAGTGACCCTTTTTACACTGTTTACCGGGACTTGCAATGACGCGGAGCATCGCGCTACAATTGCGGAAAATCGTGTTTTCTCGCGCGAGATTTGTGCGATGTTGCGCAAATCTCGCACGAAAAAACACGATTGTCCGCGTTTGTAGCGCAATGTTCCGCGTTGTTGCGAGTCCCGGTAAGCAGTGTGAAAAGGGCCAAGGTCTACTTAGTTGGGCAGCTGTAGTTTAAGATTTAGGATATTGTCCATGTCTTGATGTTGTTGATGATATTGTTTCTGTTTTCCTCCTGGTAAACAAGACAATGGCTAGGTTGGTTTCCCTGCGTTTTTCATCATTAAGTGGCTGTCAAAACAAGGAAGTGGGTGAATCTGTGTGCAAGATCCACATGAGAGTGGCAGTAAATATGTGGAAGAGAAATAGTTTTCTGTTGGAGTAGCAATTAGTCTTGTAAAGACTTGCTGGTAAGAGAGAAGCTCTCCAGTGAGCAGCATAATTTTGACTTTTATAAACTATCATATTCTGTTCCTAGCTAGAGGACACAGTGTGCCTATTTTTTCTTAGTCAGTTACTGTAAGTAAAGATTTTGGCATGTCTTCCTACTGTGATGCAATTTATAAGTAGTAGAAGTGTTCTCCCCCTCCCCACTGAAAATTAAAGAAGGCAGGATTAATCGAAGCTTTTGATTCTTGTCCACTCTTTTATTGACTTGCTTATGTTTAAGAGTTGCTAGGATTCTCTGCCGTCCATGTTCATGAGGAACTGTAGCTAGTCCCCAGCTTCTAACTATGGCCGTCGTCACACAGCCATAAATTTAGCGCCAAACTAGCGCCATCTCCCGCTGAATGCTCAACTTATTCCAGTTCTCTTGCGATTTCGCCATTCTCCCCAATCCATGCTTTGTGACTCTTTATGTCGTCTTTATCCACTTCCATGTGAATGCTCTGAATCAACTATGAACGCTTTGCAGCACCAAAACGCTTGCTCTCCCCAATCATCTGTCTCACCTAACACTGATTCTCCTGCCCTACACTCCCACAAGCCCCAGTGCCACCCGCAATTAAGCCTCAAAGTAATTTTTTTTAAAAAATGTCAACCTTATAGCGCTATAGCACTGCCATGGGCGGGAAACCTCTGCTACCTATCACGGTTGGCTTTTGTGTTGGCCCAGCACAACATTGGTATAATAGAAGAGTGATATAGCGCAAATATGCGAATTTTTTTTTTAAA
Source organism: Eublepharis macularius (assembly GCF_028583425.1). Taxonomy (NCBI): domain Eukaryota; kingdom Metazoa; phylum Chordata; class Lepidosauria; order Squamata; family Eublepharidae; genus Eublepharis; species Eublepharis macularius. Next base: position 15,119,587 of record NC_072801.1, read on the forward strand.
AAGGGGCGGGATTTTTAGGGCCCCGTTTCCAGAGGCTCTTTGACCATCGAATTGGGCTTTTCCCTTTTAATGTGACTGACTGGAAGCACAAGCAGTCGTCAAAAGATGGGAGAATCCGTTCTAATAATGATAACAGAAGAAACGATTTCTAGTGCAAAACTGACCAAATAAGGGCCTGTGTGACGACGGCCTATGAGAGCCAAGCTACAAGTGGCGAATGACACTTGAATGGCAAGTGAACAGACTCACATGTATTCCTCCCTGTTCACTTGCACTCCACTTGCACTCCACTTGATCACGTAGTTTAATGTAGCTTGGCTCTAAGATGGGATGGATTAATAGGTGTGGCCTAAAACTAAGGCTTGCGCTTGTCTCATAAGGATTAAGAGGAGGCTGCACATTATTTCTGCCATCTGAATCACGGCGTTGCTTTTGTCTCTTTCCAATCAGCAATCACTGATTGACCCAGTCACTGGTTTAGAAACATTGCGGGCCTTCATTAGTCCATTTTTCAAGATTCCAGTCCAGTAGCACCTTATTTATTTATTTTATTTTATTTATACCACGCCTTCCCCACAGATGGGCTCAGGGCAGCTAACAACATTAAAAAAATACATTAAAAGTCACAAAAACATAAAATCAGTAATTAGAGATCAACTAGATTTCCAGGGTATGAGATTTCGAGAGTCAAAACTCCCTTTGTCAGATACAAGGAGTGCAAAAAGGTAGGAGTCTGTATAATCCAAGCAGAGGTTGGGAGGGGCATTGTAGCATGTCAGGAAGCTAGTTATAATACATGTTGCGATTAGCTTGATAGAGCAGGGGTGCGAAGTGCAGTAAATTAGAATCTGTCAGGCAAGGAAAAGCCTATGTCTGGATGCAGTCCTGGGATCTATTCTTCCAAACTTGCAAATAAACTCAATTTCTGCAATCTTGTGTGCTTATTTCCCTTTGAAGTTCCTCTGTTCGAGAACTGCAACTCTGAGGTCAGCAATGGAATGTCCTGAAGAATTAAAATATCCTCCCACTGGTTTTTGAGCGTTGTGATTTTTAATGTCAGATCTATGTCCATTTATTCTTTTGTGTAGCGACTGACCTTTTTGTCCAATGTAGACAGTGGAAAGGTGTTGCTGATACTTGCTGCGTATATAATACTGGCAGATGAACAAGTGAAGAAGCCTGAGATAGTATAATGGTGTTGTTAGGTCTGGTGATGGTGAAGTTAGAGAAAATATGAGTTGGTATCTTGTTTTAATGAAAGCTCTGGAACCAAAGTCTGTGTCCATGTTGGGAAGTGCATTGTTGTGACTGAGGAGTTGTTTAGGGGGCTGTTTGGGGGGCTGTCTGTGGGCAAGACCAGGTTTGCCTCCCAATGCCTGTGGGAGAGCAGAATCATTGTCTAGCATAGATAGTAGGTCATGAATGATGCATTGTACTGGTTCGAGCTGGATACTATATGTGACTACCAGGGGTGTCCTGTTATTGTTTTGTTTGGGCTTATCTTGTAGCAGGGTATCTCTTGGTATCATTCTGGCTTTGTTGATCTTTTTTATTACATCCAGTGGGAATTCTAATAGCAGAAATCTCTGAATGCTCCTACACTGTAAGTAAACTTGGTAGACCCCCCCCCCCCCCCGCCAATCATACGCTTCTAAATACTGCTTGGGTTTCAGTGGAGAAATATAATGTGCTGTGTTTGTTTTGCAGAGCTTTGTTGCATGTATTAACAATAGTCTGGATATTGAAATTCTGTACAACGATTCCCTCAGAGCTTTTTGCCTTTGTGCTTTCCATGAGACCTGTTCTCTTTTGCACCTCTGAAAAGATTAACTTAACTATCTTGCAAACGTATTCTTGGCAGGTTCTGTATCTGTTAATTTAGATTAGTTATCTCTTCATGTTGCACTTGTTCTTGCCTGTATCTAGTGGTTTGCAGGATCAAGAACGTACCATGGCGTTGTGCTCTCTTGATGCTCCAGTCCATGGTTTGAAGAGCATCCGATATGACGGTTGTAGTGGCATTTAAATTCCTTTATTGGCAAGAGGTTGTGATGAATAGGATTTTTAATACTGGATTTTCAAGAGAAGTCGAAGTAAAGTGTTTTTGATTCTCTCTCTGTTGTGAACACTAGCTATGTGGGAAATGGCTTTGTGTGGTTTTTGGTTTTGCATTATTGGCATGAATGAGCTTGACGTATTGAAGCATGTCGTATTTACTTAGTGAAATATCAGTGCATGTCACCCAGTTTGGATGTGGCTTGTAGTAGGCAATTTCGGTTTCAGAAGATAAATAAGGTGGAAAGCTTTGGTTTGATCTGAGGCAGAGTGTGTCTGTATGAAGCTGAGGAAATGATTGATGGACCTGATACTTGAAGGGACTGAGGAGATTCTGGAGCAGCGAGAATGGAAACTGATGGTCAGCCGAAGGAGGTGAGATTAAGACATACTAAGCTGCTTCTAGTTTCTGACAGCCCAGAGACTAAAGGAACAGGGATTTCTCTCTCTCTTTGCTAATGGCTGAAGTGCAAACACTTGTTCATGACACTTGATTCAAAGTAAATTTAGGAAGTGAAGAAGGATGTCTGTTTTTGACAAGAATTGGGGCGTTGTGCTCAGGTTTCTCATGCGTTTTGACGCCTTGGGCAATGGGCAATCGTGTCAATCCCTGGTGGTATGAATAAATTTCAGGATTATTCTCACTTAAAGCTAAAAAGTTAGGGTTAAGAAAATGGAAAAGTTAAAGCTGATGATTTTAAAAACAGGATTAGTTCTGGAGAGTTGAAGATGGATTTAAAGATGGATTGTGGTGGCTGCAGGGCTTTTTTTCAGTGGGAACGTGGTGGAATGGAGTTCCGGAACCGCTTGAAAATGGTCACATGGGCTGGTGGCCCCGCCCCCTGATCTCCAGACAGAGGGGAGTTTAGATTGCTCTCCGCGCCACTGGAGCAGCGCGGAGGGCAATCTCAACTCCCCTCTGTCTGGAGATCAGGGGGTGGGGCCACCAGCCCATGTGACCATTTTCTCTGAGGGCAACCACCTCTTTTCCCAGAAAAAAGCCCTGGGTGGCTGTAAATCATTCACTCTCACCTTTAGTGAGAAGGTTCTGCAGATATTTGCGTTGTTTCAAAACCAGAAGTGAGACAAAATAAAAATGCACAGTCATAGGAAGTGAAGCCTTCCTCTGGCCTCTTTCATTTTTCATGCGTCATTTGTGACCATCCGTTATCATTGTGGCAGCAGGAGCTTCATATCTTGTTGTTTATGCCATTCTGTTCTTATTCCTCTGGGGCAGGGTTCCCCAACGTGCCCGCTGGCACTTCCCCTGGGGCCCACCAAGCTTTTCAGAAAGTGGGTGGGGCCATTGTAAGGTAGGGCTTGTTATTGGCTATCCTTATTCAAATGAAAGGATTGGCTGCTGCAGTAGCAGTAATAGCAGCTATAGGATTAGGAGAAGTGGCAAGCATCTGTACTTTCTTTAGTCAACGTGTGGTTCTATTTCCATTTCATGCTTTCCACTCTTTTTATTCCCTCTTTTATTTTTCTCTCCCTCCTTCCCCTTGGGCTTTCCTTTACTTCTTTTTATTCCACTTCTGTGATTCTTTTGCAACGCGAGGAGGGAAGTATTGCACTGGGCTGCCTACTGGAGCAGCCGTTTGGGTTTGGCTCTGCCTTCTGCGGCTGCCATTTTGGACAGATATTCACCACCCCCTCTCAAAATTGCAAAGCTATCTGGAGGCTTAAAAAGGTTGGGGACGCCTGATCTACTGAACAGATTGTTGAGACCTTCAAGCAACTGAGAAGGAAGGATGAGGTTAGCAGAGGTGGTTAATGTAAAGATTGGCTGGTGTTGGTAAAAGAAGAGATGGGGAGGGAAGGGGATACATCTGTGCATTTAGGAGGAGAGCTTGATGAGGAGGGCGTCAATGTGGGGATGGATGTTTGTTGTAGCAAGCGGATTTCCAAGCTTTTGGTGCACAGAAGGAAAGTTTTGCAGGTGCTGCTCCTTCCAAATACATTATTGAAGTGGTTTTAATATACTGGGCTATGTAAAACCTTCTGAATTAATTGACTTAAGGTCAGAAATATAGCTTTTCAGGACTGTGCTAACTACTAGGAAGATCATGTTGCTCCTTTGTACTTTCATAAAATGCAGACCAGAGTGCAGAGAACTTCGTATTTTCAACTTTGTAAATAGTATACATTTCCCCAAGAAAAGCGACACTAGTATTACATTAAAAAGTGACCTAAAAATTCTTGGGTAATACATCTTCAGTCAGCTTTTCCATGTGCACTTGTAGGATACTTGAGAAAAACATTCCATGAATGCCAAACTTCAATAAAGTTGACCACGGTAGCTTCAGCATTCTCTCTCAACTGTGGAAATGTTTATGAAGTTTTATGCTGTGGAGGAGACAGACGCTGTAACGAAGGACACTCCTTCTTTTGGAAGTCATCTTTGCAGGGATGTTAGTTTTTTCCCTGCAAATGTCCTGATGAGCATCTTGCTGGAGGACACATTGCTATAAGGCACCTGGAACAGATGACATCTGGAACTTCTGTTGGACCATAGGACAACATGAGAGGAAAAGGGTGGGATTGAGACCCTGCACCAACTGAACTACATGTTGAGATCTCTGTTCTTCAAAAATTGGAAAGTGGCTCCAGGGTTTCCATTATAACAGACTGATGAGTCGTCTTCCAGGAAATAACGGCTGATTCCGCACACGTTGGATAATGCACTTTCAATGCACTTTATCAATCGTTTGAGGTGGATTTTTTGTTCCGCACATGAAAACATCCATTCCAGATGATCTATAAAGAGGATTGGAAGTACATTTTCCAAAGTGTGCAGAATCACTCAACAATGGTCTGAGAGCTGTCTCACACCTATGGGTGCAACTTCACAATACTTCCAGATGGATAAGTGTCTAGTAAGTGGCAGTTTTTAGGAACGTCTATGCTTTCCTGCTCCGGATGATCACAATGATTACCATCACAATGGGAAGAGGCTTCATTAATGGTTATCTGTTTTCTCCTTTTCATCTGCAAGTTTGTTTATCCAGTCTTTGTCTAGTTGGGAACCAGGCAGGTGGTCTGGATCCCTCACTTTGTTGTATAATTTTGCTTAATTTAGAATTCAGCTTTACATGTAACATCTGGTTGCTCCTGACAGTATGCTCCATGGATTCATATAATTTGACTGTTTTCATCAAGCTGAAAAATTCTAGTGAGGTTACAGTTGGCCAGTTCACAAGTAGCGTGTTGGTTTGCCCCTAGGTGGTTTTGTGCATCAAGAAGATAGTCCATGGCTAGATCCATGCGGTTAAATCGAAGAGGAATAGCAGGAAGCTACAAAAAAAGCCCCAGACCATCTGTTGAACTCATGCTATTTCATTTCCCACTGGAACGTGGGGAAGATGTTTTTACAGCTAACAATTTTTTATTTTATTTGGGATGAAAGCTTTTTTTTTTTTTAAACTCAGCCAAGCATTTAGGGTTTTTTGGAAAGATTATTTCCAAAGGCCAATTTGCAGAGATGTTTTGAAAGGCTTAGCTACGATTGCTAAGATATTTAAACACTGAATGGCTTTGGCTACATTTCTTCATGTAGAGACCTAGCTGATGCAAAATGGATTACTCTGTTCCTTGCTGAGAAAGGTATTGGTGTCGTAGCCAAAAGCTAAGCAATTTGCTTTCCTTCACTCCTGCAATCTGAACAAATGACAGAAATTGTTCCCTGGGGAAGACCATAACATAGATCTCCCTGGATTTTATCCCAAGCCCGCATTCTCCTTACGGAAGGGTTGGATGCCTCAGGGACACATGAGTGATGGATTCAGGAATTCTTACCCTTTGATGACAAAAACAAGGTGTCATTGGGAGAGCCATAATTGATATCACCTGTGCTTTAGAAAATATAAACTCAGTTGGAGAGAGAATGAAGATCGAGCCACGGAAGTGGCGGATGGCTTTATTTCCCCACCACAATCAGTTTCTTATTATCAGTCACCCCACTGGAGTTGCTAGTTGCTCTGAAGGTCTGTATATTTTTCCAAGGAGAGCAAATATCAGCTTATTTTTCTAAAATTTGGAAAGTTATGGGGAAGAGAGTTAACCCCTCCTCCTACAACTGCTTTGACACTTTTGAAAAGACGCTTGCCGATCCTAATCACAAACCTCCTTGATCAAGCCTAGCCTATACCTATATATGGGCTCTTTTGAGCAACTAAGAATGTAAAGATCAGAGGAGATCCCACATTAAAATAATGTCAAGATCTCTAGGCTTAGCCTTTTTTTGCATGTGGGTGAGAAGCCTGAGGCCCACCGCTCATGTTTTCCAGGAGGGAATTATGAAGAGCAGGGATGACTTAACATGTGGCTTAAAGACCAGAAACCAGCACAGTGAAGAATATAGTTATGTTGTTTACCGTTATAGGATATCCCACTTCCTCAGTTTAAAGCCATAGTTGTTTCCTGCAGTCCCTGAGCTGTTTAGCTTGAGAGAACCAACAAACAAATGTTTTCATAATGTTTTGCTTTTTGGTCCTTTGGGCTTTTGTTTATGCAAACCCAGTTTAAGGTATATTCCTCTGGTATAAACCAGCCAAGCACTTTATTGTGGTGGGAGGTTAACTGATGCAACCCTCTGGCTGAAGCTAAACAGGTCTAGGGTTTTTGGAAAGAGATCTCCTAGGAATCTAGGGTATGCCACCTTGAATTCCATAATGGAAGGAAGGCCAGATATAAAGAAATTTTAAGTTCGTTCTTAAAATTTAAAATTTGGAGAGGGGGAAGGGAGGGAGTTGTTACTTGTAGCCCAAATCCTGAGAAGTACATGCTCATTTGTATATTGCAATAAATAGGCGAAGCACCTCAACGGGCTATGCAAAAAAATCATTGGATTTCTAGAAAAATTTAATTATCCAGTCCCTCTCCCCAAATAAGAATTTAAGTTCCTGCCAACATTAGGAATAAAAAACTTCCTGGCTGACTGTAGAGGTACAGTATAGAGGAAAAGTTTGTCTTTTTTAGAAGTGCAAAATAGAAGCTTGGGGGGGTAGGGAGGGTGCCACATTCTGTAGCATGGCAGTCTGAGCCATTCTATATTTGGGGTATTTGCACATAGGGAAATGTTGAGATAATCCCATTTGTAGGATTACAAATGACTGTTGGCAGCTGCTGTTGAAAATATACTGGATGATGTTTGTGTCGCACACTTCCTTCAAGGACGTCAGAGTGGCATGTGTAGAGTCCTTAGCTACCGACAGATGTAGACCTGCTTAGGCTGAAATAGTTTTATCTATATTCTCAGAACAACCTGTGGTTGTGATGTTACTGGTCTGTGGTTGCCACTGGCTGTCCCTTGGGGCAACTGTTTTTACCTCATTTATACTTCGGCTTTCACCCAATAGGGACCCAAAGTAGCTTACAATATTCTCCTCCATTTTATCCTCACAAGAACCCTGTGAAGTGGGTTAAATGGAGACAGAGTAATGATCACCCAGTGAGCTTCCCTGGTACAATGGGGATTTGAACCCGGGTCTCCCAGATCCTAGTGTGAGCCTCTAACCACTATGGTACATTGGCTCTGCTCTTGAAATTCAGCTTATTGAATGAAAGCTTAGATGCATTTCTGGCTGTCGCTGTAAACTTTCTTCAGTTTAGGATTCTTACAGTGTACATCCTTCTGCTGTGTTAGAGGGTGGTGATGGAGAGTGCCCTCAAGTCATAGCTGATTTATGGCGACCCCCCCCCCCAAGCGGGGTTTTCATGGCAAGAGACTCCTACAGAGGTGGTTTGCCATTGCCCTGCTTCTGTGGTCTTGGACTTCGTTGGAGGTCGCCCATCCAATTACGGACCAAGGCCGACCCTGATTAGCTTCTGTGATCTGATAAGATCAGGCTCACCTGGGCTATCCAGGCCAGAGCTATGTTAGATAGGTGACTTTTAAAACTCATCCAAAGTATAGAGGCATTGCTGCATGTAAAATGGCATTTTACTTTTATTTTATTTATTTTGGTGAGATAGTTCTCAACAACTGCCAGGTTATAAATTTGCAGCTTCGTTGTAGTTGCATTTCATTCTTATCACCCAGGTTTGCAACTCAAAGTTATTGCAGGTCATCTTGAGAATTAAACCTGACAAACGTTTTGTTTGAGCTGTTCAAAGCCACCTTTGGAATGTGGGTGCCCAGTTCCTATTACAGTTTGTGGAGGGGGAGGAATAAATCTTGCTGTCCTCTCCCCTTGTAGTGGATCTGATATTTTCAGACTCTGCAGAATGGTGCATCACATAGCACTTACCAGGCCTGTTGATACCTGATAAAGAGTAACTATTACACATGTCAGGGCATTGAATTAAATAATTAGTTTAGCTTCTTTCCCCCTTGGTGCTACTTGAAGTCTGCTAGGAATTCAGCTGGGCATATCAGAAAGCATTGATTTATGAAAGGGCCAAGAAAGTGGCAACTCCCTTAGCGTTCAGCCTGCAAGTGTGTGCTATCGCACAGGGGCCAAGGTGGGTGGAAGAGCCTCAATCCACTCAGGTTGCACTTCCCTTGCCCCTCTTAGAGGATTTTTTTGTATCCTGTACCATGCTTGTTTCTTTATTACTGATCTTAGGAAGCAGGTAGATTTGCTACCGACATATCAAAGTGCTTTGAGCAGAGAAGTGAATATGTTCAGTTTAAGGGGAGAATAGAAGATTCACAGGAAGACTTTAATTATTTGAAATCGTTTTTGTCCTGCATTGCTAACCAAAGATTCTTGAGGCAGCTGTAGAAACTACAAGTGGGGGACCCGTAAGGACTTGCGGGCATCTCATGTTCCCCTCCTGCACCATGTCCTCTTTACCTTCCTGCCCCGCATAGCCTCTCCCGTTTTCCTGCTTCCTTTTCTCCTTCCCACCCACCTCTGTCTGTCCCCCTGTTTTCACCTTTCCCCTTTCAAGCAGCCACTCCTCCATGGCCCAGTTGCCAGCTGAGCAGCCCCCATATGTTCACCTTTCTCCACGTCCTTCTCTCCTTCAGACCCATTAAACACTTTTTATCTGACCCCCATCTTCATCTGTATTTTTAATCAGGGCTTTTTTTTCTGGGAAAAGAGGTGGTGGAACTCAGTGGGTTGCCCTCGGAGAAAGTGGTCACATGGCTGGTGGCCCCGCCCCCTGATCTCCAGACAGTGGGGAGTTTAGATTGGCAATCTCAACTCCCCTCTGTCTGGAGATCAGGGGGCGGGGCCACCAGCCATGTGACCATTTTCAAGAGGCGCCAGAACTCCGTTCCACCGTGTTCCTACTGAAAAAAAGCCCTGTTTTTAATTCTGTTCTTTTTCCACTATGGTGACCCAAAGCAGCTTACATCATTCTCTTTCTCTCTGTATTATCCTCACAACAACCCTAACAGGCAGGTTAGGCTGAGTGTGTGTGACTGGATCAAAGCCTTCCGTAGCCAAGTGGCACTTCAAACCTGTATCTACCAGACCCTATTCTGAAACTCTAACCACTACACTATACTGACTTTTGGGGGAAGCTGCTGTTTAGCAGTAGCAAGCAGCCAGGCCTGAGTGAGTCATGCAAGTCATGTGGCATCAAGGCACTCAGTGGCTGCTTCTGGATTTGGCCCCAATGAGTTCTCCCTCAAAGGCCAAAATAGACCTGGAAAGGACCCTGCCCGCTCCCCTTGCCTTTTCTTGATAGAAACAAAGCCTGGAATACTGACTTAACTGTTACTTGGTTGCCTAGCAACAACTACTGAGGGCATTTGCTTAAAGCTACAGGCTTTCCTTTTATCATTTTGGGTTTTTTAAGCTCCCAACTTTTTTTTTTTTTTAGATTTCATATTTTCCTGCAAACCTAGGCATTTTTCAGGTGTGTAGGAAGACCTGTCTTTTCCATTCATGGCTCCAGCCTCAATTTAAGTATCCTCAGATCAGGGCCACTTCATAGAATCATAGAATCATAGAGTTGGAAGGGGCCATACAGACCATCTAGTCCAACCCCCTGCCCAGTGCAGGATCAGCCTAAAGCATCTCTGACAAGTATTCATCCAGCCTCTTCTTGAAAACTGCCAGTGAAGGGGAGCTCACCACCTCCCTAGGCAGCTTCCAAGGAAGCACGTTTGCAGGGATGAGGGATGTGGAACTAGGATGGTCAATCTTAGCATTTCCCCGTAACGGCTATTAGTATATAAGATACTGATTTTATATAAAAGAATACTGCATGCGTCTCTTGCATTTTGTTTTGTCTTGATAATTCCATATCAAAAATAGCTGAGTATAACTGGAAAAAACTATAGAGAGAGAAAGAAAAGACAGTAAATGCAAGGAATACTTTTCCATTCAAAGAGGAGAGGCTACAAATAGGTCTGGAAGTGAGATGCCAGGGGGATTTCTCATTCATCTGCTCTACTTGCTGAGTTGGGCTGTTGCTCTTTTCCTTGACTGCCATAGCAGTCTTGTGAGTTTCTAATCCCTGGAGAGGAGTCGGGGAGAACGGTTGTGTAATATGGTGCCTGTCTATCAGCTTTCTCTGTCTCTTATCTGACAGTGTCAGGACATCAAGGAGCACATGCGTTCACAGTAGTATTATAAGCCCTTGTTGACAGAGTGCAAGCTGCCATAGTGCAGCGCTGTGTTCCCTGTGCCATAACACAAGAGCTGTGGTACCTCAAGGACTGGGACAAGAGGCACAGTTTTTAAAGTATATATATTTTATTATATCAATGAGTATATTCCTCTTGTGATGCAGTTTGTTGATTTGCCTAAGAAGCAACTACAGAGTAAGAAGAAAATTGGGATGAAAAATAGGACTTATCGAAGGTGGTGACTGTATGTTAACAAAAGATGTATACATACGAACATATCATTTATGGTTTGAAAAAATAACAAAGAATAGCTATTAATCCTTTAACATTACTTAAGAAGCTGTATGTATTAATTTCACTGACCTGGGGAAAATTTCGTGCAAGTCTTTTCTTCCACTGCACAGATGACCTCTGTTAACTCTTTCCAATAGTTTGGAAAATAAAGGCTACATAAAAGGCTAAACAAAATTTTAGTGGATATTGCTGAAGTCCTTGCTGCACTTGCAGAATTTAGGTTTCCAGAAGCAAATGAACACATGTTTCTCTGTCTAGATGGTGGTCTTGTATACGTGGTCTGTAGTCCAGGCTGTTGATATTCTTAAACTGAAAAACCTGTCTTTCAAGAAAAGCCCAGAAATGAAACAAATTAAGGTGTTTTTTAATTCTTTGCACTCTAAGGTAGCTGAGAAGTCCTTAGGTTTCATGCACTGTTGTCAGAGCAAGGGTTTTTTTTTGGTTCATAGCCACATTCCTCTTCTTTCTTAAGCCCTCCTTAGACTTGCTCTTCGGTCCTTTGCCCCCCTTTCTGCTAGCTTCTCTGCCACCTTCTCTGATATAATATTCTGTGCAAGTTCTTTGTCTAAAATTTTAGGTTCAGCGTCGTGTCTTCTGTAAAGTCCCACATGGAATCTGTGCATGTGCAGGCCAGCCATGTATGTTCTAAAGCTCCTAGAGGTGTGCAACGCTGGCCTACTCTTTTCGCGCCCTTTCTCCCCCCGCCCCCCGCTGCTGTAAAAGGCGCGGCAAGCGGCTCCCTCCCTCAATTCTTTGTTTGCTGCTGCTGAAAAAGAACATCTCTCTGAGAGCCAAGCTACAAGTGACGCCTTACACAGGTTGGACACTTGTCAGCTTCCCTCAAGTTTTGATGGGAAATGTAGGCGTCCTGGTTTTACAGCTTGGCTCTTCATTGCAGCTGCAAGACCAGGACGCCTACATTTCCCATCAAAACTTGAGGGAAGCTGACAAGTGTCCAACCTGTGTCAGACGTCACTTGTAGCTTGGCTCTGATTCATCGTGCTTTATATGAGTTAGGGCCTTAGGTGCCATAGCGTTGAATGCTCTCTTCAAGGTGTCCCCATTGTGGGATGAAGATACGAAGATGGCCGAATCAGATGGGCACAACAAATGTGTTGGGATTTTTACAAGTCTCATTCATGAAAGAGTGAATTTGTTCGTGTTTAGTTAGAGACAACTAGCTTGCATGAGACCAATTAGATGTTGAGTTGTTCTTCCCATCAGGGTAAAAGGGGTGTTACATGCTTAATGAACAGAACTAGGATTGATTATTGGCTGGCCAGTTTTATTGGGGGGCAAATGACATTCTTTCCTATTCTCAGGACAGCATTGCTCTCCAGCTAGTTCGACCGTTACCTTTAGATCATCAAGATGTAAGGATGTAGGAACTAAGTTAGCTATTCTTTATTTTATCTCAAGTGTACCCTACTTTGCCCCATGTGCAGTAAACATTTATTCTAGAACCTAAAAAGCACTGTGATTCTTCATCTGCTGTGCATATTCCACTCTGCAACAATAGTTATCCAACAAAATGCCTCTTCTGTCTGGGCGAAGGCCGTGACACTTGGCAGCGTGTGGTCTGCAAACAATTCTCCTCCCTCCAAACAAAATCCTTTCCTACAGGCACCGAAGTGTAAAACAAATTCAAAGACTGTTAGGTTTAATGGCCTCTCTGATTCTGATAGTTCCATTTGCCAGACTGAGGCTTCGTTCCCTTTAAAACTGGTTTGTCAGAGTCTTCCATCCCCACTGCCAGAACCCATACAAGAGGTTCTCCATCCTGAGACTCATCCACAGGCGGCGCAACAAGCAGAGCCTCTTAGTGGGGGCTCCCTTTGCCTCTTCCCCGATACAAATCTCAATCAATGCAGGCACCTCTCCGTCAGGTTGTGGGCTTTGTTCTGGGACCAACCAGATAAGGGGAGCACGGTCCCCTCAAGAATCGTCTATACACATCAACCCCCTCGAACTCATGGCGATAAGGTATGCGCTGAAGGCTCTGGTTTGCCTAGTAGAAGGCAAGAATGTACAGATATACACAGATCGTACAACTGCCGTGCATTTTTCCGATCAGGAGAAAAGAAATTGCTATCAGTCCCTGGCTCCAAGGAGGCCCGCCGGGCCTCGACTAGAGCAAGAGCTTTCTCGGTCCTGGCTCCTACCTGGTGGAACACTCTGTCTACCGAGACCAGGGCCTGGCAGGATCTACTATCTTTCCACCAGGCCTGTAAGACAGAGTTGTTCCGCCAGGCTTATGGCTGAGGCTGGGCCTCCACTGGCTGGAGGATATAACATCTACTCCCCTCCCTATGAGAGCTGCCCACCACTGTTCTGAAGCTGCTGCCATGTTCAATTGCACTGTTGCACTTTCTGTAATCAGCGATATTGCCGCCACCAAGAAAAGAGTGCTGCTGTTTTTAATATCTTTATACAATGTTTTTAATGTTTTGTGTGTAATGAAATGTTTTAAATGTTTTAATGTTGTTACCCGCCCTGAGCCTGCTTGCGGGGAGGGTGGAATATAAATACGATAAAATAAAATAAATAAATGCATTATTTAAATAGAGAGGAGAGCACAGCCTTCCTAGCTCTCTCCCGGGAATCCTCACTGATATGGAAATGGGCTGTCCAGGCATCAAATCAGTCTCTTTGCCATACACATAGCAGGCAAGGACAACGTCCTGGCAGATGCCCTGAGTTGGTCCAAAACTCAGTTCTACAAATGGTCTGTCCACAGGAAGTTCCTCCACTCAGTTTTTGTAAAGTCTGACTATAGAACTATTTGCCATATACCTCAACAGGAAGTGTGCATGGTAGTGCTCAAGGGCAGGGAAGGGAAAGGGCTTTCTCGGAGTCACCTTTCGGATTCCTTGGTCAGGCACCCTCCTGTATGCATTGCTCCCTCTGCCCCTTATGACTCTTAACACCCAGCAAGATAATGAGGGGCGGATGCTCGGCAATCGTAATAGTCCCTTACTGGCTGAGGCAGGCCCAGTTTGCCGCTCTGTTTCAAATGGTACAGGGCAGAACCCACCATTTCCCCCTAACCCCAGACCTGCTACAGGATGGTGTGGTTTTCCACCATGACCTGGACACTTAAAACTGATAGCCTGGTTCGTCTCTCCCTTGAATTCGTTTTTTCCTCCCCGGTTCAAAAGGTCCTGTTAGAGGCTAGGAAAACATCCACCAGGAAATCTTAACTAGTCAAATGGAAAATATTTTCTCCCTGGGCCAAAGAAAACAATCTGAACCCTGTCTCTGCCTGAGATCCAGAGGAGTTAGCCGTGTTAGTCTGTAGTAGCAAAATCGAAAAGAGTCCAGTAGCACCTTTAAGACTAACCAACTTTACTGTAGCATAAGCTTTCGAGAATCACATTCTCTTCGTCAGATGCATGGAGGGTAAGAAGAAACTGGTCAGATATATAGGTGGAGAGGGAAGGGGGGAGTAGATGCAATCAGTTGCTTCTGATAATGGACAAGAGTCCAGCAGCACCTTTAAGACTAACCAAAGAGTGATGAAGAGAACTGTGATTCTTGAAAGCTTATGCTACAGTAAAGTTGGTTAGTCTTAAAGGTGCTACTGGACTCTTTTCGATTTTGCTACTACAGGCTAACACGGCTAACTTCTCTGGATCTTCTGATAATGAAATCAGTTACTTCTGATAATGAGATAACCATTCATAGTCCCTATTCAATCCAAGCTTTACTGAGTCAAATTTACATATGAATTCCAATTCAGCAGCTTCCCGCTGGATTCTGTTTTTGAAAGGTTTCCGTCTCTGCCTGATTGCCCTCCATTTTACACTATTTGGTCCAGTTAAAAGGACCAAGGTTTGACTAATTCTTCCATTAAGGTTCACCTTGCAGCCATTTTGTCCTACTATGACAAGATAAGTGGGAAATTTCTCTGCCTAGCCAGAATGCAAGTCCTTCCTTAGAGGTTTGGCAAAGCTGTATCTTCCAGCATCAAGGCCTATTCCCCAGTGGTCTCACTCCTTGGTTCTCACCTCAGTCATGCATAAACATTTCGAGCCTCTAGCTGTGTGCTCCCTTAAAGTACTGGCAGCTAATACAACTTTGCTAGTGGCTAGGAGTGTGAGTGAATTGCAAGCTCTGAGAGAGAGCCCTCCTTTCATTAACATGTCCCAGGCAAAGCAATTCTCCATCCGGGCCTCCCTTTTCTTCCAAAGGTTGTCTCTTCTTTTTATTTGAAGCAGGACATTGTCTTACTGGTATTCTTTCCTATACCTAACGATGATCCAGAGAGATTTTTTCCCCACCCTGGATGTTAAACGTGCTCTGTGCTTCTATTTGGACAGAACAGCTCCCTTCTGAAAGGACCCTAATTCCTTTGTCTTGTTTAAAGGCCGCCAAAAGGGCCAGAAAGTGTCCTCACAGACTATTCAAGTTGGATAGTGGACTTGTTATAAGCAGTTCAAGCAACCAACAACAACAACAACAACATTCGATTTATATACTGCCCTTCAGGACAACTTAATGCCCACTCAGAGTGGTTTACAAAGTATGCTACTATTATCCCCACAACAAAACACCCTGTGAGGTGGGTGGGGCTGAGAGAGCTCCAGAGAGCTGTGACTAGCCCAAGGTCACCCAGCTGGCTTCAAGCGGAGGAGTGGGGAATCAAACCTGGCTCTCCAGGTTAGAGTCCCGCACTCTTAACCACTACACCAAACATTACATAAGAGCACATTCTATGAGGGCTCAGTCCATCTCATTGGCCTTCAAACTGGGCATCCCTCTGGTCAAATTGTGTAAGGTGGCCACCTGGTATGTTCACATTCATCAAGCATTATGCCATTGATGTAGACTCCAGAAGGGCCACAGCTGTCGGCAAGGCCGTCTGGAAGAGTCTCTTCCATTAAAGAGCTTCATGCCCTCCTCCTGGGTAAGTTAGCTTGCTAACCTCCGATGTGGTACTGCACAGAAGATACAACGATTCTTACCTGTAACTGTTTTTCATCAAGTAGTCTTCTGTGCAGGCACACATCCCTCCCTCCTTCCTTGCCATGAACTCTTTTTTCCTACCTTCCTTTTGCATCAGCAGCTTAGAGCCAAGCTACAAGTGATGCCTGACACAGGTTGGACGTTTGTCAGCTTCCCTCAAGTTTTGATGGGAAATGTAGGCATCCTGGTCTTGCAGCTTGGCTCTCCATCTGCTGTCCAATGGACTTTTCAACTGTCACTTGTCCAACATTCCGCCAAGCTGCCTACATTTCCCATCAAAACGTGAGGGAAGCTGACAAGTGTCCAACCTGTGTCAGGTGTCACTTGTAGTTTGGCCCTTAGAGAACTGAGGGAGGGAGCTGCTTGCCCAGCCTTTTATAGCTGTACTCGAGGGGGAAGCACGCCAAAAGGCTAGGCGAGCATCTTGTGCATCTACGAGTTTTAGAACATTCATGGCTGGCCTGCGCATGTGTAGATCCCATGTGTCTATACAGAAGACCACTCAATGTAATTCTCTGTCTGGTGAATAGATGTAAAAGCATTAGCCTGTATTTTATATTGTAGGCAGTCATGATGAGGCTTGAAAAAGCAATGCGAAACGGGCTGTGATAAGGCTGTCGCACCCGTTGCCAACAGCCCAGGAGAGTGTTTTTCTATCTTCAGCTCTCCTAGGGGCGTGTCCTCCCACCGTCAAATACTGACGGGAGTTTTCCTGCAGAGAAAAGGAAAAGAAGAAACCGGATCATCATATGGTTATGTTACAAAAACTGTGGAACTCACCAGCGTTGTTTCTCCAGTGACAATTTATTGATAATAATCGGGACATTGTCTGATTGTGAATACTGATATTAGGCATTGGTTAAATAATTCTCAGAGAGCTTGGATTATTAAGAGCTATAATATTTATTGGGATTTTTTGCAGTTTGCACTTTCACTGACATATTAAATTTATACTTTATATACAGTGGTCTCTTAGGACTGTGTGTTTGAATGGGGTCTTCCGTGTATACTTGAAGTGTCTAACTAGTGTCAGGTGTCACTTGTAGTTTGGCCCTTAGCGAACTGAGGGAGGGAGCTGCTTGCCCGGCCTTTTATAGCTGTACTTGAGGGGGAAGCACGCAAAAAGGCTAGGCGAGCATCTTGTGCATCTAGGAGAACATTCATGGCGGGCCTGCGCATGTGTAGATCCCATGTGTCTACACAGAAGACCACTCAGTGAACAAACAACATTCGCAGTGCAACCTTTTCCTTGATTTGGATTTTAGATGTTTTTTAGCGTGGAATATTTTAACCTTAGTCAACAGCATATAGTTTCCAGCTCAAACTACTGTTCCAAATTGCTTGCTAAACTCAGGCCGTTTCCACACTGCTTACCGGCCAGGGAACATCGCGCCAAGCTCTCGGAACGACAGCGTCTTCCTGGCCGAAATTGCGCCAAGAATATGCTGTTGTTCTGGGAGTTTGGCACGATGTTCCGTGGCCGGTAAGCAGTGTGAAAACGGCCCCAGTTCCATCTGCGCTGTCAGACTTGTGATTGCTGACTTAATGCTGGCATCTTGCAGGGTGTCCTCTCATCCAGTGGTTTAAAAGAGAGATTTGCTGGTACTGCATCTTAAAAATAATCTTCCGTTGCAGAAAACGATTTCCCCAAATCTGGCAAGATCAGATGAGCCCAACTAGAGAAAAATAGCTGGTAAAAAAATGCCCCCTGGCAGCATTGTTGCTTTGTCACCAGGGAGCATTTGCTAGGTTATCTCCTAGAGAAAGACAATTGAAATGAGATGGGATGGGGTCAGGGAGGGAAATGTGATTGTGCCGGAGGTGTGAATCCTGAGCATGCCAAAAGTGTGGATGTTAATTTCGCTAGCAACCGCGTGATTTTTGGCTGGTCGTGTTAAAGTTGTCATCTTCTTGTACTAGGAAAATGCCAAAGGAAACATGGTTTTTAGCCAGCCAAAGAGACATTGAATGCTAATTACTATTCTTGTGTGTTATCTGGCTGCGTTTGTCATCCCGCCCAATGCCAAGTGACAGGAATATCAGTTGCTTGCTTGATGTACAACAACGTTAGTATAATGAGGAAAAGCTGCCTGTGCTGCCTTCGTTATGAGATGCCTATCTTGTAGCAGTTATAGTTATCATATGATCTGTGTCTGATACCTTAATTAGAATAAAATGATGATGATGAGAAGCAGTGTAGTACAGTGGATAGTTTCAGGCTGGAAATCAAGATGACAACCCCTCAAGCCCTTGGAGGGCTGTCATATAGAGGATGGCATGGAGTTGTTTTCCGCTGCCCCAGAAGGTCGGACCACAACCAACGGCTTGGAATTAAATTAAAATTGTTTTCAGCTAAACATTAGGAAGAACTTTCTGACAGAGTGGTCCCTCCGTGGAACTGGCTTCCTCGGGAGGTGGTGGGCTCTCCTTCTTTGGAGCTTTTTAAGCAGAGGCTAGCTGGCCATCTGATAGCAATGCTGATTCTGTGAATCTAGGCAGATCATGAGAGGGAGGGCAGGAAGGGCTACATCATTGCTTAGTTCTTGTGGCCCCTTCTTATATGCCCAGGGTAAGGCCGATTGCTACCTTGGAGTCAGGAAGCAATTTTCCCCAGGCCAGATGGCTAGGGATCCTGGAGGTGTTTTGCCATCTTCTAGGCACGGAGCAGGGGTCACTGGGCGTATGGAGGGAGATAGTTGTGAATTTCCTGCATTGTGCAGGTGGTTGGACTAGATGAACTAGAGGTCCCTTCCAACCCTATGATTCTAGGTTCAAACTCCGGTTTAATGGATGACTTCGGGCAGACGTTCTTCTCAGCCTAACCTACCTCACAAGGTTTTTGTGAGGATAAAATGAGGGAGGCATGAAAAATGCCTGTAGCCCTTAGCTTTTTGAAGAAAGGATGGAATAAAATAAAATGTGACGGAACAGGAAAGTATAAACTGTTGGAGAACTGGGAACATGTCTGGAGTTGGGAAATGACTTGCCTTTGCTTGGTGGCTGCTGTGAACAGGGCAAGACGGAAGCCTGTATCTGCTTCTCCTTGAATTGCTTAAAGAGATGGCCAGGGATGGTGGCATGCAAAACGGGCCTCCTCCCAACCCGACTGTTGAGCTGGTGATTTGCACCAAGGTGTCCTGTCCAACAAGGCCAGTTGCAGGCTATGAGAGGTGGGGGCGGGGAGGAGACCAGCCCCAGGATTTTCATGCAGCCTCAAGGATGTATTGGGATCTTCTTGATCTCTGCTCCGGTATGGTCATCAGTCGGGCCCTGCGTTTGAGCAAAGCCGGCCTACTTCATCTTTGTGGGGGAAGTTCATAGCTGAAGCAGAAAAATGTGATTTGTAGGATTTCTTTTCCAGGGTAGAACAGTTGTGTTGAGGGGGGAAGTCGTTGCATAAACATGACAGTGTGGAAGAAGCAGTAAACTGGTGGGCACATTGCCTATATAATGTGCACTAGGGTTGCCAGGTCCCCTTATCCTCCCGCCTGTGTGGTGATGTCACTTCCGGCAACGTCACTTCCGGTGACGGCACTGTGCAAGCGCAAGGGGTGCGCCTGCTTCACAGCAGGCCAATTTGGGCTTCAAATGGGCCCAATTCGGCCCATTTGGGGCCCAAATCGACCCGCGGTGAAGTGCAGGAGTGCTCCCGGGGTGGCACGATGACATCAGTGATGTCACACTGCCCCTAATGTGCACACTTGGTTATGACAAAAGCAATTCTAATGCACATTTGCATTTACAAAAGTCATATTTTGAGGAGCTTGGCTTTTTTCAAGTGCAGCATGTTTTTATTGCATGCTCTGTGTATCTTCACAGAATTAACCAGTTCCCCTACCCCCCACTTTTTTTGCATTTCCTACGACCTCGGTGTGTCCCATGCCCTCTCTTTGCTGACTTCAGACAGCAAAGATCTCTGGGTGATGATGCGTTGCAGTGCTCTAAATCTTATCCTCATTTGGTTGCACAGCAGGAAGTGCTGATAAGGATTGGTTAATTGATTCAGGTGGGTTTTTTTTACAAAAAATTCTTGTCGTGCCTTGATTATGAGCTCTTCACACAGCCCCAGAAGCTAAACAGCAGCTATTTATAGGCTCCAGTAAAGATGATTATGACTGACCTTTTGCAATATGGTGTCTCCTTGAGGGTCTTTGGCAGTGGGATGTTCCCACATAAGAGGAGGCAGCATGCTGTGCTTTAGGTTCTGGCTAATTCCTTTTGCCTTCAGTAGGAGTCTGAACATTTGTGGAGAGGGAAATAGGGCATGCAAGTTAGACAGACAGTATGCCCCACTGCTCCCCATTCCTGCCCCGATTGCAGTCAGTTCTGTTGAGGTTCTGAGCAAACATCTAACAAGATTTTGCCCTGAGGTGGCAAATGGAATGTAGCTTCAGTTCTGCTCACAGCTAATTTTGGGAAAGGAAGGACTGGACAAGACAAAAAAAGTCCTGGTGTGGATCTGTGAAATTTCACAGATCCGTAACTCTCCAGATAATTTCTTCCATTGTTAAAACTGGAAAAACAGACAAAAATCCTTATTGAAATTTTATGACTGGATCATGCACTTGCCTTTGTTCTTCAGTTTAGGTGTGATAAATTGTTGCCTATAGCTGGGCAAATTTAAATATCACTTGTCTAGAAGTGGGCAGTCTTCCCTCTCACCCTACTGGAGTTTATCTTGATGCTTTAAGTACAATACAGTACATTACAGCACTCTCCAAAGTGTGCATGCATTCTTAACTGAACCTGCTGTATTTCCTGCCTCCCCAATCGTGTCATTGGTGCAGAGAGGCAGCCGGTCGCCTGTGCCTCAACCTCAACATAGTTCTGTGTCCAGCTATGCCCATGGACTTGAAATCCCCCCCAATAGGTAATGCAGATGTTGAACTCCTCCCCTTCTGGTATCTGTGTCCCTGAAGTCTGTATCCTGTGCAACAGCACTTCTTGCTCTCATTTTTGTTTTGGTCATGCCAAAGCAGTGAGATTTTCATGCTGTAATTCCTGTGGCATTTCTGCCCTTCTTTGTAAGGCTGGCTCTTCAGAAACTTTAGGTCATGTGCCTCTTTGCCCAACTTGCATTTTGACAGATGTTTCTCACCACTTGGATGGCCTCGGGCATGTGGTTCTTCCACTACTGAAAGTACAGATGTGTCCATAGGCAATAACAGAAGCAGTCCTTCTGGTCAATCAGTAGGCCATCTCTTCCTTTTAAGTTATTTGTTTGACATTGGCAGATCCAGATGCTTAAGGAAATGTAGAGCTTCGCGTGGTGCTTAGTGTGTCAGGCCCTGCCCTCTGCTCCTGTCTCTGGTACCCGAGGCACTCTTGGTGTCTGGGTGCATTCTTATCCCTGTTGACTGATATGACATTAAATTTGTCTACCTTCATTGGAAGATTGGACTGGAAAGATGATGGACTTAGCTGAGATGGCAGCGTTAATCAGAGACAAAACACTTCCTATATTCATGGCAAATTGGAAACCCTTTATGGACTATCTGCGAGAGACAAAGAAAAATGAGTTAATGATTTGTGCTTTTGATTTTTAAGAATAAAGATCTCGGCTATCAAGAAGATGAGATATAGAAAAAAGATATTAATTAGACCACAAGCTGATTGATATTAAAGGAGGAAGTGTTTTAGGTGAAAAACTGTAATGGATTAATAATATGCTTATTATGCTTTTTACTGTTTTTTTCCTTTGTATGTAGGCCACTGTTGGCTCCTTGTAGTTGTGTTTTTCTTATGTTTTACTTTCCTTCTTTGCTCTATCTTTTAACTTTTCTATAATAAAAATTAAAAAAATTACAAAAGAAGAAGTTGTCATTATGGCCATTAATAGTCTACCAGCGAATCTACTCCCCTTCTAGTGCCATCTTTAAAAATTAACATTCTGTACCACTAAATGCAGAATTGCTGTTTCTTCTCAGTTCTTGTGTGAGAGCTGGCTTTTAAATTCAATCAAACAGATCAAAGATGCTTGCAAAGGGGAAGGAACATTTGTAGAAAATGCTGTCCTGATGGGATGGTATACGGGGCTGTATGAGTAATGGAGCTGGAAGAGATAATTCTCGGGCTTCATCACAGTGAGCCTCGTAGAAAATCAGGAAAAGAGTTGAGCCTTCCCAGGTGTTAAAAAGAGAAGGCAGTTTTTGAAGAAGTTATCAGCCTTCATCCTCGGGGTGGGGGGGGGGGCAATGCTAATTGCTTTCAGACCCAAACGAAGCAAAGGTTTTTGAAAATACTGTTTCTCACATTGATCTCTATGGTGTTGTGGTGAGGAGGACAGCTTGCTATATTTCAATAGTGGATAAGGGGTAGGGTTGGTTTGGTGCTGTCTTGGCATAGTGAAGAGACATGCTAGTAGATTGAAGGAGGGCATTCTCAGCTCACTTGCCAGTGGCCCCTAATATAGAAGCTCATCTTTCATTCTGGAGGGGGAAATGTTCAAGGCACCTTTGGTATAAATAGATCTAGAGATGTTTTGGCTGGCAGGGTTTATAGATGTGATTGGTTGAATTGAATTGTTCCCATATATTCCCCAGAGGACACCCCGATCAGGGGACAAACAGCTGTTGGTGGCCCCTGGCCCCAAGGAGGCCTGCCTAGCCTCGACTAGAGCCAGGGCCTTTTCAGTCCTGGCTCCCACCTGGTGGAACGCTCTGTCTGCTGAAATCAGGGCCCAGCAGGACCTACTATCTTTTTGCCGGGCCTGCAAGACAGAGTTGTTCCGCCAGGCATATGGCTGAGGCTGGGCCTCCGCCGGCCTGCTAAAAGGGGTATATAAATCTTAACCCTCCCTGTGAAGGCGGTCCACCATCCTGTTTTAAATGTGTTGTTTTTAATTAACATGATTTTTTTAAATTGTATTTTTAATATGTTGTTATCCGCTCTGAGCTCACTCGTGGGGAGGGCGGAATACAAATTTGAAATAAATAATAATAAATAATAATAATTAGATTTATTTAGATTTTTTTTTAAACCTTGGGGAAATGATATGTTTAATTAACCCAAACCTGTTTCTTCTTTGTATGTTAGAAAATACATACATTAATTTTGACCATTCCCGTCCTCTGCAGAATATGTACAGAAATTAAGACGTTTTCACAAATTAGGGGCTGAAATACCAGGCCGTCTGTGATCAAGCACATCTCTGCTTGCAAATTATGATCCTCCCTTGTCTTCCTTTCTTTTAAAGATCACTGGACAGAAAGCCGCTGAGACCTCTGTTAGGAAAATCTCGAACTCTTCCAAGCATCCCACAGTCCCCTGTCATAAGCCGGGTTCCTATTCTGGATTCGAAATTTTATAGAGAAGATATGCCAGAACAGAAGCAGTACAGGAATTGTGCGGCTCCTGATTGTCAAAAAGGGTGTACAGTGCCCTCTACTGGTAAGTTTCAATGAATGTAAGTAGTCTTGCTTTTCTGAGTATTTATCTAATCCTCCCCCCACCCCCCATTTAAGCCTCCACTATGTTTCTAACATCTCAAGGAGACTTGTGTGTAATCCTTTTTTGATGAGTTCTTTAAATCACTGAATAGTATGGTTCTAAAAAATTCTGTTTCAGAAAACCATTTTGTATTATTACAGCTCATACATTTTTTTGGGAGGGGGAGGGAGAAGGAAGGGGGCCCGTAATGAAATCTTCAAGACCTCCCGGTTCACTTCAATTTTAGCTCCTCCCACTGATCCTCAGGTACTGCCCTTGTTCCTAGACCAGGGGGTTCTTATGATACCAAGGGTGGAATATGCAGGAGGGCTTCTGTTGGAGAGGCCTATTGCTTTGGGAAGGGGCAGTAGCTCAGTGCATCTGTTTTGTATGGTGAAGGTCCCTGGCTCAACCCTTGGCATCCAGTGAAAAAGATCAGGCAGTAAGGGATGGGAAAGACTTTTCTGCCTTTTATCCTGGAGAGCTGTAGCTAATGAAGAGTAGGCGACAATACCCTTGATAGACCAATGTTGTGACTCAGAATAAGGCAACTGCGTGTGTCCAGCACCTTATCTTGTCCCAGGCTGTTTGGTGACTCCTTGGAATTCCCCCTTTCCACCTTTTTCCACCTGCTGAGAGATAAAGAGAAAAAGTGTATCAGAAGTTGTTGCTACCTTTTATGGACTTCTCTTACCTTTCAAGATACCCGCTTTCCCTTGAATAGACGGCGATGCGGGGCTCCTCAACATTTGACTCATTTGGAGATTGTGGACATTATTAACAGGAGACTATATTCAATGTTGAGAGAGTGTTTGGAGGCAACTGTCTGTTGTAGGAGGTATATGTTGTTTCCTGTGTTGATTCAGTATGATGGATTCTTGAATTGTATATATGTACATATTTGAATTTTGTAATTCACTGAGCACTTCTTATAAAACTGATTGTGAAATTATTGATTGTTTATTAGGCATCATTAGATACTATTAGGATCATTTCACCAAGTGTTTTTTTGTATTTTCGCTATTTTAGAAGAGGCAATACTTACTTATTTTATAGAAGAGGCAGCAGACCTTGGTTTTGTTTTAAGAAAGGAGGAGCTTTACAGGAGTTTCCGCTTCATGATTTTCACAGGGACGCTTCCGTGTAGACAAGAAGACAGTGTGTCTTTGAGCATCATGGAGAGGTGAGGTGGGGAAGAGTCAGGGCTTTTTTTCAGCTGAAACGCGGTGGAACGGAGTTCCGGAACCTCTTGAAAATGGTCACATGGCTGGTGGCCCCGCCCCCTGATCTCCAGACAGAGGGGAGTTGAGATTGCCCTCCGTGCTGCCGAGCAGCGCGGAGGGCAATCTCAACTCCCCTCTGTCTGGAGATCAGGGGGCGGGGCCACCAGCTATGTGACCATTTTCTCCGAGGGCAACCCACTGAGTTCCGCCACCTCTTTTCCCAGGAAAAAAAAGCCCTGGGAAGAGTCCATTCTTGATCTCAGGGCTCTCATTAAATGCACACAAATTCCTGCCTTTTTATGTCAAAACATTTGATGGGTGGCTTTGACTGGAGATAGGTAATCCCAAGCCGGTAGAATTGTAGGCAATGAGAATGGGCTTGCATGCTGCCCAGTTCTGTAATTTAAGGGTCCGCAGTACCATTTATGACAGACACAAATTCTGTCTAAATTAGGGCGGGGGTGTAGAACCACAGGGTCCAAGCAGTCAGGTCAGGAAGCTTTTTAGTTACATCCTTTGTTGTGACTGTGGTACCAGTGGCAGTCAATTCATGAACATTTTGTGCAGAATGCACCTTCATCCTAAAGACATCTCTGGAACATACTGCGGCCTGATTGGTCTTCAGGTTGTGGGAGACTCCAGGGGAGAAAAAAAAAAGAGAGAGAGGGGGGGGGCTTTTTTTTGCCAAAAGGGAGAACAATATATTCCAGGGCCAGTTTTTTAGTTGCTGGTGGCTACTGAGTGCCTGGATTTTTGCATGTGTGTGCCTGCATAGCTGCCTGCATATATTGTATTAAATAAAGAACAAGAATTTAGGTACTGCTGGAATAATGTGGGATAATTGCAGACTTTGCTACCTAATAAAATGTTCTCTTACCAACAATTATAATCAGTTCCTTATTCACTTGAAAATTTTCTTGTTTTGTCTTGGCCATCCCTATAAACCTTACTTACTATAAATAATCTCAAAGTTCAGCCAGTAAGTTCCTATATCAAAATAACACCAGGGCTGCACTATTTAACTTATTTATTGCTCTTCTCACCAAAACCAAGGGGGTCAATGCAAATTAATTCTATTATAACCTCTTCCTGTCGTAGACCTATGTCCTGAGAAGTTATAGGCTTCTTAAAATATTGCTAGTTTCTTCAGAGTAGGCTAAAAACCGGTTTGAGTCCGAAGAGGTCAGAAGAGGCAGCTCCTCTTGATCTTGTTTCCATCAGTCAGTGTTACAGTCCTTCGGTATAGTTGTCTGGCATGGCTGTGGGCTGCTAGAGGAAGTCATCTCCGCGTCAGAAATTGCCCAGTAGGATCTCCCATCACGTTCTTGGTTCCCTGTGCTTTTGGGGAGGGATGTTCTAAGATTCTGTAGGTTTAGGTTGGGCTGTAAAGATCAGTCCATAAAGAACAAAGTCACGGGCTTTGCATCTTACTACTGCCAGTGAAGACAGTGGCTGAAAGGGATGGGTATTTTCAAGGCTTTTTTTCAGGGGGAACGCGGGGGAACGGAGTTCTGGCACCTCTTGAAAATGGTCACATGGCTGGTGGCCCCGCCCCCTGATCTCCAGACAGAGGGGAGTTTAGATGGCCCTCCGCGCCGCTGGAGCGGCACGGAGGGCAATCTCAACTCCCCTCTGTCTGGAGATCAGGGGGCGGGGCCACCAGCCATGTGACCATTTTCTCTGAGGGCAACCCACTGAGTTCCACCACCTCTTTTCCCAGAAAAAAAGCCCTGGGTATTTTGCTGTGTTACTTTGGGAATACATTGGCACAAATACCTTGTCGCTTCCTGGCCATATGTCATTTTGAACTCTCTGTCTCCCCCTCCCTCCCAGGAGAGGCATGGCAGCTGGAAGACGACTGCAACGACCCCATCCAAGACCCTGCCCTTCAGCAAAGGCTCTGCACTGCCATGGACGAGGCGCCTTTCAGATCCTTCAGAAGTCGCTCCTTCTACATGAGAAAAAGTCTTTCGGTCGACAACCACCTCAGCTCCCTCAGCTATTCCATCCACCCCACAGAGACCAAGACGGAGCGTGTCAAGACGAAACTGCGGAGGCAGTTTGTGAGTACCCAAAGCTGTTGCTTAACTGTCCCAGCACCACTCCTGAGTTTAGAACCTGCCCCACTGCTCATTCTTCCACCACCCTGTATTGCAAATAACAGCGGACATAATTTTGTCTTCTGATCTTGATGAGGACCTCATCTCCTTTATCACAAAATGACTCAACAAAAGTACTGAGCTGGAAGATGCTTAAATTCCTCAAATAGCCTCTGTGTCTGTCTTGTTAAAGCCAACATCTCTTCTTTGGTGGTTTTTGCATCTTGCGTATCTTTCGTTAATGCTGAAGAATGTGTGCTGGCCCTAGGGAGGACAGGCTGGTGGTTGTGAGAATGTTTCTTTGCTGAAGTAAATGAATGAGGGTGGGCAGGAGACACCTTTCCCCAGTTCTTTCCTTTTATATCGTGAAGGCTGCCTGCTGAGGAAGTGCCATCAGTTGAGCATCTGTAGTACATCCTTCTTGGATTGGGTGCAGGGGGCATTTTTTTTTTTTTTGCATTTGCTGGATGTGCACAGCACCGGAGCAGCTGTTGTGCCGGGTGGAAGGTGGGGAGGAATCAGAAGGACTCTGGGCAATTGTGCCTGGCACTGGCTACATGCAAGCAACTTGTACTGTTTTCTGTAGTCCTGCCCCACCCTTTTGGCCACTTCTGCGGCTTTGGGGGTGGGCAGGGCCAGGAGACCTGAGGGTTCGTGGTTTCCAGCTTGGTCCATGCTTGGTCCATACCAGGGCTTTTTTTCTGGGAAAAGAGGTGGTGGAACTCAGTGGGTTGCCCTCAGAGAAAATGGTCACATGGCTGGTGGCCACATGGTGCGGAGGGCAATCTCAACTCCCCTCTGTCTGGAGATCAGGGGGCGGGGCCACCAGCCATGTGACCATTTTCAAGAGGTTCCGGAACTCCGTTCCACCGTGTTCCTGCTGAAAAAAAGCCCTGGTCCATACACATACTTAAAAGGAAGGGGTTGCAGACAGATGGAGCCTTCTGACATTGTGTCAGTCATGAAACTGCCTCTTCCCTTTTGCTGGTCGGGACCACACATGGCTCTGATATGCTTGCCCTTGTGTTGAACACAAAGCCAACCTCCTTTTCCTCTAGGCAGATTTTTTAGTGTTTGGGTAAATTGGCTAAGCCCTTGAAGGCAAAACAAGGTGAGAGGGGACAGGAAGAGCAATCAGGATTTGATGCTCATGTAGACATTGTATGTGTGTCTTTAAAAAAGTGAGGGGAGTTGAGAAGGGAACAAGGTGAGAACAGCGCTCAGTTGGTAGCCAAAAATCCTGTGCCTATTTCTGCTCAGAGGAATTCTTATGTGCTACATTCGTATGTGCTACATCTTATGTACGCTTACATTTTATATCCTACATTCTTACGTGCTACATTTTATTTTGATGCATACCTTACCATTCACATATTTACTTCCAAGAGAAGACTGCTTAAGTATTCTGTGACCTCCTTTGGAAACTTCAGCTGTAACTTGACAAAGCAGTCTTAGACCCCTAATGTAGGCAGACGAGAGCATCTAGGCAAGGTATGTCCAGTACAGCAGATATGCGCAGGCTAAAACTGACTTACTCATAGCAGCTGAACTCCTGAATCAGATACTTTGCACCAGGGCTTTTTTTTCTGGGAAAAGAGGTGGTGGAACTCAGTGGGTTGCCCTCGGAGAAAATGGTCACATGGCTGGTGGTCCCGCCCCCTGATCTCAGTGGCGCGGAGGGCAATCTAAACTCTCCTCTGTCTGGAGATCAGGGGGCGGGGCCACCAGCCATGTGACCATTTTCAAGAGGTTCCGGAACTCTGTTCCACTGCGTTCCAGCTGAAAAAAAGCCCTGCTCTGCACCTAGACATTGTGGAAGAAAAGCAGAATAATTTATTTTGGAATTTATCCTTCTGTGATGAATGGGCGGGGGCACAGGAGCAATAATGACAGATGGGAGACATGGAAAGCAGCGTCCTATTTCTGCTTTAAAGTTTAATGGCTTTATTTTCCACTTGAAAATAACACCAGATTTGAAGAGTGATACGCTCGTTTCCGTACCTCATTACCAGCCTGAAGATTGTAATGAGGGGATCAGGTGTCCCTCCACTGTGAGGCGATGCTTCCTTAAGCAGAATTGCCATTTTTGTGTACCTGTGCATGAAAACAATGAGGGGAAATGTGAAGAAGAGGAGTGGTAGTGGCAAGCCTTCTGCAGCTGGAGGAGAGGGAGAAAACAGACTGTCATAAAACTGCAGTTATTCTACTTCTTAATTTTTAAACACATCTTTTCACTGCCCGTCTCCTTTTCCTGATTATTAGGAGTAGGATACTGCCTGGTATGTAATCCTAATGCTGGTTAGATTTTCGTTCTTTCTTTGACTCTCTATCTGCATTGGCGTCTTTTGGTGGTGCTAGGGAGAGTCCCGAATGAGGAATATTTCTTTTAAAGCCCTGACTCCTTTTAAAAAAAATCTCTGATGGATCTTGCTGAGGTCCGGACGGGACAGGAAAGGGTGACTTTGCTCTCATCTAGTAGGGTGAGAATCCTGGTTGACTGTAGCAAGACGGAGCCTGGAAGCCTGGCGTGACGTCTCTGTGGATGGCTGTGGAACCCGACTCTGCAGTTGCAAGCCGCTAAAACAAAATGGGTGAAATTTAAGCGGTGGTGAGCATGAAAGCAGCTACCTTGTCTGCCATCCCTGAAGCATCCGGAAGGATTTCCAATGTTTAGAGTGAGGCAGTTTTGCTTTGGGGTAAGAAACGCTTTGGTGAAATTGACCCCCCGCCTTGAGGCATTTGGGCTGTCCTACTTGTGCGACACAGCTGGACGTATTGTGAGAAAGTGGCTGAGGTGTATAGTATAAAAATATGTGGGGAGATGTCCTAGGGATGAATGGCTATACTCAGGGCGTACAAGCAGAAACATTTTGAGGGCTGGTGTCTGTTGGATGCATTTTAAAAACGTATACCTTATATGCCAATAAAGGCTAACTTGACTTGACTTGAAAATGTATACCTAGCTACTGGGACTGGGCCTCTAGTTGCCCGTCCTTCTTTTAATGTGGGAACATGTGCAGTTTCATGGTTGTTTTTCCAGACTTTTTAAAAAACAAAACAGATTGCAGTCATCGTGGACTGAAATTTAATCAAGAGGACTGGGCCTTTTTCCCATACAAGATCACCACCACCATGGTACGAGAGGAAAGAATCAAGTCGCTCCTCTCCTCCTTGTTCTGATCTTCGCTTGGAAATTGTAGCTGCCATGGCTGGAAAAACGAGCCGCGGAACTAGAATATGCCGTTCTGCCCTCTGAGAGCAGATTTGTATTTGAAGGAATTCCTAGTGGTAGATGTTAGAAGTTTTCTGCTTGGATTCACTAATTTCCCTTACTAGTGACATGTCTTGAATCCTTCCTTTTGTATGTGTGTCCCAGGGCTTTTTTTCAGCAGGAATGTGGAGGAAAGCAGTTCCGGAACCTCTTGAAAATGGTCACATGGCTGGTGGCCCCGCCCCCTGATCTCCAGACAGAGGGGAGTTTAGATTGCCCTCCCTGCCACTGGAGGGCAATCTCAACTCCCGTCTGTCTGGAGATCAGGGGGCGGGGCCACCAGCCATGTGACCATTTTCTCCGTGGGCAACCCACCGAGTTCCACCACTTCTTTTTCCCAGAAAAAAAGCCCTGGTGAGTCCTAGTTAGAAATGTTAATGGTGTTGTTTTTCTTGGACAACCCAAACATTTACTTTGATGGCTCTATGATTTACCAGATAGTTTTCTTTTGATTGCTGTATGTAGCCTCCATGACTTAATTAACTGTCCTCAGGGCACCAGACCTGCTTTTAATAGTTAACCGAGTCTTCTTGAGACTACTAATTTTGTGTAGGAAATGAAGCCGGTGAACCCTGTTTTCCTGACATTTACATATTAATTGAGTTTTAGTTTCTCAGGAAGTTCATTTTATTACCCACCTGATCATGGGAATTAGATGAGCATTGGCTCATGTAAGGAGATGGGTTGTGAGGTCACCTGTCACAACTCAGACTGTTTTTAATTTTTTTCTGTCGTACTAATAAAATAATACATTAAAAAAACGTTTTTTAAAAAAACTACTCAGATTGCTTAATGAGGAGAAATTGGAGTGGGGAGAGAAGATGATAGCTTATGCCACGCGTGTGTGTGCAGATTCAGTTTGTCACTTTGCTTCAAGACGTAATTTGTGGTTTCCTAGGGCAGAGCTGTTTTCTGACCTGAATCTTGAATAATAGGCAACGTACTTTGTCCAGTAACAAAACTGTTGCACTGTGAACTGCATTGTCTAAGGAAATGAGACAGGATATAAATATTTTAAATAAATAAATAAAGCACAATTCGTACTCTGTTCTGCCAAATAAGTGAGTTGATGTGCATGAACTTTTAAAGGTACTGTTTTTTCTTAATTATGTCTGTTAATTATGAAAAACTCTCTTTCTGAAAGCTTGTTTGCTTGTCAATTTTATTCATTTATTTAGGTTCTCACTGTGTCCCTGAGCCTGAAAACTCTATTGAAGACACTATAAAGGTGGCATTTATTTCAAACTCAGCTTTAGGAGAAGGAGCTGAAATCTTGATTTAGATCTGATTATTATGATGCATTTAATATTAAAGATATCGAGCCTGTTAAGGGTGCCAGCTAGTTTCCCTGTAGTTTGAAATGATCGTGGTACTGGAACTGTATTTATGTATTTATTTATTTATTTCAAATTTCTATTCCGCCCTCCCCGCGAGCGGGCTCAGGGCGGATAACAACATATTAAAATACAATAAAAAATTCATCTACATTAAAACAACAGTGTATTAATACACATTTAAAAAAGGATGGTGTGGCATGGTCTGCCAGACTGGTCTCTGAGAACGCCGCAGCAATCAGATTCTCAAAGCTCCTCATCATTTTTAAGACATTAACTCTTTGAAAGGTTCAGGAATCGCTTTGGGGGCGCTAGCATAGCATGGCCAGCTTAGGGAGGAACAGCGCCACTCTAAAAGGGCGCAACTGTCCTGATAAATTTCCTGATATCACTTATTGTGTGTTATAGTGTATTTTCCTGATTCTTGCTGTTATGCAGGGTTTTTTTTCAGCAGGAACGTGGTGGAATGGAGTTCTGGAACCTCTTGAAAATGGTCACATGGCTGGTGGTCCTGCCCCCTGATCTCCAGACAGAGGGGAGTTGAGATTGCCCTCCGCACCGCTCGGCGGCTCAGAGGGCAATCTAAACACCCCTCTGTCTGGAGATCAGGGGGCGGGGCCACCAGCCATGTGACCATTTTCTCCTAGGGCAACCCACTGAATTCCACCACCTCTTTTCCCAGAAAAAAGGCCTGCTGTTACGTACCATGTTCAAACTGTGAAGTCTGAAGCATTTGCTTGGGGGGAGAAGCCCATCCTCCCCTCTGCTATGGTCTCAATCAGGTTCATACCCCCACAGCTTTTATAAACAGAGGAAATTGCATCCCTAAAATGGTGGAGGTGTCCCCATGGTGGACTTGGGGGGAGACCATCACATTTAAGTGGGTTCTCAGCTTTGCCCTGTTCTGGACTAGATCAGACAGTATTCAGAGTTAGATTTTACAAAAGAATTCCCTCCGTTTCTGTCAGGAACTATAAAAAACAGATGGTTGTTGTGGGTTTTCCGGGCTGTATTGCCGTGGTCGAGATCTCTGTCTTTTGGTGCTACACCTCTGAAGATGCCAGCCACAGCTGCTGGCGAAACGTCAGGAACTACAATGCCAAGACCACGGCAATACAGCCCGGAAAACCCACAACAACCATCGTTCTCCGGCCGTGAAAGCCTTCGACAATACATAAAAAACGGAGTATCCCTGTTTGCCTTGGCTGCAAAAAAGATTAGGGCCAAGATTGTTTCCTCAAAAACCTAACTTTTTTCATAACTATCTAGTATTTATTTAGGTCCCATTTTAATTGTATTTTATTTTTATTATTTTAATAACTGTATTTTATGCTTTCTTTATTTTAGATTTCTGTTTTTACTGTTCTTAACTTTGTATTGTGATGGCCTTTGGCCATATACAATTAAACCTACTACTACTATAAAAAACATTGAGTTATTGTTCTCTTGTGAGATATTTATTGAGAATGGCAGGAAAAAAAGAACAAAAGGCGTCCAACTGCCTGGCTCTCACCATGTGCGGAATACACAACAGGTTACAGCAATTGTATGTTTTTGCTGTGGCGGATAATCCTGTGTCTTCTTCCTAAGCTTCCAGCGATCCTTTGGGCTTGTTGTGTAGGTTCTTTCTCAGCACGTGTGCTTTTGCGGTATAAACTTCTCGGTCCTTTTGGCTAACTGCGCTTCAGTGCTTTTGAAATATATTCAGGTTTAACTGGCTTATGGGATAAACAAAACAGTCTGATACCAGCGATCATACTGAGAATGGGCTATTTTCAGCAGCATCTATATTTTGCCTCCTTGTGGCAAAGAGAATGTTCTTGTGGGGTGCTTTGCCATATCGAAAGGCAGAAGTGAACTGAAGGAAAGGCAGCATTGGGCTTTCAGTCAAGTGTGGCGTGGTCTGCCAGACTGAGAACGCCGCAGTGATCAGATTCTCAAAGCTCCTCATCATTTTTGAGACAGTAACTCTTTGAAAGGTCTAGGAATCGCTTCGGTGGCGCTAGCATAGCATGGCCAGCTTAGGGAGGAACAGCACCACTCTAAAAGGGCGCAACTGTCCTGATAAATTTCCTGATATCACTTACTGTGTGTTATAGTGTATATTCCTGATTTTTGCTGTTATGTATCATGTTCAAACTGTGAAGTCTGAAGCGTATGCATTTTATTTTATCACTTGGTGCGCCTTGTGGAAAAGTTTTGTTGGGATCGGTGATCTGGCCAAAATTCCCTACACACATGTGTTTGCAGCGTGTATGAGGTTAAAAAGACACTGGTGTGTGGGTGTTTGAAACTTGTTGAATGTTGGCACAACGTACATTGAACGTTTCATTGAATTATAAATGCACAAGCTTTAGACAACCAAATGATTTTCTGTTTTTCTTCTCATTTGTCATGTTCCCATTTTTGTCACACATCCTACTTGTTGATCTCACTTGCCCTAGAGTTCATGACAAAGAAACAGAACATTGTGTTTTATTGGTTACTAGAAACAATGCCCATTATGTGAAAAAATACGACGGGGTCTAGAAAACTGATTCGGCGGTCCTCCTCCTGTCATCAAGCGGGCACTTCACAGTGGCCTGGAGACCTGAGAAGGAGGGTGCTGAGGGGAAGCACGGGAAGGAGGGCTTAGGTCATCAACTGGGCGGGCTCTTTCCCGGTGGCAAGCAGGTGCTTAGTAGCAACTTCAAAATCAGAGTCATCAGCCATGTGCCTGCGCGAGGATAAAAAGTGAGTCATCGCCAATACAGCTTGCCTTTTATATAGTAGGATGACTTCTCACATGTGTGTACTTGACGATCTTGTTAACTGCTTCCCTGTTATTCACAGTGAACCCTTGTAACACTTAACCTGTTTTCGTTTAGGCCCTTAGACTAGCTCTTGAACACGGTACTTTAAAGGTCATTTCTGCAATTGGTCAGGAACTTGTAATTTTTACATGGAGTTGTATAAGAAATGTCCTGAAACTGTATTTAGCTCTTGATCCTGTTTGCTGCCTTCTGTGACAATTTTTGGGTTGTTCTTGCTTCCTTGCTCTTACCCCAAGACGCGAGTGGAGCTTTGACTGTCATAGATTTGGAGGAAGAGTTGGGCAGTAGTTGGCATGCTAGCCCATGACGGCAGAAAGAAAACAAGAGTGTTCAGATGTCAAGGAGGCTGTGTGACAAGCACAGGAAGATAAGAAGAGAGGAGACAGTCTGGCTGAAGCATCCGTTGAGAGAGAATTACCAAGGAGGGTTGTATTGGCCTCAGAAATGTCCGTCTGTCTCCAGATCAAAGCAGGGAATGACAGCCCATGTCATGCTTGTTGGTGTGAATGACAAAGATAAATATTAGGAATGGTGGGCCAATTTATAACTCCCTGGGGGGCCAAGAGGGCACACTGGTCTGAGCAATACTTCGAACCACTGTGATATTTCACAGCAAGCTGAGAGTAGGCTAGCAGAGGAATTCATTTTTCTTTTCAGAAAAAAGATATCTTTATATATTTTTCTTCCATTAGAGAGTTTTATGTTAATAAGGTTAGGAAACTGAGCTGTTTACCGCCCCTGTTGTGATTAAATACAGCACTGACTTTTGTAGGGATGGCAATGTCTACAGTGGTTCATTCTTTAACAGTAATGCTCAGAACAGAATGACAATTCTCTGTGTTGGCCCAGGGTACTAGTAGGAACAGGTCTGTGCTTCAAGCAGGGGTTATGTGCTAAGTGTCTCCCCCCACCCCCCATCCACGACAGTGGCACTCTCAGTATTGAGGCATTATTGCCCAAAAAATAAAATGCCGAGGGGAAATGGTATTGACATAGCATACAGAAAGATTTTTGTGGCAGTAGGGAATTATTACTGGAGACCAGCTAAAAAGGTCGGAAAAGCGATGCAGTCCCTCGAGCTTTAGAAACGGATGCCTTTAACTATAAAAGGCCAGCTGCCTGTTCTTCAGGAGTGCAATTTATTGAAAAGCCTTTTATCCCCCATGAAGGTGTAGAGAGAAGCGTTGTGTTCTAAGAGCCAACAAAAATCATGCTGGGGGCATTTTTATCTTTTCGAAGGGCAACTTGTATTAGAGCCCAGTTAGGAAGTTGCTATATGGTGCCCTGCATCACCTCCACATTTGTAGCTAAGGTGAAATTCTGCAGTCTCTCAAAAATCTGGGGAGGGGGGATAACTCTTTGCTTGTGTGGATGGGAGACCCCAGCCACTACCTCCCCTAATAGAAAGCTTTTAAATGGCTTGTGCACTTGTTCTGGCCACCGAAACCCCCAGTGCATCTGGGAGTTGCCTTGATCCCAGGCCCGTGGTGGTCCACAGAATGAGTATACATTTTTAAAGTCATTTGAAAAAGAGGGAAAATAAAACCACAGGAATTTTGTCTGTAGGCAACAGGGACAAATCCTTGCAATTTTAGAACATTTATGAACGTTTGAGGTTGATGCCAGGCAATCCGGGGGGGGGGGGGGGAACCTGAGTCCATCTTAGGCACCAGATTCCTGTCTTGTGAGGAACTGATCATTAAAGAGGCATTGTACTTTGACTTTGATTTGTGTAATAATGTAGAAGCCATGGTGAAAAGTGTGCTAATTCAACAGAGATTAAAAAGTTTACATGAGCTGATAGTTAATGGCCTTTGGCTCCAAAATAGAACAAGCAAAAGGGCACCGTTAATTTTATTTTTTGGCAAACCCACGATGTTTAGTGCCTCAGCTGCTCCTTTGTTTTCCAGTAGCTTTTAATAACATTTGTGTAGTTCAATGCATTGATGATGCCAGTGAGCATTAATGGAGGAGGCAGGTGGTGTTCAGGTTTCCTGGAAACCACAGAATAAACAGTACAGTAGCAAAAATTAGAACGCCCCCCCCCCCAATAACCTGAACTAACCTAAAAGAACTATTGGATGTTGGAATGAAAAAACTGAGATAAGCTTGTTTTTTCCTCCTAAATCCAAGTATGTATGCAATATAGACGGGTCATTTCGTAGAAAAAGAGCTGGAGGGACTCATTAGCATAACTCATTAGCATAACACATTAGCATACGCCACGCTTGCCATCACCAGAAGTGTGTTATTGGCATAACTGATCTGCATATGCCACACCCCCTGGCATCACCTATCCTGTCTGTTTTGGACCCAATTCTGACCATTCAGGGCCAAAATTGGGCCCAAAATGGCAAAAAGGGGCTGAAAATGGCCAAAAAGGGGCCCAAAATGGTCAGGATCGGGCTGCTGCTGAGTGGGAGAGTGATCCAGCACCTGTCAGAGGCCTGATCTGGGCCGTTTTGGCCCCAATCCAAATCCAGGCTGAAATGGGCCCAAAATGGCCGAGAGTCAGGTGGGCGGGGCCACCTGACGTGACCTCTTTGGGGAACTGCCAGAACTGCGTTCCTGCGTGTTCCCTCTCAAAATGAGCCCTGAATATAAAATATGTGTGTAAAATAGACATCTACCTTCACATTGTATTGTTTAGGAGTCCCTTCATAAGTTCTCTCAGTGGCTTCCTTGAGGCCTCTTTCTATATTATCCTAGTAGCATTTGGAAGTCCAAAATCACGTGGGTGAGACCCATCACAGAGGCCTTTCCCACCATGGCCTTTGCCCTCCCTTCCAGCTGGGCTGGCAACTGGGCACAAAGGGACCTGTGTGATTGGCTGCCTTCACAGGGTTCTCGGTTTCTGAATAATAAAGGGGTGGCAAGGGCTGGGAGGGGAGCGTGTGATGCATGATTCTATAATTGTGTAGAACTGTGTTTTGAATGCTTGTTGCAAGGGACAAGCATGTTTTGAATAGGCATGTAATAGTGAGCCTGGCTTATTGAGGAGGTAATTATTGCTTTGATTTCTTTCAGAAGCAGTATTGATTCTCTCCCCCCTCTCCTTCAGTTCTCAGTTTCTGGCTGCAGTGTCAGCAACGCTCTGCAAGAGGTCTCTCTAGTACCGTGTTTAATGCAGAGAAACAAATAGAACTTCTGCCACCTTTTTGCTCTGATCCTTTCTCCCTCTCCATTTAGAAAACGAGGTTTTGTGTTTTTGCATCAACGTTAACCAAAGAGAGGTGTTTTTTTAAAAAAGTATAATGTGTTTCCCTTCTTCCTTATATTTGTAGCTAAAGTGGCAACACAGACTCAGTGCTGTCTGATGAGATTAGTTACATCCCATGGGGCAATTTGTATCAATCTGTGGGTTTCAGGTAAAATCGCAAAAAAACACAAAACCTCAAGTACAAATAAAAAATAAAGTTAATTTTTGCTCTCTATGGTTGCTGAAGAGAAGAAACAAGTGGAGTCAAGGAGATTTCCAGTTTCATTAACATCATATTCACATTGAACATTATTTTCAAGGGCTCAGTGCAGTAGAGTAAAATACTTGAAGTTTATCTGTGACCTTTTTTTGTTTTAAAAAATGTATACTCTGCTTCTCCTTTCAAATTATTATCCAAAGTAGCTTACAAGTACAAATATCAAATGCAGTAACAAAGCATCAATAGCAACTATGAAACACAATCCACATAAAAACCCTATAAAATACAATCCACATTTAAAACCCCAAGGAAATAAAACATTATGTAACTTCCCATCTGCCAGATTCATGAAACGGGGGTATAAATTTACTACTATGATTTTCTTCTTTGTTGCTAGATTTATAGGACTTTACAGAGGACATCTTGAATATTATGGTAGAAAAGAGGTATGTTTGTTTGTTTAGAAAATTTATATGCTGCCTGTCCAAAGAGGCAAAGGTAAGTAACTGCACTTCCGTTTAATAGGCGTAAGAAGGAGTGTTCTAAAGTCTTTTTGGAGCTTGCGCATATTAAGTGCTTAGAATTATATCTGTGTTTTTTAAAAAAGCAAATCAGTTAAATTTTGGCATTACATTCTTTTCCTTATACAGGCATATTCATTTGGTCTGCATTCAAAGGGAGAATAAATGACAGAATACAGGTGTTACTCTGGATTGCTTTATTTTATGTGTACAGTTTAACGACCTTTCTTTCCTTTTCATAGTTCCTGTGATCAGATGATCTTGAGCAATGACTAACAGAATAATAAATTATTTTCTAAAGAAAAACATGCTGGAAAGAAATTTAGCAACCAACAAGGTTATATTTGGATCACTATCTAGCATCAGATAGGGAAGAATTTCCCCCTGAGAATTGTTAAATAGGAGCACAAGTTAAAAGAAGTAAAATCCAGCAAATCCTAAAAACAATAAAAAGAGGGCATTCCAATACTTTATGAGACAAAGTGTCAATTTTACCCTGACCACAAGAACAAAGGTGATCTGAGTATGGAATATGATAAAATCTGCCATTCGGTGCTTCGGAGCGGTTAGCGTTCCATCAAGTTAGGGCCGTGCCCAAAGAGAATGAAAAGCTGTTAAATTTCTCATGCAGGATTGTAAAGACTGTTGAGGTAAGATACCAAGAAACTGGGCCTGTATCACTGTACTATTATGATCAAGGTTGATAAGAGGTTTAACAGTAGCTCGGGTCTTTGCCTTACCCAGCACAAAAATATCTTTGGTTGTGAGCCCCAACTGTTGTAAACTGGCATCAACAACCTTCATCCAAGCAGAATAGTAAACATATTGTTTAAGAAAAAACAGCAAATGTTCCCTTTCTGTGTTGAAGATGGCCTTTATTCTTAACTTAAAAGCACTGAGCCATGCTCTAGTTTACAGCGACTTTTGGCCTGATTCAACCCTGAGAGAAACATTTGAGATGCATTGAGGAATGCCTACTATCCTACATATAAATTGGCGACGAGCATGATCAAATGGTTCTGTAATCACCAAGATCCAAATAGCAACGCCACAGCATAGCTGTGGGGTTATTGACCAGGGTCCCCAAACCAGCTCACAGTATTTTTTAAAAATGCAACAGATTCTATTTAAAAAAAAGAAAGAAAAGCCCTGTATTTCAGTGTTAAAAACTAAAACGATAAAATATCTGCGAGCGGAAGAACAGATTGGGCAACAGAATTTGAAAATACTTAATTTGGAAACAAGCAAAACAAAAATCTTATATCTAAACAGCCCCCACGTACACATATGGAGAATGATTGTGTCCTCTATTTATTTTATTTACTACATTTATGGAGTGCTTCTGACTCTTCGGAACATCTCGGTGGTTTTTGAGGACGAGGATGGTTTCCTCATTCTCAGTCCCATCCTGAATCCACTACGCCATACTGCGTCTTTTATGTTATGATCCTGAACTGTGTGGCTGCTGAGTTTCCTTTCCAAATCTGTGCTGTGTGAGGCTGCTGAGGTGAATGCATTTCTCAGAAATCCCTTTCTGTTAATTTTCCAAGCTAGTCTGAGGGCTCATGTAGTCTGTGTGTGTGTGTGTCCCATTTCTGCTTCCCCTTTGCTCCAGGAACCCATAGATAGATTAAAAAATAATGATTCTTCAGCATAAATGTTTACTTACTGTATTTCTATACCACTTTTCCTTGCTGCTCAAAGTGGTTTATTTATTTTTATTTATTTATTATATTAGATTTTTAGTCCGCCCTCCCCACCAGGCAGGCTCAGGGCGGAGTACAACATTCCAGTTTGCATAAAATACAATTTAAAACAGATAAAACGTTACAGTAAAATTAAAACAATTGTATACAATAAATCTCCTCCTCAAGATGGTGACGGTAAAATACTGCATTTCAGACATGGCCCATATGTATATAGAGTGATGGGCAGATCTTTTCAGTATGGATGGCGGGGGCCCAGCCTAGCCTCTGCCATATGCCTGGCGGAACATCTCTGTCTTACAGGCCTGGCAGAAAGATAATAAATCCTGCCGGGCCCTGGTTTCATCAGACAGAGAATTCCACCAGGCCAGTACCAGGAGTGAAAAGGCCCTAGCTCTGGTTGAGGCCAGGCGAGCCTCCCTTGGGCCAGGAACCACCAAAAGTTGTTTATTTGTAGAACCAAGTGTCCTCTGGGGTATATATAGGGAGAGGCGGTCCCGCTTAGGGCTTTATAGGTCAACACCAAAACCTTGAACCGGACCCGGTACTCAACTGGTAACCAATGCAGCTGGCGTAATATAGGTGTCATATGTTCCCCAGTGGGGACTCTTGCAATCACTCAGGCAGCTGCATTTTGAACCAGCTGTAAGCTCCAGATCAGGCCCAGGGGAAGCCCTGCGTAGAGCGAGTTGTAGTAGTCTAATCTAGAGGTAACTGTTGCTTGGATCACTGCTGTTAGGTCGTGGGTTGACAGGTAGGGGACAAGCTGCCGGGATTATCTTAGATAGAAAAATGAGGACTGGGCAACTGCTGCGACCTGTGCCTCCATGGTCAGGAAGGCATCCAGGATCACCCCCAGGCTCCTAACTCTCGAAACCGGCGCAAGCAGCGCTCCATCAAGAGCAGGGAGCTGGAGTCCCGTGCCCGTGGACCCCCGACCCACAAGCAGGACCTCCGTCTTTGTGGGATTTAGTTTCAACCGACTCTACTTCAACCACCCAGTCACAGCTTTGAAAGCGTGCTCCAAGACCTCCAGGGCAGAATCAGGCCAGCTGTCCGTCATCAGATATAATTGGGTGTCATCAGCATATTGATGACACCCAAGTCCGAAACTCTGCACCAACTGGGCGAGGGGGTGCATGTAAACATCAAACAGTAATGGGGAGAGTATTGCCCCCTGAGGGATACCGCACACCAGCGGGTGGCAGGATGACAATTTCTCCCCAAGCGCCACCCTCTGTCCCGACCGTGGAGAAAAGAGACTAGAGAAAAGAGTATCGTACTTACAGCATAACAGTACAGTCTGAAGTCATTCCCTGTCTCTATTCTGATGCATCTCTTTGAAACAGCTTCCTTATATTACAACCCTTCTATCTAAGTAAAAAATCTCTCTTGAATAGTTCAGTTTTGCATTGTTTGCAGAAATCCAGGAGAGTGGGAGCTTTCCTGACCTCTTCAGGTAGGCCATTCCATAGGTGAGGGCCATCACAGAGAAGGTACATGTACTGGCAGCTATTAATTTTGCCTGTTTGCAAGGTGGCACATGCAGAAGGCCCTGTTCAGGCGAGCGAAGCTGCTGTGTTGGCAGTCCCAGGGCTTTTTTTCGGGTGAAACGGAGTTCCGGAAGCTCTTGGAAATGGTCACATGGCTGGTGGCCCCACCCCCTGATCTCCAGACAGAGGGGAGTTTAGATTGCCCTCCGCACCTCCGAGTAGTGCAGATTGCCCTCCGCGCCGCTCAGCAGTGCAGAGGGCAATCTCAACTCCCCTCTGTCTGGAGATTAGGGGGCGGGGCCACCAGCCACACGACCATTTTCTCCAAGGGAAACCCACTGAGTTCCACCACCTCTTTTTCCAGAAAAAAAGCCCTGGGCAGTCCTGTAGATGTGCCAGACCAAGGCTGTGAATAGCTGGGTATTTATTTATTAATTTACGTTATTTATATCCCCCACCTTTCTGACTGAGGCTCAAGGTAGATTACACAGTGTAAGTTAATAAAATGAATTTCAAGGACATTTCAATGAACAATATAATAGGGTCTATAAATGCAAATGTGGAAAGATTTAAAACCAGCAGAAAGCCAGTACAGAGTTGAAGAAATACTGAAGCAGAGGATAAGGAATCCTAGACCGATACATTAAAACAACATAGAAACTACTTAGTAGGACCATACACAAAGCAACAGACAGCACACAGTAGCACATAGTAGTAAAGTCTACAGTCCCTTTCCCTGTACTAACATCTTCTTGAGACCACTTTCTTTCAGTACAGCTCTCCTATCTGAGTAAAAAACTCTCTTGAATAATTCAGTTTTGCATAATTTGCAGAAACTCAAGAGTCGGAGCTTTCCTAACCTCTTCAGGTAGGCCATTCCAGAAAGTGGGGAGTCACCACAGAGAACGCACGTGTACAGGCAGCTGTTGATTTTGCCCATATGCAAGGTGGCATCTGCAGAAGGTCCTGTTCAGAGGAGCGAAGCTGCTGTGGCGGAACACAGGGAGAGAGGGAGAGAGGCAGTCCTGTAGATATGCAGATCAAGGGCATGAAGTGTTTTATGTGATAGCCAATACCTTGAATTGAGCCTGGTAGCTGATAGGTAGCTAGTGGAGTGGAGTGACTGCAGAATGGGAGTAATATTCATTCTTCTCCTACCTCCCGATAATAACTGATAATCACTAAAGGGATAGGAAGTGACTATAGACGTTATGATTCTACAGGGTAGTTCTGTATTGTTTAATATGTCAGTCTTAGAATTGCTTATGCCCCGTTTCAGCAGCTCTTGAACTCTGTAGTGGATTTCTGCTTATTTAAATCTTAGCAAATTTGCATGTATATGCTCTATTACGTGTTTACTGAAATGTCTTTGGAATTGACTGTACTGATACATGCTGTGAAATCTGCCTTGAGTTTCAGTGAGAAAGGTGGACTATGAATAATGTAAGTAAGTAAGCAAGTAAATGCGTCTGTTTTCATTCTGTTTTTCAAACATCAGTTTCTTATTGTGGCACAAAATGTGAATGTGTAAAATGTGAAAGATTGCAGTTGTTCTTTGAGGCCTCTGTGTCGTTTTCATTGGGAATTACGCATGTGCAAGCAGCCGTGCATGTGTGCAGGCCCTATATGTCATTACACCCTGGACCATTTCATGAAAATCAATTGCAGAGGCTTTTATTTGTGCATAATTCAAGTGTAATTTCAGGCATACAGAAAGCATTCTTGGATTGCTGTTATTATTGTTAATAACTTACAGTTACTTACACTGTGAGTCTCTCTAAACGAGACATCTTGCACATGAGAACGCTCAAGTATAGGGAGATGCAATGTTAGCCAGGAAGCGTAGTTTAGAAAGACAGAGCCCATGGAGACTGCTCCTCAGAGGGTTTGTTAATTTCATCTTTGTCTCCCCCAAAGGGGAGGTGAAATTGACAGAGCCTTTGGGAGGAGAAGATGAAATTAACAAACCCTCCAGGAAGTATCTCCATGGCTCTGTGTAGGGAGGTGAAATTGACAGAGCCCTTGGTGGAGTGGAGGAAGTAATTTCAGGTCAGCGCAAGAGAAAATCTTTTAATGTGCTTGGTAAGAGGTAAAGGGCACCATGTTGGAAGCTGTGAGAATATAAGTGATTTTTTGAAGTGCTACTAATACTATAGTTGATGTCTAAAGCGAATGTCAGGAATAAAGAGATTTCACTGTGGAATAGAAATTAATGAGTGAGTTTCTGTCTTTGAGTGGCAGCCACTTCACCACAAAAGTCTGAGGAATTTCCTAGAAGTCCTGAATGAGAAAACCAAACTGTGCACTTCCGCCATTTTTTTCCTCTAACAAACTGCAGAATGACTTTCCCCTCATAAATTGTAATTATCCAAGAGGTGACGGTTTTCAAATAACTTCTTACCCTTTTGTCAATCATCCAGCTTTACTGAATTGCATTTCAGCACCTGCCATTCCTGGAGTTACACACAAGCACACAAAAACCTGCTGCTTGGAAATAACTCAGTTGAGCCATTGAGCTTCTACCTTGTCAGCAGTGGATCTAGCCTAAATAGCTCAAATCATATCTCAACAAAGACTTTTTTTGTTAAAAAATACAATTTGTTGGTGGCTGTAGGGGAAGAAAAACACCTTCCTTTCTTTTTCTGTTAAGGCTTGTTTATAAAATATTTAGATGGATCGTGAAGGCAGAATCGGCTAAGTGTTGCAAGTGTTTGTTATGCTGTCTACAAACTCATTCTTAGTTTTGTTCTGGTGTTTCCGTAATACATAATCTCTGGCTCTGGAAGGGCATGTATGTGGCTCTTTTATGGCTCATCTCATCCCTTAATACTCCCCTGTGTATAACTCCCTCGGAAAAGATTATTGTTCCTAGAAAGTGGTGCC
Source organism: Eublepharis macularius (assembly GCF_028583425.1). NCBI lineage: Eukaryota > Metazoa > Chordata > Lepidosauria > Squamata > Eublepharidae > Eublepharis > Eublepharis macularius. The sequence goes on from NC_072801.1 coordinate 15,163,618, forward strand.
TTGCCAGTGGAATGTTAATTGGAGGGAAGTGAATAACAAAGTCCACCCTCCTTATAACCTCCCTCTGCCCCAACCCCCCTTAATTAGCAAATTGAATTTATTTAGCCACTGAATGGGTTTCCTCCCCTCCCCAAGAGGGACTCACGTTGCCAGTATAGCTTCCTCTGGGATTTTACTACAACTTTATTTTAAGAAAATTTTAAAAAGGCAATTTTTATTAAAAGAAAGAATGCCCTGTAATTGATCATGGTCGAGCTAAAGAGAAAAACAAACAGAGAAATCACTCTGATGTTTCCTGTGAACCTCATGGGGACCAGATTCTATATGGACACAGGAATGATGGGCTTATGACTTGTGTACCGTAAGAAAGCCTTCCCAGAGTAATTGTACTCACTGAAAGGCTGGAAAAAGATGGCTGTGAATTATCAAATATTTGGCAGGTTCAGTTTCTGGTTTTATGTGATCCATGAGGTTGGCTTGCTGTCTTCTCTGTCTTACCAGCCTGTACTTAAGTGATAGTGGTTGTTTCCTAAGGAAAAGTGTGTTGAAGAATTCAGAGAAATTTTAATTGATGATAGCCTAGACAGAACACGAAAACAATTTAGGAGCTTTAGTGCGTACAAGATTTCTATTTAGGCTACTTTCCGTGGTCATAGATCCAGAGGAGTTAGCCGTGTTAGTCTGTAGTAGCAAAATCAAAAAGAGTCCAGTAGCACCTTTAAGACTAACCAATTTTATTGTGGCATAAGCTTTCGAGAATCACATTCTCTTCGTCAGATGCATGGAGGGCAGAAGGAAACTGGTCAAATATAGAGGAGGAGAGGGGGGAGGGGGAGAGGGGGGATGTAAACAACTCCTTTGATATGGAGATGCAGACAGCTCCTTTTGGTGTGGGGATCAGTTTGCTTGTGTAAAGGTTCAAAGGAGTTTGCTGTGTTGGTCTGTAGTAGCAAAATCAAAAAGAGTTCAGCAGCAGCACCTAGACTATCCAATTCCACTGCAGCACAAGCCTTCGATAACCACAGTCCTCCCCGCCAGATGCATCTGACAAAGAGAACTGTGGGCTTTCTTTTCCTAAGCAGGGGGAAGATTTGAAAATGACAAGAGTTCTTACTCTTTACTAGTTATGGGACAGATGTATCCACACACATTTAATAATGCACTTTCAGTATGCTTTAGAAATCCTTTGGAAGTGGCTTTTTTGTTTCACACTCGAAAATCCAGTTCCAAATGATCACTAAAGAGCATTGAAAGTGCATTATCCAACGTGTGTGGAAGCAGCCGTAGTCTAGTATAGTGTGGATTATATCAACCTTGAGGCACTTCTCCTTTTCAATGGCTGATTCCTCACACGTTGGATAATGCACTTCCAATCCTCTTTAGAGATCATTTGGAACTGAATTTTTCGTGTGTGAAACAAAAAATCCACTTCCAAACGATTGCTAAAGTGCATTATCCAACATGTGCGGAATCAGCCATGTTAGAAATGTGGTCAGTTCAGATACGGAGATGGCCCCTCCCAGGATGACAGAGGAGGAAATCTGATGAACTTTCCCCTTAACAAGGGAGAATGTTTAGATTTTGAAACCTTATGTGGGACTGTTTCTTCAGAGGTATTAGAGAGCCTTTGGATTGGTTGCAGGAAGGTTTGGCAAGAGCTGCAGACTTCCGTCTCCCAGGCTGCCGAGAGACTAGTTATCCAGGCTGTGTTCCTCTGAAGATGATACGTCCTCAGTTAAGCAAAGGCATTCACAGCATGCGGCCTGACACCAGAGAGGGGGGAGAGTTTGGGAGCTGGTGTCAGATTCAAAACCTACCCAAGCCAGTTTGGGAGGCTCAAAGCCAACAACCCCCCCCCCCTTTCTATTCCTGTGTATTTGAAACGTTTTTGCTTTTAGCTTTTCTGGAAAGCAAATTAAGGCTGTTAATTTAGGAATACGATAAAATCAAGTCAAATTATTTAAAAATCCAGCTGTGAAGAATCCACCCACAGCGTGCACATCACTGGCTTATTGTGTGGCCTTATCAGTCAAGTTTTCTACCAGGTTTGTCTTTATAGAGAATCTTTTTTTTTAAATCAGTTCAGTAATTCACTCCCTCTCAAGCAAGCCTTTATTGGCATATATAAAAATATAAGATCTTAAATACAGAAATGAGTCCATACAGAATGAGATTAAAATTACAGATAGGAACAGTTCAGTAATTATGTGCTCGCTGTAATGTATCTGAGGCTCCCTTCAGACCTGCTTTTTTATTTACTGACATTAGCAATGTTCCTCCAATTAACAATATTGGCAATGTTTCCTCTCACTATTTTGAAGGGGGGGAAAGGTATATAAGCGCTTTATTTGTATTTATGCTTTCAATTTTTATATTTGAACTCCTGCAGCACAATGGTTGATATTTATTGGTGAGATTCAGTTTCTAATAGATTGAAAGGTCCGTGTGGCATGCTGTAACTAATGATAGTAACAGGATGGATCAGAAATCTTTGGATCCAGGACATTCAGATCTCTTAGTAAATCTGGTGCCAAAAGTTTGGATAGGATATAATATCTCGTGCAGTTTTCTTCCTGGGTGCCAGACATGGATATGTCTGAAATGGAAATTCTCTTAACAATATATGCACCTATGTGTACACACCTGTGCGTGCATGTGTACATGCAAACACACACACAACTAAATAAAGACATGAACAAGCTTCTGTGTGTGAATGCGTGTGTGTGTGTGTGTGTGTGTCCTGATCTGGAGTGTGATTGGCCCAAGGGCACCCTGTGATCTTCTACGGCAGACAGGGGATTTGAACCTGGGTGTCCCAGATCGTAGTTCAACGTTTTAACCACTAAACTCTCTCTCTCTCTTTTATTAACCATTTCTGCAAATTTTTTCAGGGGTTCTGCACTGTTTCCTAAGAGCAGTGTGTGTGTGTGTGTTAATATTTCTTCATGGTCATGGGACTTTGACTGCACAGAAGAGATTTCAAGAATATTGTTGTAGCAGTAGCCTGCAATGGCTACAGCTGCAGAAATGTAGCATTCATTATCCATCTTCTGTGCCTGAAGTATACTTACCTTGGGCCGGCAACTGAGGGTGGAGGGAGTGCTGCCTCCTGGTGGCGTGTTTGGCAGAAAGTGCTGCGCATGTACACTGGGTAGGTGAGTGCCCCCTAGTGGATTCTAGCTTTAAAACCTTGCCGTATTGGCAGGCCTGTGTGTGCACAGTCCCATGTGTGCCTGCACAGAAGACGTCAATGAACAACAGTTATGGTAAGTGCAACTCTGCTTTCTTTTATGAATAACTTTTTGGATCTAGGATGCAGTACAGCATAAGATGAACTTTTATTGACTATTTACATATTTAGAAAGTAGTATTAGAGAGAGAACAAGTAACAGAACAGCTCTTTGGGACTTCATGTTCATTATACATAAAAGCAGGGCTTTTTTTCAGCTGGAACGCGGTGGATTGGAGTTCCAGAACCTCTTGAAAATGGTCACATGGCTGGTGGCCCCACCCCCTGATCTCCAGACAGAGGGGAGTTGAGATTACCCTCCGCGCCCCTCTAAACTCCCCTCTGTCTGGAGATCAGGGGGTGGGGCCACCAGCCATGTGACCATTTTCTCCAAGGGCAACCCACTGAGTTCCACCACCTCTTCTCCCAGAAAAAAAGCCCTGCATAAAAGAGATATGTACTGGGGCACATTACCTTGATAAGAAATAATTTCTGCCTTCCCTTTGCATTTCCTTCTTTCTAAGGTCCTGTTTGAAACTGGTTTTTTTCCCCCTCTCCATGCCAAGGATAAAAAGAAATTGCCAATTCTTACTCCTTCAGAAGAGCCCATGGAGGCTGTTGGCATGCATTTTTACTGGGATCTAAATCTGTTTTCTGGCAGAGACTTTTAAGTTGGAAGAAAATGGAAGATGCATATAAAGCAATTTCTTGGGCTTTTTTCATCCTGCCTTCCTTTTCCTTCTATTGATGTCGATTAGAGATATTTTAACTGCTTGTGCCCCTAACCAAGTCCAGCTCGGCTGCTTTTCTTAAATGGCCTCCTCATGCATGGGGCCTGCTGCCTAAACACATTAAAAAGACAAATGTCTTCAAAATTCAGAAGATGTTATCAACAAAGTTCTTCTAGAAGAAAGCCCATTTGCATAACTGAAACTATACAGTTTAACATTGCTGATAATTGACATGGTGATTGATGCTCTGTAAAGTTTCCACAGCCTACACATTGGTTGTTGCACGGCACACACAAAGTCTCTCTGTGCCATTGTTTTAGCGCCCAGATGTAAATCTAGGCAAGGTTTGCCCTTGGAATTACTGGCAGCTGTTCACCTCTCTCATTTCCCTTTCTCTAAAGCATCTCTTAGAAGCCCCCGAGTCCTATAAAAATCTTCGCTTGTCATTCTCTTCCCACACTGATTATTGTAGTTTCCCACCTGTCCCTTAACTTGAAAACCTCATTTTCTTTTTAAAAGAACATTAGTGGGGGGATTGTTGCAATGGAGTTTAATTCTTTGTGGCCCCTGGCCAGCAGAAACTTAAAACCCCATCTTTTTTGCCTATCAGAAGTCCCAACATAGCTTGATATGAGAAGATTTTAATCACCCAGAAATACCTGCTTTCCCCCCGCTTTTTGATTTTGTGATGTCTGGCCTGATGAAGCATTCTGGGAAACTCAAACACTTGCATACTGTTATGTGACATTGGGGTGGTCCTAATAAAGGTATTACATGGATGGTGTTTTGGGCTTTTTTAAAGAGCTAGGATTGGTTCCATACTAAGCCATGTTGATGCTAGAGTCCTAGTTTACAGACCCTAGTGCCATAGAAACATTTACCCTTGGGATTTAATGTCTTTGTTCTTGTCACGGTCGCATAGACTGAATTAGAAAAATCTCCAGTGTTCTTCACATGGCACTGCTTAAAATGAAAGAATGTAATGTGGACTGCTTCAGAGTGTGTGTGTTTCTGAATATTCCTTCACATAAAATGATCTCTTCATGTTGGAAAGCAGCATGCCAGGAAGAAAAGCTGAGCAAAGTCATTTCCCGGATGGGTTAGTTAGTTCACTACATGAGGAGAATTTGTTTATTTATGATAACAATAACATTTGATTTATATACTGCCCTTCAGAACAACTTAATGCTCACTCAGAGTGGTTTACAAAGTATGTTATTCTCCCCACAGCAGTAATCATGCTGTGAGGTGGGTGGGGCTGAGAGAGCTCTGAGAGAGCTGTGACTGCCCCAAGGTCACCCAGCTGGCTTCAAACGGAGGAGTGGGGAATCAAACCCAGTTCTCCAGATTAGAGTCCTGCACTCTTAATCACTACAACAAACTGTTATTTAGAACATTTGTATGCTGCCTCTCCAAGAACCTGCCTGAGGCGTAACAAAATAAAAACAAAAAAAAAAACAATAAAAATATAAATTAAAACCCAGCATTAAAAACCCAGTCTAGCATAAAAATACAGATCACAGACAGCTTTAAATAGGAGTTTCCATGCTAAAATATTATGTATTTATTTTTATTATATTTATATTACACTCTCCCAGCAGAGCAGGCTCAGAGCAGATTATGTCACAATGTAAAATAGGTAGCATAATAAAACAAAATTCAATGTATAAAATCCAGGAGCACTCACATTGTCCTTCCCTCACTAAAATCTCACTAAAACTTGTGGGGCGGGTGGCGAACTAACAGATCTTATACAGACTGGGGCCAGTATCCTCCCCCTGGCAGGAGGCTGGTTGAAGAAGGGGGTCCTCCCACCCCACACGATATGCCTTGCGTAGTGTTAAAAGATCAACCCCTTAAATAAAAGCCTACTTAAACAGAAACGTTTTGATTTGGCACCTTAATGAAGCAATGTAGGCACCATGGAAGCCTCAACGGGAAGGGCATTCCGTAAGCTGTTCCACAGAGATTGTTTTACATGGGGGGAGCATTGAAGGATAGGTAGTCTGTAGTCTGAGCAGTTCAGCATTCTGCTCCCCTCTTCCCCAGTTCAGTGATTGTATAACTTAGGTTGCAATTGCAATCCTAAAAGTTTTTACTTGAGAGCAGGGCTTTTTTTCCGCTGGAACTCGGTGGAACAGAGTTCCGGAACCTCTTGAAAATGGTCACATGGCCGGTGGCCCCACCCCCTGATCTCCAGACAGAGGGGAGTTGAGATTGCCCTCTGCGCCGCTGGTACGGAGGGCAATCTCAACTCCCCTCTGTCTGGAGATCAGGGGGTGGGGCCACCAGCCATGTGACCATTTTCTCTGAGGGCAACCCACTGAGCTCCACCACCTCTTTTCCCAGAAAAAAGCCCTGCTTGAGAGTAAGCGTTTGTTGAATACTGTGGGATTTATTTTTGAATAAAAATATGTATTCAGTATTGCTGTATTTATGATGAAACAATACGTGTGCCAGTGTCTCAATCAAATTCTTCAACGGGCAAAATCCCTGTGATTACTGGAATCTTCTTACATTTTCCAGTCAATATGGCTGATGATAATGAACTGACTCTAGTATCATGATGATACCTTGCAGTTGTTAGAACTGAAAGATAAGGTGCAGGTCGAAACAGAATAACTGGCGCTAACTTATATAAAAGAAGGTAGCCCGCTCCCCAGGCTTAATTGACTAGTCCAGTATTGGCAAGTGGCAGGTCGGTCTGCCACCTATTCGTTCAGTCAAATATTGTGAAATGTTCACTGAAGCCAAATATAACTGTGTACTTGTGTAGGTGGTAGCTTCTCTTTTAAAGTTCATGCCAATGTAATTTATCAGCAATGAGGGCTGCTTGACCTTTACCTTGTGGCAGTCGCCACATGCGCCAGGATCAAAGCAAAAGACCACTGTTTAGTAAATTGTTCATATTTACCTAACTTGTAGTGCAATCCTAAGCGGAGTTACTCCACTCTTAACTCCACTGATTTCAATGGGCTTAGACTGGAGTAACTCTGCTTAGGATTGCACTGCTAGTTGCCTTGACCTGGATAGCCCAGGCAAGCCTTACCTTGTCACATCTTGGAAGCTAAGCAGGGATGGCTTTGGTTAATAATTGGAGAGGCAATTAAGCTCTGAGCACCACCGGCGCCAGGGTTTCTGGCGCCTGCGGCCACCCTCCTGTGCATGTGCACGCAGTGCACGCGTGCACTGCCAGACTGTGTGATGATGTCATCACGTGATGATGTCATCACACAGCAAAGCCAGGCCCATTGGCCGGTGGGTAGCTGGGGCGGCACGAAGAGGCTGCCTGCGCTCTGCATGATGCCCCGGCCGCCTGCTGTGCCTAGCCCACAGCTGCTGCGTCTGGTCGGGGGCGTGTGGTGGCAGTGGTGGCGAGGGGCTGGCCAGCTGCAGCAGCAGCTGCGGGCCAGGCACTCCAGCTCCATGGTGCGTGCCTCCGCCCCGACATCTCCTCCAGCGTCCCCTCCAGCCCCGCAGCGCCCGCCTCACCACCTCAATGGTGGCGCCAGCCCTGGCTCTGAGTATTTGCTACCATTTTAATAGTTCAATTGATGGTTGCAAAATGGCAGTTAACTAATTTGTTTTTTAAACTTAATATGTATCTAATATTGATGATTAAGCTCTCTCTTTCTCTTGTAATTTTAATGTTTCGGAAATAGCTGATTAATATTTAACCAGGATTTAACTGGTTGGTTGACCAAATGTTTCTTGACAGGTCAAAAGGACAACCCTAATCTAGGAAATGATTATTAGAAATTAGAACTTTCTGCAGCAGCAAAAGAGTTGGCCTGTGTGATTGCCCTGATTTTTTTTTTTAACTTTTGGCTGATTATTCTGCTGCATCTTGACCCATATTTAATGCAGGCCCTGTACTAGATGCCGGTACTGGGATAATACCTGAAGGATTGCATTTGGACTGCCTCCCTAAATTCCCCTTTGCAAAGCCAATTGGCTGAGATACTTTACTTTCCATACGTTAGTGCTGCTGAATGATTTCACTGAAGACTTTAAAGTAAATTCCACTTCTCTTAAGAGGTCACTGGATTAAGTGTAATTGTTGTTCTGGAGTGCTTCATAATAAATGGCATTCTGTACACAGAAAGTGAGATGTGTTTGGGTCTGGTCTATGTCAAACGTATTTGGGAGCAGTCTGTCATACCGGAAAAAAGTCTGTTGGATACTTGGAGGGAGTACTTCAGGTGTCTAATCTGTAGCCCACGTTCAGAGTTAGGTATAAATTCATTGCATGCTCAGAAGAGGCTGAATTTTTAGGTAGGTGCGATTTAGTAACTTCTCAGTGGCATTTGCTTGAACGGTCTCTAATTCAGGACTGGTTCTGCCTCAAAGAAGAATTTGACAGTAATCATCTGGTGGGTGAATGGTAATGTGAGTTGTTTGGTGGAAACACAAGTTAATATAGGGATGGAAGCAAGCACAGGTTTATGACCCGGAATGAATACACAGAATTACTCCCACACTATGCAAGTCTTTGCAGCCCTTTCAAGGATGTCTAGAGTGGGCACATGCTTCCTCTCCACAGAGTAGCAGCCAGGACGCTAGCTGCCAGGGTTCACCATTAAAGTTTGGAAGGAGTGATGGGAAAGCTCAATGTAGACGAAGTTTAGAATGGCTGCTTGTGAGTTCACTGAACGCCATTCCTCTTTTGCAGAAGGAATAGGCATGTGTGCAAGCCTGTACAATGTGTACGTTTGAGCATTATGTTTGCAAAGTGCTATTTCTTAAATCATAGAAGTTATTTTTATCCGTACAAACTGATGTGACATAGAGAAAAATATACAAACAGTTTGACCAAGCATTCTAGTAGATTATGTGCAAAGAAAAACCTTTGGCAATGTTGCTGTTTGCAACTGTACAGCTGGCATAGAGTCTGGAAGCCATGGGAGGCAGCTGCGGGCCTATCCCAGTGTATGTATGCCTAAACTCAGAATTCTTATTGTAAGTTAGGCCTGGAGCTTTGCGCAGGGCATAAAGAGGGAAATATTATTGACTCCCTTGTTTCAGATAATTCCTGGGTGGATGTATCTGTCCACACATTTCCCCACTCTTCCTTCCAAGAGCTCTAGGCGCTGTACATGGCTCTCACCACCTCAACCCTATTTCCACCACAACCTTGTGTGGTAGCTTATCCTGAGACAGTCTGAGTGGCTGACCCACAATTACCCTTTGAGCTGGACTGCGGGACTTGAATCTAGCACCCTCAGGTCCCAATTAAGTACACATTGAATGCTGGATAATTGTCAGCTTTGCAAAAACAGAGGGGCTTGTTAGAGTGATCCTCTGTAGAGTTTGATGAACTCAGTGGAGTCCATGACAGCCTCTCTCACTTAAGCTGTTTTGGCATTATATAAAAAACAGGACTGATGACTGGAGCAGAATTCATTGGAATTCACAGTGAATCCACCTGTGCGCTGCTGAGAGTCCATTGAAAGACCTTTGCTGTGGTTGTGATGGGAGTGAACAATCAGGGCTTTTTTCCAGCAGGAACGCAGTGGAACGGAGTTCCGGAACCTCTTGAAAATGGTCACATGGCTGGTGGCCCCACCCCCTGATCTCCAGACAGAGGGGAGTTGAGATTGCCCTCCGTGGCACTGGCGTGGAGGGCAATCTAAACTCCCCTCTGTCTGGAGATCAGGGGGCAGGGCCACCAGCCATGTGACCATTTTCAAGAGGTTCCGGAACTCTGCGGAGGGCAATCTAAACTCCCCTCTGCCTGGAGATCGGGGGGCGGGGCCACCAGCCATGTGACCAATCGTACTTTGTCAGTGCTGTGCCATCAAACGCAGCTTTTCTGTGTGGTCTGAGGACATTTGGAGACCTGAAGGTGAGGAGGAAGGCTCTTTTGTAGTTTGTTGTGATGTATTTGAGGAGCACCAAAATCTCTTGCATTTGTTCTGGCATGGATGCTAGACTGGATGTACTGTCTGTAGTGGAAGTATCCCTAGCCACGTATGATCACTCATAATTAGATGCGTTTCAGTTGATGCTTGAAGCTGCTGTCCAAGTGCTTAGAGAAATGCAGCTAACCATTTGTGTGTCCAGTCTTTGCTCCTCTTGGCTGGTGGAGTGTGTGTGTATGCCCTCAAGTCATAGCTGAGTTATGGCAACCCTTGGTGGGGTTTTCATAGCAAGAGACTCTCAGAGGTGGAGGCAGCTGATTAAATTGCCTCTCTGAGAGAGGAGTTTTTCTGACTTGTTATACACAGCAGAGCTTTGAATTACTAGCTGACCTTGCAAACTATAGACCATTCTCTAATTCGCCATTCTTGGGGATTAAAAATGCATATGGTATTTCAGATCTAGGAAATTGGATGGCACAAAGCATCTAGATCCTGTTAACCACCAAAATGGGTTATAAATGCATCTTAATTAAGTAAACATTAGTTTCATAATGATGGCCAGTGGACAATAAGTGTAATAAAAGCATGGGTTGCAATTCCTCCCACGGTAGTAGCCAAATTTCATATTTTAAAACAACGTGGATATATGCTTACTGCATAAAGAATATGCATAGGTCTGTTAGAATTACAAAGATTGAAAGCAGAGCTAGAGGAACCTACTGTCTTAGAGCAATTTTGATTGTAATTTGAAAAGCCAGAAGATGTCTGTGCATATTTCTGTGCAATTTAAATAAGTTATAAAATCTAAACATAGCTCAGTGCAAATATTAGCTAAGTTGGAGCTGATTGTATTCTTATCATTAAATTCAGAACATGCATTTCAACAGTCAAAAGTTACAGTCTGGCTCGTTTGACATTTTCCACATTATTTGAAGCTTCATAAATTGCAGCGAATACTGCTTGATAATTCTGCACCTGAGGCTTTTTCTGTTGCTTTTGCCAGAGAAGTAATTACCAAGTTTTAAAGAATTGAAGGGGCTGGTAATTATAACAAATGATAATTGCAGTTTACAGAATCTACAGAAAGTTACATTTGGAAGCAACCAGAATGCTGCTGAAGGTCATAAATCATAAGTTGTCAACATAAAACTGACTGATTGCTAATTTTGTGCCTCATAAACTTTAAATGAAGAAAATGAAGATTTACTTTTTTATTTTTGAGGAAGATGAGCTACTTCCCAGGTCACTGTGCGTTTTTAATAACTTTTAACAAAGCAGAACTTATAAAGTGGGAAATGAAAGATGCATAGAAGTAGGTAATGCATATGGCAGGGATTCAAAACCTTTTTGAACCTGTGGGCACCTTTGGAATTTTGAGAGGAGGCGGTGAATAACACTCCAAAATGGGTGCCACAGGAGGCAGAGCCAACTACAATACATCCCTCCTCACTTTGCAAAAAATCTCAGAAGGGGAAACAAGGAAAACCCAAAGGAAAGAAAGGAGAAAGAGAAGGGGAGATACAAAGAAGGAAAGCCTGAAGGGGGAATGGAACCACACCCCCAGATGCTTCCTAGTCTTTCTGATCTTCCAGTGGCTGCTGCTGCTGTTGCATTCATGGAAAACCCTTTCATTTGGATGAGGGCAGCCTGTAACAAGCCCTGCCTTACAAAGCCCCGCCCACTTCCAACTCAGTGAGCACTGGGGGCACACTGGTGGGTGCCATGGCACCCAGGGCAACCACTTGACACATGAATCTTGACACATGATATTCCTAGCTTTTAAAGTATGTGCTGGGATGGTAACCATCTTGTTTGGAAAGGTTTGCTTAATCACTTACAAAACTCTAGCAGAAATCACAGAAGGTTGAGATATCCAACCCAATATCTACCCCAGATCAACTGACTTTACTGAAAAATGGATCCCCTTTATTGAACATGTAAATGACATTCAACTATAAAATCAATCATACCAGATGCTTATGCTATAATTCTTACAAAACTTTGTCTGACAAGGTATCTATACAGTAACGGAAGTGCATAATATCCATTTGGAAATAACGTGATATTGACTGTGACAATAGGGACATAATTTAGCTTTTTGACTTCCTGAAAACTCATCAGATACACCAAAGCTCCATGATTTAAGAGTAGAGATGGGCACGAACTAGAAAAAAAACCCTAACCGTGCGGTTTGTGGTTTGTCGCTTTTCACGAACCATGAACTTTCATGAACCTGCCCTGGTTCACGAACTGGTTTGTTTGGTTCGTGAAAACGGCACATCCAGGTCAGCAAAGCGTCACTTCCAGGTCAGCAGAAGGTCACTTCCGAGCCAGCAGAAGGCCACTTCCAAGCCAGCAGAAGGCCACTTCCGGGTCAGCGGAAGGTCTGCAGGAAGTTCATCCCCTGTTGCCTAGGAAACTGATTGATCGCCGCCAGACTGTAGCGATGAACCAAAAAATGAACCAAATGAACCAGCCTAAAGTTCGTGGTGGTTTGTCAGAAATGGGCCCTGACGAACCGCCGGTTCACGAACCATGAACCAGCCCGGTTTGTCACAAACTTTGGTTCGTATTTGGTTCGTGCCCATCTCTATTAAAGAGTGTTATCAACAACCTGCACAACCCTCGATACATGATGAATATCAAAAGATCCATATAATGTTAACACTATTAATGTATTTTGAAACAGCTGGTTTTACTCCTGTATTTGTATATGATAAAAGTTGAAAAAAATAATAAAATGCCAAGGGGAAAAAAAAAGTTAGAAATACAAACCACTACCTCCCTGCTGGTCTTGAACATGAAGGCCACGTTTTGTGGGATGGTTCTTGTACTTCTGGAGCAGGGTGGTTTTGTCTATAATACCTATATTTTTGTAAACAATTGCAAATATTTGTATATAAAGCAGATACATAAAAACCCCTCTAGAACATGTCTGTTGTGTTTACTTTGCTGTGCAGTCTTTATTCCCATATATCTCCACCAGTAGAGTAAGCCTTCAAGGACTATTTAAGATCATGATGTCATTGTCTAGTACTCTTCTTGGCTTGGGTCTGATGAAACAACTTCTGGAACCTGTGAATTACTCAGCTGCATGTTGGTAGCAGCATCTGCAGGCTATCTTGTGAAACCACATAGAGTACTATCCCACTGACCACCTTCTCCTGCTTCCATTTGCCTTTGACTTGTGAACTTTATCCCGGTTGAGGTGTGTGCAATGGGACTGGAATAATCATTTAGCAACTCTAAAATGCATAATTATTCTGAATCCTACTATAAAACTTAATCTAGCATCTGGACCAGAAAAAGTGCTGGGGAAATTTATAGAAATGTCTTGGGTGCTAGGGTCCAAATCTTGCATCTATATTACAAAGCAGAAATGGTCACAGTTCTAAGTGTCTGGACTTCCATGTATAGTTTTAATGAGGCTGGGGTTTGGGCAGTTTAAAGGGCCCTGCTGGTTGCAAACGGAAGGTCCCTTTAAACTATCAGCTGGCAGGCGGCAAGGGGGGGATCCCCCTCTGCCACCTGCCAGCTGATAGTTTAAAGGGACCTGCCACTTGCAAGGCAGGAAAGGGCCCTTTAAACTGTCAAATGCCTTTTCCCCTTCTGCTGCTAAGTGGCCAGAAAGGGGCATTTAAACCCCATGAACCATGAACTGGTTTGTAAACTTGCCCCAGTTCGTGCCAGTTCGTGGTTCCTGGTTCGTGAAAACCCACGAACCATGAACCTCATGGTTCGGGTTTTTTATGGTTTGTGCCCATCTCTAGTTTGGACTGGGTTTATTGTATCTTTTCTGATATAGAGGTTTGGCTGAAGATTTTTGTCGAAGGCAGCTGTGGGCATGTTATCTGTATTTAAACAAATAGAAAACCAGGCGTAGAATGTGGTGTGAAACGCTTAGTGTCTGGCTTGTTTTGCTGAGGCAGGGCAGTGTGTGTATTTGTCACATTGTTATGGGATCACACCACAGGCTAAATGCAGGCTGACATTCTTTTACTATGCCTTTAAGTTTAAAACAAATGTACCTGAAAACTGGATTAATAAATAGGACATAGTCAAATACAAATAAACATTCTGCTGCCTGAAATATACAAGGGTACAAAACAAGGGAACCAACATATTAATGACCAATCAGGTGAGCACCTGCATGTCTAATCCTCCTAAATACCAGATGCTCACACTTGTATAGCTCTTAAAGGCACATTAGCTTTCAGGACAGACAAACCTCCATTCATTGAGAATGCGCATAATCATTAATAACAATAATAAATAACATTAAATAATTATCTAGCAATAAATAAGTATACAAAATCTAAAATTCATACTGTCTAAAATGTTCCTGTTTAGAAAATGAAAGAAAGACATCATACATGAGTCCTATTTTTATTTAAGCAGTTTATTTCTGAATATTGTTGTATGGCATGTAATTTTAGTATTTTATAGATTATGGAGCAAAGCTTGTGGCATTCTTCAGAAAGCTCACAAAACAAGGATCAAGCCAGGGTTCTTGTTGAATTGCACAGCTACTACAGTCTCCGAATCATATGGCTATAGCAGTGCTTGGCTATCTGAAAAATAAACAATAGAAGAAAATGTGTACCTCATATGGACATATCTTATTAATTGTTAGACTGGAACCTTTTGGTTGGAAATGGAAGTCAGAAACGGATGTTATGTATTTATATTGTTATTGGAGGTTATGAATTGTAATAGGATGTTGATGGTAGATCATTGTGAATTTAATTGATATTTTGTTCTTGCACCTTATATAAACACTTATAGATACACAATTAGAGCCCCGTGGTGCAGAGTGGTAAGCGGCAGCACTGCAGCCCAAGCTCTGCTCACAACCTGAGTTTGATCCTGGCGGAAGCTGGGTTCAAGTAGCCGGCTCAAGGTTGACTCAGCCTTCCAGCCTTCCGAGTTCGGTAAAATGAGTACCCAGTTTCCTGGGGGTAAAATGTAGATGACTGGGGAAGGCAATGGCAAACCACCCTGTAACAAAAAGTCTGCCAAGAAAATGTGATGTGACATCCCCCCATGGGTCAGTAATGACTCAGTGCTTGCACCTTTACCTACCTTTAGATACACAATTATAAATTGTAATTCTTTAATTGCTCTTTAAGCGTTGCTGAAGTGAAATGTTTATTCCCTACGAAGTGTTTATTACAGGGGTTCTCTTCTTTTTTGAAATGTACTGGGAGAAGTGAACTGGAGGTAACTGGTTTACCAAGAGCTTTCCCTCATGACCTTGCAGAATTCGACCTCGGCGATCATCCTCCGCACTCCCCACAAGTCAGAGCAACAGGAGTTTTGTTGGTTGTATGCGTTGGTGGGCCTGTAAATACTACATTTTCAGAATTGCTTAGCTTTTAGCCTAGTGACATTTATCATGCCCTTTGTAATCAAAACAAGCATGGTATGAAAGCAGTCACCAGCAAGTCTGAAAACAGTTGTAAATATGGAACGAGGGCTGGACAAAACATTTGGTGCTCCAGCTGGTTGAATCCTGTTAACATTTTTGGTCCTGTTTCAGGGATTGCATAGGAGTGGCACATACGGTCTCTCTTTTGATTTGGCAACTGGTTCCTTCTGCGTGGGATTTGAGTGCCCCCCCTTCTCTGTGTTGATAATGGAATGTGGGAGTGGCTTGGACTGGCAGTCCAATAATACCCCGTCATGCAAATTAGTGTTCCTTCTGGAAAAAGAGTAATGGCTATGACTGACATGCATGACCATTCATACATGTTTGTGCTGATGAAGACGGTGCCGTATGGACAAGCGAAAAATCAGGTAAGGGAAGGACAAGCTGTAAAAAAATTATGACCAAATAAGGTCAATATAACCAAATAAGGTCAATATAAGAATCTGCTGCACCAAATAAGGTCAATATAAGAATCTGCTGCACCTCAGAAGGAATTTTTTTATTATTATGCCAAACAGGAACAGGGAAGGCAAAACCCTACCGCTGTTACCAGACTGTTTGGCCAGAGAGAGAAATCATCAATAAATCTTGAATACAGCGCTTGTACCATAAGCCAAGGGGCTTGGGCTTATTTTCCAGATCTTCATAAAGGAGAATGTTTTTGGTCACACATGCCCTGTATCGTTTATGGCCATCTCTGATGCTTTTAGCTGATGGGGGGCGGGGAGACACCAAACCGCCAAAATCTTGGAATCTTTTTTCCTTCTTTCTTTCTTACAGAAAAACTGATAATCTGTTTATGATGTAACCAAGCAATTAGTTGTGTAAGTTGGGAGATACTCTGCATTTCAGAGCTCAAAATAAATCTCATTGAATTGTGCGCAATTCATGTATAAAGCAAGAGATCGGGTCAGTGAAGGCCAAAGATCACATTGGGGGGAGGCAAGAGGGTGTGAAAGCTGTTGACACAAGTAGAGGGGTTTCCTCACGAGGAGCTGGGAGAGGCACATTTAGTGTTATTGTATTCATAGTAATGCTGGTATATATTTGTTTTTAGTCTTCATACTGAGTTTATATTTCTATATGGATCAAGCGGTTATGTCAGTATTGAGTACTTTTCTACATGGAATTTCTTGGCTTTACTTTATTTAAAACCCGCAGTGGTTCTTGCTGTCCTCCAATCACAAATGCGCGTTGGAGGCCAGTTATCCTTCTCCTAATTGTGTTGGTTTCCAAATGGTTAAGCCCCCCCCTCTTTTTTTGTTTAAAGAGGGGTTCTTTTCAACCTTTTGGAGATTTCTCCCTCCCTCCTCCATCTCCATCACTCTCCTTCATTCACGGGCTTTTTTTGTCTTTTCTTTTAGAAGGGAAGAGAAAAAAATGATACAGGCCTGTGCCGGCTGGCAGGCACCCAGCTCTTTTGGGGGAATAATATAACCGTTCATTCAGCATCTTAAACTGGTGTTAAACTCAGAACTTCTCAGAAGGTCACATGCTCTGTAGCACCCAGTTCCAAGCATGTGGCAGAAAAAAGCACCCATTATTGGCTGGTAAACTGTAGTCACCCATCTCACATTTCCTTCCCAGCAACTTGCTTTTTTAAATGCATTCCTTTACTTGCCAATGCTCAGTCTCAAACACAAGTTCTCTCCCCCCCCCTTTAGCTCGCTGTATCAATATAAACCAGGACTGAAAGGTCAATCTATGCTATTCCTCTCCCTCTCTTCTCATCTCTCCCTCTCTCCCTTGTCATTTCTTTGGCTAATACACCCCACCGCCTCTTTCTGAAGGACCTTTTGGACGAAGATGCAAAAACAAACCCTTGTTTTGCAAAAACAGTGTTGTCCTTTGTACGCAAATATTGGGTTGCAGAATTGCAAAGCTGAAGAAAAGAGCCCTCATTGAGGCAAGTTTGGGACCCTGGAAGCCGCAGTGACGTGAGCTTTGTTTGGAAGGAGATGAGGGGTTGATATGATAGTAAATCAGTTCCTCCCAGCCTTGTGCGGCTCTTGGCCTTGCAAATTTTTTTTTTTAAAGATCGCTTCTTGCTCAAATAAAGAATCTGCAGAGAGCCACAATTGTGGAAAGACTAGTAGATGGAGCTGCTCCTGGAAAGATTAAGCTGTCGTATTGGCAGCCGGTCTGGAAGGCCTCCTCCCTGGCTGAGAGTATACAATACGATGACCGTTCTGCCTCGTCTCCTGCTAAGTTATTGATGTCTCTGGAAATACCCAGGGAGTCTTCAGTAGCATTTCTCTAGATAGAAACATTTCTTGGAGTTATTTTTCTCTGCCCACCAAAATTACACCAAACTAAAAAAGATGGGCAGAACTTGTGGGTCCATTTCTAAAAGGCACTAGATTTTGCCAGGTTTCCTGAAAGTTAATCTATAGGCAACCATGCATTTAAAGGGTTTGGGAAATTTTAAAATTGCTGTTGGCTAATGCTGAGGTTGACTTCAGAAATGTAGCTGTGTTGCCGGAAACCTCCAAAACATTTGGATGAGAGCTTAGGTGGGTCTTTCTTGAGAACTGTGTTTCCACATTTGCTGTAGAGATTGTGCTTAGCATCAGGAGAAAAAGTTTGTTTTATTCTGCATGCATAGTGGAGCAAGTGTGTGGCATTTGGTATATGCAGAGGAGAAGTGATCCATACTGTGGTTCCCTAGTCCAGGGATGAATTCGAATCATTCAAGTGAAATGGCCTTAAGAGGCCTTCTTCATTCTCTTGCATGTAGTAGAGATTGAGGGGTTTTCTCTAGCAAGTTCACTTACAATAGGCTCCTTGTCAGTAGCAATTAATTCTTCTTGAGGAATCAGCTTGCTTTTAATGGGCTGCCTTTTGGACTTTGATCACTTGTTCACCAGTACAGCATAGGGGAGACGAACCCTTGTTTAGTGTATCCAATATCTGAATACAATATGAAAGCTATCTCAAGTACTTGGACATGCAGAAGGTCTTTTAAAAGGATGCAGTGGTGGTTGTGGACTAGCTCTTGCTCGCTTGCGGTAGTACTCCCTTTTTCCTTTTATACAGTAAAAATATTGAAAATCAAAACCAGAAAAGGGAAGTAAAGTTACCAGATGAGGTATAAATGACATATATTATACTCTGTTCAGTGAGGAGAAAGGTGGGAATAGACGTCATGAGTTACATGAGTTTGTGCAAGAGTTCTTACACGTGTTTTCCCATTAGTTTTCTGTGCACTTGCACATGCAGTCACATAATTTTCGATTTTGTGAACAGTCTTGCACAAGTTTTGTCCCAGTTTCTCTGAGACCAGGGGATGGCATCCCATGTTGCACCTTGTCTTTGTGCACGCGTGTGGGAAGGGCAGGGCAGATTGCTTGCTTTTTACTAGCTGCCGCTGCCGTGGCTCGCTCCTTCCAGAACATCCATGCCAGGGCCACTTTGTTGGAGAGCAGCATGGCAGGTGCAGTGTCTGGGCGCTGGGGCTTGCAGCTCTCTGTCTGCTCACTCACTTTTTAGCTCCTTGCTCTAACACAATCTAAAACTGACAACATGATAAAGGAACATACACAGGTTTATGAGGGAGGAGGTGTATTTTCATACAGCTAGAAATTTGTGAACATTTGTAACAGTTACGGATGAAAAACCAGGAAAGGACAGCTGTAATACTTTATTCAGTCATGAGCTCATGTCTTCTAGGAATGCAATATGTAAAATGCTTTATCGGGGATTGTTTAACACTTGGAAGTGGGAAAGGGAAGAAACGCCTCTGTTGCCATAATTTCAACCAAATAACCAGGGCTTTTTTTCTGGGAAAAGAGGTGGTGGAACTCAGTGGGTTGCCCTTGGAGAAAATGGTCACATGGCCGGTGGCCCCGCCCCCTGATCTCCAGACAGAGGGGAGTTGAGATTGCCCTCCGCAGCGCGGAGGGCAATCTCAACTCCCCTCTGTCTGGAGATTGGGGGTGGGGCCACCAGACACGTGACCATTTTCAAGAGGTTCCAGAACTCTGTTCCACCGCGTTCCCCCTGAAAAAAAGCCCTGCAAATAACTCAGTTTTTTTTTAAAAATCCTGCCAAACAAACAAGCAGCATTGCGCAGTCTCAGGTTACACTCTCCATTTTATCCCAGCAACAGCTAAGCGAGGTATAATGCATGAAAACGAGGAGGCAGTCAAGCAAACTATCCCTTGGAATAGCGGGGATTTTAAAACATCATGAAAAAGAAAGCTCATGTTAGAAAATAAATGAAAGTGGTTTGTGGCCACTGCAGCTTTTAACAGAATGGGCGGGTGGGGTGTTGTGGGGGGTGGACTAGATAAAGGATGATGGAACAAGTGAATAGGAGCAAGAACAAGAATGGCACAAACACCATGGGAGAGAGAGGCAGAGACAGAACAAAACTGACACTCTGTACTAGTGATTATCTAGTAATGAGCCTGAACACTTGCAAACGCAACCACAAGCCAAGACGTCTTATAAAATTAGCAAACTCTTGCTCCACTTGTGGAAAAAACCAGCATGTGAATGTAAGGCCGCATATAACTTTGACACTTGTACAAACTCTCGTAACTTGTCTCGTTTAGTTCCCCCCTAAGAGCTTAGTTGGATTCAGAGTGGGATTAGGCCTGTGTCTTGACAATCAGAAACGTCTAGTCCTTCAGTGCATCCCATTTTGTTCCCTCTAGGGACTACTGGCATCTATTTTGGCAGGAGGTTATCACTTGAGCTTTCAACATTCTATGTGCATCTCTTGCGTCTCACCTGGTAAATTAACTCGCCTTTTTCTTTGAACAGCTTGTTCTAGCCTCATAACTTGGCCAAGATTTAGAACATTCTTAGGCCTCTAAAGTTCAGTATCCAGCTAGTTTCTACGCCACCTATATTTTTGCCTGCGCTGAGGAGGAAGAGGTTGTGTTTCTATTTTTTCCAGGAGTTACTTGCTTTTTAAGTCAGCTTTTGGCAATATAAATAGTATTTGAGCTGAAGGCCTCTCTCTTTCTTTAATGCTGCCTCTTCTTTGGGATGCTTTTCTGAGCTTCAGCACATGCACAAAAAGTTGGAGGGGGCAAATTCCTCCCTCCTCCATTATGAAGTCTTTAACCCAACTGTGTCCAGACTGGTTGCTTTAAAACACAGATGCCGAGGGTGGAGTCTGGATCTTCTAGAGAAGAAAATAAGGCAGATAATTAATTTTGCTGTGTGCCCACTAGCCTTGGAGGGGCTGCTTAAGAAGGCTCCAGGCTGGCTAAGCAGGAAGGTACTACTAAGGGAAACATGCAGGCAGCTTTCCAGAGGTCAGTCAGCTAGCCCTGTACATCCCTGAAATGTTTGCATTGGCTTCAGGGTTAGGGCCTGGGCACTGGGAGCAAGACAGCTGTTAATATATGGTGAAGCAGGTGGATCAATCTGTTCCCTCTCTGCAGGAAGGGAGGGGTGGAAGTGGGAAATCTATCACACAGCAGGGAGAAAAGAGGCTTGCATGTTACTTGGCTTGTATCAGTGCAAGATATTTGAAAATAGTTCTCATTAGCAACAGACTTTGGGGGGGAGCAACTGCTCTTATTTGGCAAAGTGTGCGTTATTGTTAGGGCAGAAGTTGCAAGTGGATTCTGCAGTATTAAAATAGCAAGATACCAAAGTTGAAAACTAAGCTAAATTAAGGTAATCATAATATGGAGACAAAATAATAATAATATGTTTATTGCTTTTCCGGCCGAAGCCATAAGCCATACAAACACCAACACAATATGAACTGTACACTTGAACATACCCAATTAGAGACAAAATATGGAAGAGATGAGTGATTAAAATTACTGATATGAAATTTTGGATATAAGCAATAAAGGAGAGGGGAAGAGAGCTATTATATAAGCTAGTTGTGCTGTTACGTATTTTGAATATACTTTTCTGTTGTAGCTCAAATGTAACTCAAATGCAGTGCTTAGTATTTTATATAAGTTTCTATGCACTTTCTACTGCCATTTCTATCTTCTTTTTAAATAAAACTTTTATTATTAAAAATATTTTTTCTGGATTAGCTCTTTTAGATAAGTGAAGAATAGGGATTAATATGGTGGTGTGGTGTGGTGTGGCATTGCAACCATGGTGTAGTCGCTAGAGTGGCAGACTGAAATTGGGAAGATCTAGGTTTGAATCTCCACTTTGCCATGGAAGCTTGCTGGGAGACCTTGGGTCAATCACACACACTCAGCCTAACCCACCTTACAGGATTGTTTGTTCGTTTATTTTAACATTTCTGTGCCACCTTTCCACCCAAATAGGGTCCCCGAGGTAGAAAACATTACAACATGAAAACATTAAGACTGCATTTAAAACATAAGTATATATAAGATTCTTAGACAATTCAGTAAAATTTATAAACACACATAAAAACACGACAAGGGAGGAGGGCCAGTAACAGTGAGTGGGGGAATGCCAAACAAAAAAGTCTTCATCTTCTGGTG
The DNA here is from genome assembly GCF_028583425.1 of Eublepharis macularius. Classification (NCBI taxonomy): domain Eukaryota; kingdom Metazoa; phylum Chordata; class Lepidosauria; order Squamata; family Eublepharidae; genus Eublepharis; species Eublepharis macularius. Next base: position 15,185,304 of record NC_072801.1, read on the forward strand.
GAAGACAACGGTAGAGGACGACAGACGGAAAGTTCCAAAGTTTCAGTACCATGAGAAGGCTCTTTCTAGGCTCTGACTGTTTTCACACGTCTTTACATAGCGCAAAACTCACGGCGTCTTCCTGGTGCGATTTCTGATGTCATTGCACCACATGGCATGATGACATCAGTAATCGCACCATGAAGATGCCTTCGCTATGTAAAGACACGTGAAAACGGCCACTGTCTGTTCTCAGGTGGTGGGAGCACCTGACGCAGAACTTCTGAAGATAATCGGAGTGAGTAGGTAAGTTAGTTCATATGAGAGCAGGCAGTCCTTCCGGTGTGATGTGGGGGGTAAAGGGGAGGAAAGAAGAACCACGTTGTAAGCCACATCGGGTCCCCATTGGACAGAAAAGTAGGGAATGGCTATCCAAATGAAAAAAATAATAATTAAGAGTTGGGTAGGCAATGAACTTTTCTTCGTCTTAAGTAGAAAGTGGCTCAGTAATTATTGTGCTGGAAGGTTTTTGTGATGAAGCAATGGGAACAGGAACAAGAGAATTGAGAAAGTTGATTTGATTCGTCTCTGACTTTTGCTGTTTTGTTTTTGGTCATCACAGTTTTTATTCGGATTCTGAATCTAATAAAATGGTCTCATTCTCATTCTAGCTTTATAAACTGGCAGAGTGCACTTCAGAGTACCGACCCAGGTAATTTTAAACGTGTCCTGCTATCTTATCATTTAACATTTTGATTCCAGCTGTTTCAGCAGATGGGAGAGATCTCTCTTTCTCATCACGCAAAGGTTTATTATATTCTTGTTCTGGAAAAAAATGTAACTTCATGCCAGCTAGCATGTCCGTTGCGATTGTGTTGTCAAGTGTGTGTTGTGTAAGTGTCGCAGGCACCTTTTTAGATGGAACCCATGACATGCCCTCTCCTCCTGCCAGCATCATTTTGTGACCTTGTGCAAAGCTATTCTTTAGAATGCTGAGCATTCTAGTACGGAGTGATCATCCCCTTAAAAAAAGTTGACAAGTACCAACCAGGCTTCCCTTTCTCCCACAACGATGCTGTCTTAAGTATTTTGCTTCTTAGAAATGTTGTTGGAAGGCTGTGCTTGCAGCAGAACTGCTCTTCTCCCTGCCTCTCCTCCATTTCATCTGGATGGGATCTTTTCCTACTGATGTTAGTCCAGGACTCGTGTGAGTACAGCATCAAGGGGCAAGAAATTAGTCATCTGGGAAAGTCTCCAAATTGCTGTTGCATGCGGCATCCACTTCAGAGACAAAGAAATCATTTGAGGAGAGGTAAGATGTCATCATATCCAGAGAAGAGAAAGCTGGAACTTGAGCCAAGGAAATGCTCATCTTAACAATAAATTTGCAACAATAAATTTATACGCTCACTCAGCCCAAAAGAATTGTTCAGTGACTTTTTCACACTTAGATAATCCTCACCATGTTTAAAAATATAGAATTATTCATTACCTCTGAAAATTTTTATTTTTTAGAAAATGATGAAATTAACTAATTTTTGTAATTAGTGTAATGATCACACTTGAATAATACTGGGTTCTAATAAAGCTGTGTGACAGTATTTGATGGCTCAAGTCACCAGACCTTTCTGCGTGGTCAAATTACTAACTCTAATCTGGTTTCTGAGAAGTAACCTTAAAGGATCCAGAGGAGTTAGCCGCGTCAGTCTGTAGTAGCAAAACAGAAAAGAGTCCAGTAGCACCTTTAAGACTAACCCACTTTACTGTAGCGTAAGCTTTCGAGAATCACAGCTCTCTTCATCATGCATCTGATGAAGAGAATTGTGATTCTCGAAAGCTTACGCTACAGTAAAGTGGGTTAGTCTTAAAGGCGCTACTGGATTCTTTTCTATTTTGCAACCTTAAAGGAGGACATCTATGTTGTTGTTATAATCTTCCATTTTAAAAACAATTTCTGTTTTTAAATTTTATTTGCTTTATTTGTGCCCTACCTCCCCCTCCTGGGGACCCCAAAGCAGCGTGCATCCTTCTCCTCTGCTCCATTTTATCCTCATGCAACCCTGTGATGTAGCATAGGCTGATTCTCGGTTACTGGCCCAAGGTCACTCAGCAGGCTTCCATGGCAGAGTGGGATTAGAATCTGGGCAAGCCAAGTCTGACACTCGAACTACTATACCAGGTTATTTATTTATTTTAGTACATTTTTACCCTTCTTTTCTCCCCAGTGGGGACCCAAAGCATCTTACATCATTCTGCACTAGATGGAGTGCAATAGCTGAAAGAGTGAGAGGCAAGCTACAAATGACTTTTTTCACGGGGACAACACTTGATCGTTTTCGCAAGTTTTCCTGGGCACTGAAGTTTTCCTGGGCACTGCGTTCCCTCTTGGTGATGTTCTGTTTTGATTCTTGAGAGTCTTTTCTAATTGCTTATTTAATTGATTTTGTGTGTGGGGGGGTGTCCCCCGGTAACTCTTTGCTTTCCTTTAACCCCTTTCCGCTGGTGTCCATGGCCAAGGTTCAATTAGCACCAGAAATTTCCCCATCTCAGAGCCAAGCTACAAGTGACTTTTTTCACGTGGACAACACTTGATCGTTTTCGCAAGTTTTCCTGGGCACTGAAGTCCCAGTGTCCTTCCCCTCTCTGTTAGAATCGCTGCCTGAAGAGCCAGAGAAAGCCGGCTGCAGCAGCAGCTTTTGCAAATCCAGAGCAGCTCCCGGGGAGCAAGACGCTCAGGGAGAAAGCTGCAGCTGCCCACCCCCCAAAGATCGTTGAGAGCAGCCTTGTGACTGGAGGAACGGTTTGCAAAAGCTGCTGCTGCAGCCGGCTTTCTCTGGCTCTTCAGGCAGCGATTCTAACAGAGAGGGGAAGGACACTGGGACTTCAGTGCCCAGGAAAACTTGCGAAAACGATCAAGTGTTGTCCACGAGAAAAAAGTCACTTGTAGCTTGGCTCTGAGATGGGGAAATTTCTGGTTCTAATTGAACCTTGGCCATGGACACCAGCGGAAAGGGGTTAAAGGAAAGCAAAGAGTTACCGGGGGACACCCCCCCCCCCACAAAATCAATTAAATAAGCAATTAGAAAAGAATCTCAAAAATCAAAACAGAACATCACCAAGAGGGAATGCAGGAAGAAAAGAGAGAGTTTTAAAATAAATTCACCGACAAAGAGGAAGCACGCTGGACATCTCAAGAGTGAGTGCTTGACGTGGAAGAATTTATGAGGGAGCCTGATAGCACAGCAGTGGAGGCTTTGTGTTTGAACTGGAGCACAAAGCAAGGGAACAGATTGTAAGCAACAAAGATACGGAAGGGCAAGATCATGACGGGACTGAAAAGTTTAATATTAATATAGAATGATAGAAGAAGAGAAGCAGATGAGTAGGGCATGATGGAAATACACGAAAATAAGCAAGGGGTAGAGTTAAGAATGGTGACAATAATTTTTAAGCTTTGAGACACAGAGATTGGTAAGCAAAAAATTTACACTAGTTAACACCAAAAAAACAGATAAGTGGAGTCTAGATCAAATCAAGCCTTTCTTCTTAGAAGCTAAAATGACAAAACTGAGGCCATCGTACTTGGGTCACATCACAAGAAGACACGACTCAATGGAAAACGCAGTAATGCTAGGGAAGATGGAAGTCTGTAGGAAAAGAGGAAGACCCAAAATGAGATGGCTTAACTCAATAAATCCAGCCGCCGGCGCGGAGGGCAATCTCAACTCCCCTCTGTCTGGAGATCAGGGGGCAGGGCCACCAGCCATGTGACCATTTTCAAGAGGTTCCGGAACTCCGTTCCCCCGTGTTCCCCCTGAAAAAAAGCCCTGGTTGGGACTGACTAGCTCTTTACAGAGAGACGGCTTGGTCAGATTACAGCAGATTTGCAATAGCGTCATTGGTGGGTGACTGGACTTTTCATGTTTTGTTTTTCTAAGATAAGGACATATTTCGCTGTGCTCACTGCTAGGATTTTCTTGGGCCGTTACTTTCAAGGGATGCCAGTAGCGGCTTTGGGGGAATAAAGGCAAGGGCTGCCCAGGTCCAATAATAGGAAGCAGCTCTCATCCAGAGAGATTCCAAAGGGATCTGTTCTCGGTGGTTCTTGTGTGGTAGAACGTGGCTCTCATCCAGAAGATGAAATGCGGCTCTGTTTTCCACTGTGCTTTCATAAAGACTCGCTCAGGTTCGCACCAAAGTATTTTAAAGCAGGAACAAACTGGGGGTACGAAGATTTGGGTACTTTGATAGTCATGAAAGTAATTGCAATGCCAAGAATCCTGCCTATAATTTCCTTCTAAACAAAAGATGCATGATGGCTTGTGGCAAAGTGTCAGAACCCAATTAAGTTTGCCTGAAAAGTTCAGATTGCTTTTAAACAGTCTGTTAAAGTAAAATATGAGGGCCTTTAACATATTGTGGTTTTACAGTCTTTTAGCTCCATTACAATCGGACTATCATGCTATTATGGGAAGCCATGTCAGTTGGTTGGGAAACAGTTAAAAAAAAAAAAGAACAGAATACATGTCGAGACTCTTATAGTTTCAGCAGCTGGTCTTGATTTAGTATCACAGAATTGCGAGGCTCAAGACCAAATGTGAAAATTGGCAACTTTTAGAGTACTTTTATTTGCATCTAAAAGGCTGAATAGCTCTTTGGCAGGGGTGGGGTGGAGTTTGTCAAAGGATATCAGCCTCCCAGCCTACCTTTAACTCTCATTCTGTTTTTGAAGCAGAGTTACCCTTCCTCACTCAGGTATGTGTTTGGAAGAAGTTTGGGTGAATTCCAAGCGGTGCGGAAGGGATCACCCTCCAATGTTAACAAAGCTGCAGATGCATTTGTATTGCATTAGTGTACCTTAAGCAGTGGAATATGTTGGCGTCCTGAAGAGGTATTGCATTATTCATGCTGTGAAAGGTGTGGCAGTGGGCAAGAGCTGAATGGCGCAGGGGTAGCCAAGCTACGAGACGAAAGGCGTGCATCTCTGAGCTTGGCTGCTGTTGTTCCCTGCATCTCTTCTTCACTTCTTTCCCCCCTCTCTGACCATAAGCAGAGGGACTCAGCTAGCTTGGAAAGCTCTGCCTCACCCCAACAATCAGGATGGGGAGGAGTGTTCTGGAGCTAGTGGAGACCCTTCCCTCATTTTGGGAGCTACTGGGAGGAAACAGTTTTTAAAAAAATGCCAACTCTTCATCTCTTAGCTCGTCTGCTGCTCCTGCTGACAACCCTTGTCCTCTCCCTCTCTCTTCGCCAATGCACTCAGAAGCACTTGGCTAGCTTCAGAAAGCTCTGCCCCTTCCTTAGTGTTGGGGTGGAGCAGAGCCTGGAGCCAGCTGCATCGTTCAGATTTACAGCTGGAATGAGGAGGAACAGGAACTAAGAGATGAAGGGTTCAAGTTTTCTGAAAATGTTGGGCAGTAGGCGCCATGATGAAATGTCTAGTACTGTTTGGCGCCCAAGAGTTTGCTAAGCTGTGTTCTGTTGTTTAAAAAATAAGGAAGAATAGGTCCAATAGATCCCAGGTGCCCAGTTCCCATGGTGCCTAGAAATGTAGCAGTGTAAAAAAAAAATTTACATTCCAGTGTATTTTACAGTTGTATATGTCTGCAGCTAAAAACAACTCCTTAAAAATAAATTATTGGTGTGCAAAAAAATGTTTTTTACTTCACATTTTGGAAGTTTTTTTTGTTTTTGTTTCTATATTGAACAGGAATGCTGATCTTCTGTTGTGCTTTTGGAAAAAGACGAGAAAAATATTCTTCCTTACAAAAAGTTTAATTTTTAAGCATCACATCTGTTAGCAAAGGGCTGGCTACTGATTGGAAAGTGAAGCTATAAGTTAAGATGTAGGGTAACGCACACCATAGGAAACCCCAGGTTCACCACAAAAAGGCCTTATTTCCTACAAAAATAATTTGTAATAATTCAAAAAAGCAGTGATATCTATACAGGTGCAGAGATCGCAGAAAGCAAACTGAAGGTGTTTGTGTGCTATTTTGGTCTGCTGGCAGAAGACCCCAAAATTGCATGGGAAAACTACTGGTGGCAAGGGACTGATGACAAGGAAGAGAGAAACGGGAGGAAGTCAGAGCTGGTGGCAAGGTGGTGGTAGCTGGAGACAGAGTTGATAAATCTGTTATCACCTTCTTGAAATTCTCTTTTCTTTTTGAAAGATAACTGGAGTAGAAAACCAATCATATGTGGTGGAACTGTGGGCATCATCTCATTCCCCGTGTGATCATACAATATTCTCCTGATTTCTGAGCTTGTGGTTAAGAATGGGGCAATGTTATGTTGGCCCATTTGGCAATTAACAAAGACTCCCACTGTCTCTGGGATGCCAAGTGTGGAAAATAGAATATTCTCCCTAGAGGTGGGTACGAACCAAAATATGAACCGAAGTTTGTCACGAAACGGGTTGGTTTGTGGTGCTCGAACCAGTGGTTCGTGGGAGCTCATTTCTCATGAACCATGATGAATTTAGCCCAGTTCGTTTGGTTCGTATTTCAGTTTGTCACTATGGACAGCCTGGTGCCGATCAATCAGTTTCCTTGGAAACGAGAGGGATGGGCTCTCTGCAGACCTTCTGCTGATCCGGAAGTGATAATGAACCGAATGAACCGGGGCAAGTTCATGAAAGTTCATGGTTTGTGGTTTGTGAAATGCGATGAACCACGAACTGCACAGTTTGGAATTTTCGTGGTTCGGTCCCATCTCTAATTCTCCCACCTGTCTGGTTCTTGCCTCCCCCTCCAGCTTTGGGTAAAATCCTATTCACATGCGATTTCATCTGTGCAGCTTCTAGCATGTGATTTCCTGGGCCTATCAGATGCTGGAATTTAGGGTACCATTTGTGTTAGCAGCCTCAGTAATTCTTTCCTCTGTCTTCTCTCCCATCCCCCTTTTGAGTAATGATTAGTTGAATGTGTGAATGCCCACCTATTTGAATATGAATATAGAATGCAGCTTAGGACTTTTGTCTCCAAAAGTGAACTTGGAGGGGAAGATTCCATTCCCTTATTCAAAGTGTTTGAGGTAAATTCACCGTTTTATACAGAGGACATATTTGGTAGAGTTGTCACCTGCAAACATATTATCGGGACAGAGACTTCAGAAATCGGTTGCTTGTACTGCTGCTACTAACCTGGACTGCAAAAAGGAATATTAGAAATGAATATGGTTATGCTGTCAGCATTAACTAATGTGTCTACAGCATGGTTCCATACGGTGAGCCTGAAAAATGTGTGTTGCATTTAGTGTATACAATATCATTTTCAAAGTTGTATGGTGTATCTTTTCTTCACAACAGACCCTTTAAGACTAGGTGCATGTCAAAACTGGAAGAAACTCATAGCAAAACAATTTCTGGGTGTTTAACTTTTTCTTTGAGCCAAGTATTTATTGCATTTTTCAGTGAGGAGGGGCTACATGAGAGGATGATGATGAAAACTTAACCATCTGTAGTCCACTGCTGGACGGAGCTGCAGAAAGTAGGTGGTGGTCTATCATGGTGTCGGGTAAAGGAAAATCAAACATTCCTCCCCGCCTTTCAGATCCCCCTCTGTTTTTTGTTTAAATACTGGATTTAAAAGGAGAATAAAAGTAATGAGGACATGGATAAATGGGTTCTTTTTATCTCCACTGCTGAAAAGATAAATGTGACATTAATTACGTGGCATGGCTTTGAAAATTGTTATAGATCTTTATTTTCTAAAGGGAGTTTTACATCTGGGACCAATAAAGAAGGGTAGTTTAAAGGATTATTTTTTTAAAGATATCTGTGAGTAAGAAAAAAAGTTGTCATCTTAATTTCCCTTCCACAGATGAGAATCCTATTGTCTGTATATACGTGGGTGAGGGAGGTGGGGTAAACATCTAGTTAGAAGGCTGGAAGGTTCAGTTTTGGAAACAGGATTTATATGGCTGTAGGAAAAGAACACTATCTTGAACTCCTTTTTCCTTTGAGTAACCTTAGCAATTGCTATCTTTGGGTTTGGCTGTTTTCACACTACTAACCTGCTTCCGTAACATTGTGAAACGTCACGCAAAAAACGCGGAAGATAGCGTCTTCTCGCGAGAGTTTTGTGCGATGTCGCACAAAACTCTCGGAAGAGGACGCTATCGTCCGTGTTTTTTGCGTGACGTTTCGCAACGTTACGGAAGCAGGTTAGTAGTGTGAAAACGACCTTTGTCTATCTTAAAGCTGGGCCGTTTCCACACTAGTCACATTCATCTGGAACGCTGTGGAACGTCGTGAAAAACTCGCGCGAGAAGACGCTATCTTCTGCGGGTTTTTTGCGACGTTCCGCAGCATTCTGGATGAAGGTGAGTAGTGTGGAAACGGCCCTGGTTTTTGCATTCTTGAAAACTTGTAATGCAATGGGTAGAATGTGTCAAGCGATGTCACCATTATTTAAATGACCTTGAACTGAAAATCTTGTAGCCATGTATTTCTCCAACTCAGAGACTGGGAGGAATGGAGGACTGGGATTCCCAGGCACACTGTGGCCAATGACAAGAGGCGGGAACAAGTGGATGTTTAGACAACTGACCTTGCCATCCAGTATTGGCTGTATGTAGTGATCTGTGGTTTAGAGGAAGTATTCAGTAATTGTCTTTTTGAGCAGGCTAAAGTTTGGATGTTTCTTCATTGGCTGGTGTTTTATTATGGAACAATCCAAAACTGACCTATTTGCAGGAATGGAATAGATGTATAAGTGATCACCAAATGATACCTTATTAATTTTTTATTTAGAAAAATGTTCCTCTCCAGGAACCAACTAAAGGGTCCTTTCAAAATAACTATAATAAAAACAAAGCATTAAAAGATATTAATTAAAACCCAGCATTAAAAAGTCCAGCATTAAAAACAGACTATTGACAGTTTAAAATAAGTTTCCAGCTTTTAACAGTGTTTTTAAAAAAACTCTTTAAGGTGAACAGAAATGCTTGGCCTGATGTCTAAAAGAAAGCAAGGCAGGGGGGTCAGGGGGGTAGTCTGCCCCCGGCACCGCCAAGGAGGGGGCGCCGGGCGCAGCTGCCAGCTGCTGGGAGCGCACAGGCGGCCTCCCAGCCCCCCCCCCCCCGCGCTGCCTTTCGCCTGCCCCACCGTTCATCATCACGCGTGCCATTCGTCATCACGCAGCACTAGGAGCGCGCGCATGTGCTATGTGCAAGGAGCCGGACTTGGGTTGCCCTGGGCACCGGCAACCCTAGATCCGGCCCTGGGAATCAGTGAGGATTTGGGGTTAATCAGGCTGAGGCATGGGGAGTAGAGGTCTTCCACATAGCTCCGAATTACATACAAAGAATGCTGAATGAGTGTGTCTCTACATTTGGCTGTATCAGCTCTTCTCAGCTGCAGAATGAGGAACTGTTGCAGTACCTTCTTGCAGTCATGGGGCATGGGGCGGGGCCTCTACTTTCCTTGGAGCTTGGGACAGTTGATGTTTCTCAGCAGTAAAGTTATTCAAAAGTAAACATTATTAATGCGTTTGATAAACTTTGTTGGGATAAATCTCTGTGGAGCAAGAGATTTTGTCTCATGAAAGCTTTTCTAGATGCGTCTTCATTTTATAGGACTGGCTGCTAATTACTATTATTCTTTTATTACTTGCAATAGCAGCCGGCAGTCATTAGTGTTAAGTTGCACCGGGCACTTATAGCCGCTGAGGGGTTTGTTGCTGGTATTGTGAAGTGTTAATTGTCACTACGTGTGAAGCAAGAGTTTCATTCATGAAGGTGTGTAGCTAGGTGCTTGGGAAGGACATAAAAATGTCAAGATCTTAGATACGGACATCAAGAGCATGGTCTGTGCTAGGTTGCTTGGAAGTTCTCATGCCTGAAAATGTACAAGCACATTAGGAACTGGTGTCTTTCTGATGCCAGTTCTTGATTTTAACAATAAAGTAATAACAGGAATTGCACTGGGCAAGCTCTTATCCCTCTTAGACTGAGGCAAATTGCGTTGTAGGCAGGGCTTTTTTTCAGCTGGAACGCGGTGGAACGGAGTTCTGGAACCTCTTGAAAATGGTCACATGGCTGGTGGCCCCGCCCCCTGATCTCCAGACAGAGGGGAGTTTGTGGAGGGCAATCTAAACTCCTCTCTGTCTGGAGATCAGGGGTGGGGCCACCAGCCATGTGACCATTTTCTCCGAGGGCAACTGAGTTCCACCTCTTTTCCCAGAAAAAAAGCCCAGGTTGTAGGGTTAGTGGAAGCTCCTGCTAACCGCAAGAAATGAGTGGGATTGGATGGCTGCAAATTATGGAAAAAGTCTAGAGAACACATTTGCCCAGCCATAGCTTTACTTGTGCTTATACAGTGAAGCCTGCAAAGTCCATCATGCTATGAAAAATGCCCTGTGAGCATACTGGTCACCTGTGCATAATTTACAGGTGTTGTATTGTAGACTTGTATTAAAGAGTGCTTGGGATCAAGGCTTTAGGGGTTTTTCATAATTAATGATTTTTTAAAAACCCTTTCAGCCTGGAATTCATTCCTTGTAAATACTCTTGCTACCTTCCTTCCTTCCTTCCTTCCTTCCTTCCTTCCTTCCTTCCTTCCTTCCTTCCTTCCTTCCTTGTCTAGTATCATCTCATGCTGTCCATCCACCCACACTTTCTGGATCCACAGGTATATCTCCCTCCAGTTGGCTGAGTTACTTAGAGAATACGTGGACAACCTGCATGTAGCCTGTTCTCTCCATCCCTTCTTTATTTCACCTCAATGCCCTATGAAGGATTGTTATATCAAGAATTACAACATATTTATCATGAACTGTTTGAAGGGAAAGGTCTGCTGCTGTTGATGAACTTGTAGTTACGTGCAGTGTTCCTTTTCAATGAATGCTCCTGGGTTACAGTGGGACTCAGTGGTGTCATTTGCGGGTGAGTGGGTGGGTGGGCTGTCGTTCTTGGCTATAACACGGGGATTTTAGTTGATTTGTTGCTTCCCCGATAGTGAGTACAGGGAGAGGATGGCTCATAAGAGCAGCTTCCAGACAGGTTTCAGTGCTGCAAAATGTGTTGATTTAAAGTGGAAAACTGAAAGATATGCCAATCTCTGAGTCATCGCAGCAGCGATAAGTCACTCTGTGGCACAGCAGGCAGCAGCAGCAGCGTTGCAAAGTGCTATTTCATTAGTCAGAGCAAAAGAAGCAACCCCCCCCCCTTTGAGCTGAATAAAGGGCAGGTTGATGGAGTTCATTCTCATAATCTCTTGCCCACCAACACATACCTGGTTTGAAACAGCTTCTCTGACACATCCCTCTAAGTATTTGTGTGTATAGGCAGCCCTGCAAACAGTGTACTGGCTGAGTCACGCGCTTGACTTCTATGACTAGGTATAAACATTCATGCAAATGCTTTAAGTCAGAAGTTGTACGGTGCTAATTCTGTCTGTTTCTGCTGCTGGATCTCCTTTAGTGGGGATGTCACGTAAACTCTGTGTTATACTGAATCAGACCTTTCAGTTCATCAAGATCAGTATCGTCTCGTCAGGTTGGTTGCAGCTCTCCAGGGTTGCAGCCAGAGGTCTTTCACATTACTCACCACCGGATACTTTGAAACTGGAAGTGCTGGGAAGTGAACCTGAGTCTTTCTGCATGCAAAGTAGATGATCTACCACTGAGCCATGCCCTCACCCCTCAAGGTGCATTTAGTAGTATTCTCCCAGCAAAATGTATTTCAGAATCAAAGCCTGAATTTGCAGTCTCTGGGTTACTCTTAGGCTTCCCAGTTGCCTGCCAATGGCAGGCAGTCTCCTGGGGGTTTGCCCCATTGCCTGCTGATCACTAGGCACGCCCCCCCCCCAGCAATCTCCTGCCACTGTCAGGCAACAGGGGAAAGCACACACTGGGCATGCTCCCAGTGGGGTGTGCAGGGCTGGCGCGCCCATTGAGGCCAGGTAGGCGGTGGCCTCAGGCGCGGGGTGCCGGAGGGAGCGCAGGAGGAGGTGCAGGGGGTGGGAGCGCGCGCCACAAAGCAGCAGCCTCCTATCCCTCCCGTGCCGCCGCCGCCAGCACAAGCCCCCGGCCGGGCGCAGCCGCCGCGGGCAGGCATCTGCGGCGGCGCAGGCAACCGAGCGGGAGAGCTTGGAGGCCGCCCGCCGCAGCGATCAAGCCGGTGGCGGCGCGCGCTCCCATGTGATGTCACGAGTGATGTCATCACGCAGGCCGGGGGGGGACACCCGACTGGCCTGCTGCGAGCGCCTCAAACCCTTGTGCCACCCCTGGGGGTGTGACTACTTAGCTTCCTGAAGTGATGTTTGTGCGCTGACTGTGGGCTTATTCCTGAGCTTCACTGGGGCCAATTTTGGCTCCAAATGGACTGCGTTTGCCCTGCACAAAGCACAGGAGCACGCCCATGGCTGACGTGATGACATCATTTCCCAGAAGTGATATCATCAGGCAAGCCCCGGGAGCGCATGTGTGAAATGAAGACTCTGGGAAGCACAAGGTAAGTGTCTGGTCCCCCCCTCCAGCTGGGAGAGTATACGGACCTGTATCGGGACCTGGACCCATTTCACACTGCCTACCTGCTGCCGGGACGTCGTGAAATATCGCGCAAAACCCGCAGAAGATAGCGTCTTCTCGCAAGAGTTTTGTGCGACATCGCGCAAAACTCTTGCGAGAAGACGCTATCTTCCGCAGTTTTTGCATGATATTTCGCGACGTTCCGGCAGCAGGTAAGCAGTGTGAAAAGGCCCCAGGCCACCTTAGTTACTGTACCAAGTTTAAAGTCTGACCAGTTTATGTGCTTTTTTAAAAAAGGAAGGTGTTGGCAACATCCAGTTAGATTATTTAGATGGATTACAGCTTTGACATCCGCTTTGTGCTGTCCTGGAAAGGTCTTGCAACTACAAGCAGAAACCATGTTAAACTGCAGGGGCAGATAGATAGATAGATAGATAGATAGATAGATAGATAGATAGATAGATAGATAGATAGATAGATAGATAGATAGATAGATAGATAGATAGATAGATAGATATTTTCCCTAATAAAAGTTATAGCAGCCTTATCCCATGATTTAGGGCCATGCGCTTTCCTGTTTCTGTGTTGTGCTGGTCTTTGACTGTCACAATAAAAACTGTGAACATAAAGTAGATTTAAAAAGCCTCAAGTTAAACAGTGACTGGATGCACACTTTATGGTCCAAAGAGTTCTGTATCTTTGGAAATCAGGGAAACCCGATTAACTGCTGCTGAACTGCAAAAGCTAAAAGTAGCAGGGAAACTGTCTCTCCTAATAATTTTGGACCATTTCTTTCACCACTTTTTGAAGAATAGCAAAATAGTGTTCGGTGGATCAGAGCCAGCGATGAGGGTTGTCCAGGGGAATGCCCCTGCTTCTAGTCTTCCAAAGAATACAAACATGGCGATAACGCACAGGTGCATTGGACTCCCATGCGTGAACATTGGTGCCAGTGCAATGCAAATAAAAGCTGCGAGTCACCTGAAATTTGGGATATACTGGCTCATAACTAGACAAGCTTCTATGGTCTATTCTAAGGTCTCCAACCCACCACTGAGGACCCATTAGACTAGCTAGATGCTGCCCATTATATACAGCTGCTTTCTCTTTGGAGGTATAGTTATAATTGGGAGTAAAGTTGGAGGTATATTTACAACCTGAGGGAAACCTACCTCCATTGAAAGGCAATGGAAATTTTGCCTACCTGTCAGTGAGAAAACCACATGGGCAAGGGCAGCTCCCTCCCCCAGGGAAGACATGAGCTTCTCACTGGTGGCTTGAACCTAAAGGCCACTCCAAGAGATTTGGGGCGGGGGGGGGGATGAATGTAAGCACCTCACTGTGTGCAGAACACAAAGCCGAAGTTGGTTCCCAGTTCCGAGATCCAGAGGAGTTAGCTGTGTTAGTCTGTAGTAGCAAAATCAAAAAGAGTCCAGTAGCACCTTTAAGACTAACCAATTTTATTATAGCATAAGCTTTCGAGAATCAAGTTCTCTTCATCAGATGCCTGATCAAAACCCAGGGGTTTTGATCAGGCATCTGATGAAGAGAACTTGATTCTCGAAAGCTTATGCTATAATAAAATTGGTTAGTCTTAAAGGTGCTACTGGACTCTTTTTGATTTTGCAGTTCCGAGATCCTTATTCATAGTTCCTAGTTCCTTATTTGCAAATCCAAACACAAATGTTGGGGAAAATTGAAAAGCTTTGCATGCCAAAATGCCGTTTGGAGGAGCACATATCGTACACCTCCATATTAAGTGGACTCTGCTCTCTCAGTGGACCTATGCTGGGTCCTCCTACAAAACCCACTTCTTGAGTTAACAGCTTCAGTGGAGGGTGCCCCCAGGACAAATCAACATGCAGAAAGGGTGGTAGCTGCACCCGAAAAAAATCCTTGGTTCACCCCAAATCATATGGCCTGGCACTCCAGAGACTGTCCCCTGCAAGAAGACATGCACAGGTGCTGATTCAAAGACCGATTCTGGAGCTAAGAGTTCCTATTTGGACTGCCTACCAGAAGATTGTATTAGGAAGAGATGTGGATAAGGAACTGGAACAGATACATGCCCTCTGTGCCCCAAAATGAGGCTTACTCCACCACATATCATTCACTCCAAGTCAGAGGGTTCTGCCCTCCAGGTGGACTCATGATGTTTCCGGTACCAAAGCCCATTTCCTGTGCTTGCTGCTCCAAAGTGGCTACCACCAGTAGAAATGCAGAGGCAGGAAGGGGGGGACTGTCCCCTACAAGAAGACGTGCACTGGTGCCAATCCAAAGACTGATTCTGGAGCTAAGAGTCCCTGGAGTGCAGGGCTTTGTGGTTTGGAGTGATCTAAATAATGTTTTGGAGTTCAGGTTCCCCCTTCCCCTTCCTGCCAGTGCATTTCTCCTGGGGGCAACCCACTTTTCAATTTTCCCCAATATTTGTGTTCAAGTTTGCGAATAAGGAACTAGGAACTGGGAATAGGGAACTGGGAACCAACGTCAGTTTTGTGTGCAGAACTCCTGTTCTTGCAGCAGAAACCTCTGCTAGGATGGAAGCCCCAGGGGTAACCTGCAGGGGGTGCACGAGCATAGATCTCCATGATTGTCTGCTTTTTTCAGAGAGATCTGTGACCTTGATTGATGATGGTTAAGTCGGGCAGTTGAAGAGAAGCTGCCTACTCTAAAGTCTGATGAAGTCACTCGACAAGTTGGCTACTGCCGGTTGGGCTGCTGTGCTTGGCAGTTGGGTCCCCGGCATTAACCTCTGCTTCTGGCCCTTTTCATGTTTATTTTATGACATATCTTTGATATGGTTATGGGTGACCCTCAAGGTCCACTAACTCAGCAGTGACATTTCAGCTGGGTATAATTTTAGACCAACAATAACAGAAATAAATCACTCCACACTTTCCATAAAGTATATATTTAGGCATTACTGTACATGAGCCATCAGAAGAAAAGGATGAATTTATTCTGCTTCAATCTAGTCCTCTCCAAACATCATGTCCATGCTGGTGATCTCCCCCTGCCCTTCCCCAGTTCCTCTCCCCAATATTTCAATCTTGGAAACACACCCAGAATTCATCTGCCAGCCCTTCTTCTCACTGCCTGCTGCCCTTTCAGTAAATTATAGAGATCTCCTTTGCCCTCGCCCAGCACGGGACTGAACTTTGTCTTAAACACAGGGGCTCCGTTGAAACCAGCAGCCCACCCAGAAGCTTTCGGAGTGGGGGTCTGGCGGGGAGAAAGGCAAGAGAAAGGGGGAGATGTCAACAAAGGTCCCCCTCCCCGCCCAGCCTCGCTGTAATGTCCCCCAAGCTGCCTGCATGGCTGGAAGGAATACAGACTCTCATTGACACGTAAGAGCAGTGTCCTATTCCTTGACACACCCCCTCCCTCCTTCCAGCTCCTCCAAGCTGTTATTTTAAACATGCCAACCTTTGAGACCACCTTTCAACTCCAAAGTTTTCTGAGAAAATAAAAACGTGTGAGCCGTGGGGTCATTTTTCTCCACGGCTTTCAAGGTGGCTGTGCTCCTCGCCTGCACGCTCTACTTCAAACCTGTTATTACAGGCAGCTTGCTGCGCTGTCTTGTTATTGGCTTAAAAATGAAAAGCAACGTGCACACACAGAGTGCCCTTTTTGATGGGACAGCTTCTTTTTCTGAAGAGGATATACTTGAGAGAAAGATCCTTTCTTTGTAAAGGACGATGTTTTTAAAAATTATCTGTAGCACCCCCCCGCCCTTTTCTGGACTTGCTTTGAAATAGTTGTCTTTATTGAATACGCCGCTATGATATAAGGATGTCATTGTCTTTCTGGCTAGCATGGCTGTCCTTGCCCATTCATGTCTCCAGGGCTTTTTTTCAGGGGGAACGCGGGGGAACGGAGTTCCGGAACCTCTTGAAAATGCTCACATGGCCGGTGGCCCCGCCCCCTGATCTCCAGACAGAGGGGAGATTAGCTCGCCCTCCGGAGGGCAATCTAAACTCCCCTCTGTCTGGAGATCAGGGGGCGGGGCCACCGGCCATGTGAGCATTTTCTTCGAGGGCAACTCACTGAGTTCCACCACCTCTTTTCCCAGAAAAAAAGCCCATTCATGTCTCAGTTATGGAAGGATTCCCAAATGTCTCGTTTTAAATGTCTCGTATTCGGCTTCCATTCTGCCAGGCCAGTGTGAAGCACCGGTTTCCTTTCGGTGCTTAGTTTGGATGGTGGGACAATAGATCATCAAACATCTTTGCCAGCCTCCCTTCATTTCTGCCTGTTTATGCTGCGATATGGAAAGCTTTTAGGTGATTGATGGGAGCTGTGTGCACACAGTAGTGTGCAAGCAGATAAAATATTTACTACAGGGATAACAGAGGAGAGCAGCTTCTGTTTGAGTTGCATGCCTGTGCCACTGAAATCTTCTCTTGCAGGTGTGAATAATGGTGATGTTCTTCTGGCATGGAGTCTTCAGGATATTCACTCTGACACCGGAGAAATTCCCATCTACAGAGAAAGGAATTAAATTTTTTTTTGCATATATACAAGCTAACAGTGTTTGGTTTCTTGGAGATGTCCAACTTATCTGTCCTTTGGCAATTCATCAATCAGTGTAGGTATCTAAATCCCAAAGCGCTGCTCCCCCCGCCCCCCAGCCTACTCTTTGGATGGAAGTTTCAGCTGTGGATCCGTGCAGCCATGTGTCATTTTTGCTAAGCTTCTCTGTGTTGTTGTAGCATGGGGAGGGACAGGTGGTGGTGTGTGGCGTTCTTGGTAAAAATGTTGTTTCAGTTCACTGCAATCTTCTGGAAAGCTGGGCAGACTGTTTTGCTCTGAGCTGACATGTGTCATTGCTCTCAAAAGCTTAAAAAAAGAGTGGGGGTTGCTGAAATTGGAAACCTTCAGGGAGGAATGAGTTTTGTGGTTTGTTCGGCAGACCACAAGCGAAAAGTCTGAATCAACAAGACAAGCCTCAAACGAAAACCAAAACAAGCACATTCACGCTTTCTCGCACCCCCTTTTTCTAGTCCCCCCCCCCCCCAGTCATCATGCCCGGCCCTCTACATTTTCTCAACAGATTTGTATCTGGTAATCAAAGAGCACGTAAACGACTTTAGAGAAATGTTCCTGGCGTGCATTTTCTTGTCCATAGCAAGGTGGTTGAACAGTGTACAGTTCCCTCTTGCACCTGTGCCTTCTTGCGTGAAATTCTATCTTACATGTAATTACATCCACAACTCTGTAGCTGCTGCATTCACGTAGTCGCAGCAATATTTGGGGTGCAGTGGATCAAGCAGGAGTAGTTGCTATCTCTTTCCCCTAGAGAGAAGTTGGCACCATTAAAAAAATATAGCCCTGTGCCCTGTCTTCACCCATCATCATCGAACAGAGCGGTACAGCTCAGTTTCTAGGAAATCATTTTCTGGTGCATCCTGCATGCTGTTTTTCCCTTTAAACAGAAAATTATCAATCTTGCTTCTAATTAGCTTGCTGTGGTGCTGTTGTCCCAAAATATTTAGTGTTTTCTTCAAAGCTCCCAGTCTGTGCTTGTTTTCTCTCCCCCCCTCTCTCATCCTCTCTATTAACCAAGTTTTTCGAGGCAGCTTAAGACATAAGAAAAACAAAATGACAAATACTAAAATACAAAAAAACACAGCCAACATAAAAAAGAAGCGGTGAAATCAAACAAGTAACATAATTTCGCTATCACTAGTTGCTCAAGAAAACGACTAAGGGCATATTTGGTGCCCCAAAAGCCAAGGAGGTAGGTGCAAGACAAATGGGCAAAGTTAGGGAGTTTCATCATAAGGCAGGAACTTGGGCACAGTGTTCCCTGGCACACTTGCAGATGAAACAACAGGATTCCTAATGGATGTTGTACTATGGAAACAAGAATAGGTAATTCAGGGAGGGGAGAAACTTGGGAGATGAGAAATAGAGCCCGCATAAAAGATTCTGCACTTCCCCTGCCTTGAGCCAGGCAGTTTGATTTAATCAATAAAATACATCAGTCATCAAATTATAATGAAAAGGGACTGGATCTTATGATGTAGGAGCTGCTGTGATGTTTGTGGAAGACCTGCAAGGTGAAACTAGCATTGTGGTATGTAAGGCCTTGCTTGACATAGGGCCAAGCTAGCCTACAAGTGACGAACGACACTTGAACGGCAAGTGAACAGACTCACGTGTATTCCTCCCTGTTCACTTGCGCTCCACGTGATCAAGTGGAGCACAAGTGAACAGGGAGGAATACACGTGAGTCTGTTCACTTGCTGTTCAAGTGTCATTCGTCACTTGTAGCTTGGCCCTGAGGCAGTATTGTATTTGGGTATTCTGCCCCCCCCCCAATTTATTTTCCCTTGGTTCCTTGCAGATTTGGCAACTACAGCTAACTTGTATAAGCAGGGCTTTTTTTTCTGGGAAAAGAGATGGTGGAGCTCAATGGTGGAACTCAGGACCACACAATGACGTCACTTTGGGTCAGCTGGAACAAGGGGGGAGTTTTTAAAAGTTTAAATCTCCCTCGGCGAAAATGGTCACATGGCCGGTGGCCCCGCCCCCTGATCTCCAAACAGAGGGAAGTTTAGATTGCCAATCTAAATTCCCCTCTGTCTGGAGATCAGGGGGCGGGGCCACCGACCATGTGATCTTTTTTCAAGAGGTGCCGGAACTCCGTTCCACTGCATTCCAGCTGAAAAAATGCCCTGTGTATAAGCATATGCTTGGCAGTTGTATTGTTCTGTATTTTGAAGAAGGCAAAGAGTAAATTAGAAATCCATAGAATTCTTGCGGGTAAATATAAAAGGCTAAAAAAAGCAGTGCCGTTTCAGTGACTTACTGTACTCCTTTCTCAAGTTGAGTGGCAGAAAGTAATCATGGAGTCAGCCAAGGTAGAAAAGTTTATGTGATGGGTGACCCTCAAATCAACTTGGAAATGCAATTTCGGGTCATGACAAAGACACAGTATCTAGATACAAGAAACTCTTATGCCTGAGAAGAGTTGTTTATGGTACTAACAAGAAGAGAAGTGATCTTTGATCTGAGCAGTGTCCAAGAACTGGTGTGATCATTGTTCAACGGCTTGGAAACAGTGACTGCAACACTATCAAATTCAGTATACGTGTCAGTTGAAAATTGCCCAGAAAGTCCAACTTGGTGATTTTTAATTCCAAAAGGGGGAATTTCTCAACAACGAGGGGATTAGTTAGAGGAGATCGCAGAGAATTTGAAAAAAGACCCTGACAAAGAAATCTTAACGGACAGTAAGGCAAACCAGGAAGGAATGTATTTATTTATTTTGTCATTTATATTCTGCCTTTCTCACTGAGACTCAAGGTAGATTACATAGTGTGAGATTAGTACAATCAGTGGCAAGGACAAGGGCAGGCATTTCCATACAGTGTCAAGGATATTTCCATAAACAGTGCGTAAGGTGAATAAATACAAGTTTACAAAGACTTTGTATTAGCAAGGATCCGATTGGGGTTGAAGAATTACTGAAATAGCACATAATCAATTCTAGGACTTACATTAAACAACATGAATGTGAGAAGCAAATTGCTAGTGATGTAAATATGTGTAATAAATGCATCAGAATCCAGAAAGCAGTAGGATTGCTGGTTAATAAAATTGTAAAAAGAATATTAAAGGAAGATAGGGGAATCGCAGTCTTTGCATACCTCTTAATTGTAGAAGACAAATGCCAACACCCAAGCCACCAACTTGTATCCAACTATCATCTTTTGCCAGCGGAAGAGCACTTTGAGTGATAGAGGATGATTTTTGCCAGTTGCCCCCTTGCATTGTTAACACTCATACATCATGCTGAGTTCTGATACTGGCATCCCCCTAGATCTGGGATGCATTGCAGTGTTTTGGGGTGTTATATAGGGGTGTTATATAGCCCCGTGGCGCAGAGTGGTAAGCAGCAGTACTGCAGCCCAAGCTCTGCTCATGACCTGAGTTCGATCCTGGCAGAAGCTGGGTTCAGGTAGCCGGCTCAAGGTTGACGCAGCCTTCCATCCTTCCGAGGTTGGTAAAATGAGTACCCAGTTTCCTGGGGGTAAAGTGTAGATGACTGGGGAAGGCAATGGCAAACCACCCCGTAAAAAGTCTGCCAAGAAAACGTCGTGATGCGGCATCCCCCCATGGGTCAGTAATGACTCAGTGCTTGCACAGGGGACCACCTTTACTTTTTTATAGG
The DNA here is from genome assembly GCF_028583425.1 of Eublepharis macularius. NCBI lineage: Eukaryota > Metazoa > Chordata > Lepidosauria > Squamata > Eublepharidae > Eublepharis > Eublepharis macularius. The sequence goes on from NC_072801.1 coordinate 15,205,935, forward strand.
CTTGAGCAGGAGGGAGAGGTGAGAAAGTTCCATTCTGCAATTGGAGATGTTTGGTTTATTAGATAGGGTGGAGGAGAGCATATGACATGTCATATAGAGGTAGAAATGTTTTAGAATTAACTGAAGCTTTCAAAATCTAACAAACCTCCAGGGCAGGTAACATTTTTTCTCAATTCAAATATGAAATGGTTGGACTTCTAAAAATGTGTTGTAGCTAAAATAGCCTCTATCTTGGAAGACTAGAAGGCATCCATCTGAATAGCAGTTTTTAAAAGAGGATCCATGATTTCCTGAGAAATGACAGAGCTACCACTTTAATGTTTATCATTGGTAAATAACGATAAAAATAATGAAAATGAAAATAATGATGGGAATAATTATTTAACCTGTATAAACACAGAAGAATTTGCTAACAATACATATCCATCCTAGAACATTTTTGTACCAGTATTGGACTCCTCCTCAGCTCCATGAATAAGATAAACATTAATGAATTTGCTGTATGCCACTCCACACTGGTTCAGAATCTCATCTTTGAGGTGCTTTTTGGGACTGCTGGCTCTTTCTGCAAATGGAGATCTGGATTTACGTTTTAGAATTCTTTGAGAATCAGCAAATATTGGTAGGGGCAATTAGGTGGGCTTTTGGAAAGGTTTTACAGAGTTCTTTATCAAAGGCCATTAGGCAAGTTTAAAAGCTGGTGTAAGAAAATGGCTATGAATCCAAAAGTGCCTGGTTCAGATGTTACTTCTGCTATGAACTTAACGGGTAGACTGACAAGGAGAAATCCGTAACTCTCTTTTGCGGATGAACTTGATGGGGGCAAGCCAAGCTCTCACAGTCCCCTCCCCAGTGGCATGGGTGTAATAATACAAACCTCGGGTTTACAACACAGAGAAGCTCATGATTCAGTGGTGGAGCAGGCATTTCATATGTACAAGAACCCAGCTAGATGCCAGTTAAGTCTCTTTAGGTTTCAGGTACCAGGGAATGACGTCTTCATTGACTGCCATTTAGCTGCCTAGAGATTGTCTCTGCCTGATCATTTGGCATATATTAGGGACAGAACGCTAGTCTAAGATTAAACTGTGGTCTGATCCAGCAGTTAGTTGTTAGAGGTTTTGCGTGCCTATGTGGACTGGCAGGATTTTGCAAAATCAGAATCTCATCTCTGCTTCACCGTTAAGTATTATTTGCCAATTATGGCTGGCTTGCGCTGGTAGAAACGGCCTGTGGCTCCTGCGGATTGGCTACTCGGTACTGTCTGCAGTTGTATCGGCACTATGGTAATTCCACAGACAGTCCCTCTAAGACCTGGAGGTTTTAGATCTGTATTTATGACTTCAGCAGCTGCTCAGCTCTGTTTTTGTTCTGACATTTTCACGTTGGTCTGCTTGGCCTTTCAGTACTCTGGTGCAGGAAACTCATATTATCTTTACTCAGTGCAGCGGTGCGTGTGTTTTATTCTAAACTCTCCTTTCCTTCTCTCATATCTGTTGAGAGCAAAATACCTTTTGAGGGCCAACAGGGTTTGTATGTGTGCTGGTCCCCCCCCCCCCCCGTGTAAATTGAATGAAGTAAGCATGTTGGCAGCTTATCTAAGTGACTCCATAACTTTTCCAAGTAAGAGTCTCTCCCTGCATTTACTGCAAGTTGATTTTATGCTGTTGAGGGTTCCTGACTTCAATTGCTGATAGTTCCAGGTGGGTAGCTATGTTGATCTGTAGTAGAAGAGCAAGGTTCAGCCCCAGTAGCACTTTATTATATTATTATATTAGGTTTTTAGTCCGCCCTCCCCACCAGGCGGGCTCAGGGCGGAGTACAACATTTCAAATTACATAAATACATTATCATACAGGATGCTCTGAAATGGGCATCTACTCCTATTATACATGCAGCCTGCTCAAGCCATTTGTGGTTTCATGGTGTAAATCTTGCAATTATCAACCAGTCCATACAATCTTGACTCAAATGTAGTCAGACTATGCCAGAATCTTTCAGTGAAATTGATAAAACCAGCTGCAAATCAAACCAACAAAGACTATTCAAATACTGCATACCTGTGTTATTTGCTCGATTTCCAGGAGACAGACTCATTTCAAAGGGCAGCAGTTTTTAAATTCCTTCTGTACTATTCTTTCAGGGAGACAGGAGCTCTAGCTATTTTACTTTTACTTGTCCAGCCTCTTCAGATGCAAAAGTCCACCTTAAACTTCATTGGCTAATAGATTATTGTGACACACACATAGACCAACTACATTAAAGATCCACTACATTTCCAGGGGATGAGCTTTGGAGAATCAGGGCTCCCTTCACCAGATACGAGGAGGAAAATCCCTCAGGACTGGCTGTGTGTACAGTGCAGTACTTGTGCAGACTGAGAAATTGCCTTGCTGGTACCCCCACCTAGAGGCCTCCAACCCACCAGTGTTTAATCCTGGGGTACAGTCCACATGTTCTGAAGCATACGGATCTCTTCTGGGTTCTGAAGCACATGATTGACTCATCTCAGCAAAATAGACTCAGTCAGCAAGCCGAAGTTTGTTCACTTTTTGCAGTGATGAAACCGGGCTCTCTCTGCACTTACGGTAGTGGATGGTCCCAAAATAACATTGTGGCATTTGGAAATGCTGCAGAACAGTGCAAGCTTTCCTGTTTGAGTTGTTCAGCATCCTCTGCACTGGTGAATGGTGTGTTATTTATTCTAATAAATAAATAGGAATTTGCTTTCGACAATGTTGATATACAGTAGGCAATTTTTAACCATACGCATGCAGCGATTTCTTGGTTTTGCCAAGCCTTGTAGCATGTAGCTTATCTTTTTCTTTTGAGTTGTCATGTGGGCCTTTTAGTGCTCTATGTGTTCATGTCTAACCTCTGGATTCTGTGGACCAGTCTGCGGTGGGAAGCCAATTTGAGTTTAGCTGCTGGTCCCTCTTAGTGCTATCATTTTATTATTCTTTTAAAATAAGACAGCATATTTTTTTCCTAGGTTTCCATGGGTGGCGGGAGGTGTTGGGATTTAAAGAGAATAGTAGATACTGCAGATAAACAGTCTGGGGTGCTGCAGAAGCTGGAATTGTTGATCTTTTCTCTCTTGTAGGTGGGGTGCAGCATTTCTGCCTGTGTGTTCTGGGAAGCCAGGATGAATTGTCACACATGCGTGCCTCGGGAGTGTTGAAAGCTCTCATGCTCCTCAGGCCATTTCTCTCTGTAACCCTACTGCATGCAAATTTCTAAGCTGTCGTCACCTGCAGGCGATCACCACATGGCTGAATAGTGGCATGGCACAGAAGAGGTCTTGACAGCGTCTGAGATTTGTAGAACTAGGGTTTTGTCCTCCCCTCCTTCTCCCCTTTAAAATAGGCAGTCAAAATAATTTGATTCATTTATGACATTGCAGTGCTGTTTCTTTGAGGAGGAAGGAAGGTTATTTTCAGATTTGCCACCTCTTCCTTGCCCTCTTCCATATCCAAAGAAATGAGATTCTTGATTTCAAATCATGGTTGAATCTGGGCTGGCTACAGAGTCAGGGGCAGGTCCAGAAGTTCTGATGCTGTTCGCTTGTTGCTCTTGCTGTTCCCAAGAGCTGATTCTAATTCCATCTTACTTTTGGACCAGATCCCTCTGCTTTTCTTATAAACTACTAGTAGCATCCAGAGCGTAGGTGTGCCACATTTCCAACAATAATGGAATGGATTTAGATCCAGAGGAGTTAGCCGTGTTAGTCTGTAGTAGCAAAATCAAAAAGAGTCCAGTAGCACCTTTTTTATTGTAGCATAAGCTTTCGAGAGCCACAGCTCTCTTCGTCAGACACATGGAGGGCAGAAAGAAACTGGTCAAATATAGAGGAGGAGAGGGGAGGGGAGGAGGAGAGGAGGGAGGTAAACAACTCCTTTGATATAGAGATGCAAACAGCTCCTTTTGATGTGGGGATCAGTTTGCTCGTGTAAAGGTTCAAAGGAGTTTGCCGTGTTAGTCTGTAGTAGCAAAATCAAAAAGAGTCCAGCAGCACCATCAAGACCAACCAATTCCACTGCAGCACAAGCCTTCGATAATGGATTTAAACTAACATGACCTTGTTTTCCACCTAGCTTCTTGAGCATGTCACTGAATCTCTCTCTTTCTCTCTCTCTCTTTTTTTTTTTTTTGAAAAATTTTTATTGGGTTAGAATCCATTATTTCCACATTTACATTCAATTTTCCCCAATTTTTTCATCTCTAACCCCCTCTCTTTCCCCCCCCCCTTTTTGTTGACTTCCAACAGCTTTCCAACCCTTTGTCCCCTTTCCCTTACTTTTATTAGCTTCCTCTATCTAAAACAAATATATATTCTCCATTATTCTAAGCAGTACATCCTTAACTATTTTTAACATTATATGCCCAAACTGTAAGCCTTTGTTTCCATCTTAGATAAACAATTTATCCCAATTTTTCAATTTCAGGTATTTCTATATATCATAAACCATATAGATCATACATTCGTTTATATCAAACAATTTGACTTATTCTCTATATATATTACTCATTCTATCTTTTTATAATAGTTCTATATATCTCTCCTCACGTAGTCAATCAATTTGACCCATCTATATCTTCAGACATTCAGTTTGGTACAAAACTTGTCAGAAAAAAAAGAAAATATTGTTAGTTAATCGCTCCTTATATTTAGTCCTTATAATTAATTATTTTCTCTATGTTCTGTTTGTTAACCTATATATATCTATATATATGTCAATCTATTAATCTGACTGCTTATTAATTCACATTTATCTCTTCTCCCCCCGGTAAAGTCTCCCCCCTCTACTTCAATACTTCAGTAGTTCTCAAACTGCCACAGTTTTCCTCCCACCTCCCATTTCTTCTCCAGGTATTGTTTCAGCTTCTCCCAGTCTGTGTTGAACTGCCCTGAGTCCAGATCTCTCAATTTTCTTGTCATCTTGTCCATTTCAGCCATATACAGCAATTTGTAAGTCCAATCTTCAATAGTTGGCACTTCTTGTACTTTCCATTTTTGCGCATACAAAAGTCTAGCTGCTGCTGTCATATAAAATATCAACGTCCTGTGTTGGGCTGGAATTCCCTCCATTCCCAAGTTCAGTAGCAGGAGTTCTGGGTTCTTATTAATTTGAAATTGTAAAATTTCACTCATTTCTCTTATTATTTCCCCCCAGTACTGCCTGGCTACCTCACACGACCACCACATATGATAGAGGGAGCCCTCATGCTTCTTACATTTCCAGCATTTATTAGAAGTATTCAAATTCCCTAGCGCAATCTTCTTTGGTGTCATGTACCAACGATAGATCATTTTATGAATGTTCTCTTTGATATTAATACATGTCGTTGTCTTCATTGTAGTTTTCCACAAGTATTCCCATGCCTCCATTGTTATTTCTTTATTAAAGTTTATAGCCCATTTCACCATTTGTGTTTTAACTATCTCATCCTCGGTATACCACTTCAACAGTACTTGGTATACCTTGGATATTCTTTTCTTATCTTCTTTAAGAAGGGTCTGCTCTAGTTCCGAATTCTCTATTCGTATACCTCCCTTTACAGAGTCCGAATTATATAAGTCTCTGATCTGTCTATACTGGAACCAATCGTAGTTAGGTGATAGTTCCTCTTGTGTCTTTATTCTAAGTTTGGATGCTTCAGTTTTAGTTATTTCTTTATACGTTAAACATTGTTGTTCATTATCAACAGCTCTCGGGTCTATCACCTCATATGGAACCACCCACAAAGGGGTTCCTTCTTGTAGATAAATTCTGTACTTCTTCCAGATTATGTATAGACTTCTCCGAACAAAGTGATGCAGGAACATCGAGTTGACCTTTACTTTGTCATGCCATAAATATGCGTGCCATCCAAATATTTTTTTATATCCCTCTAGGGCTAATAGTTTCTTGTTCTTTAATGTCATCCATTCTTTCAACCAAACTAGGCAGATTGCATCATGATAAAGTCTCAGATTGGGCAGTTGCATTCCGCCTCTTTCCTTTGCATCTTGTAAAACTTTCACTTTCACTCGAGGCTTCTTGCCTGCCCAAACAAAATCTGATATTTTCCTCTGCCATTTTTCAAATTGTTTGGAGTCTCTGATGATTGGTATTGTCTGTAGCAAAAACATTACTCTTGGTAACACATTCATCTTAACTGCTGCAATCCTACCCAACCATGACAAATTCAATCTATTCCATTTAATCAAGTCTCTCTCTATCTGAGTCCATAGTTTTTCATAATTGTTTTTGAATAGATCTATGTTCTTTGCAGTTAATTCGACTCCCAAATATTTCACTTTACTTGTTACTTCACAATCCGTTGTTTCCATTAACAATTGTTGTTTCTGCTTAGTCATATTTTTGCATAATATCTTTGACTTCTTTTTGTTAATGAAGAAACCTGCCAAGTCTCCAAACTCCTTGATCTTATCTATCACTCTTGGCATGTTCTCCAATGGGTCCTCTACAATTAACATTATGTCATCCGCAAATGCTCTGACCTTGTATGAATAGTCCTTTATTTTTATTCCACGAATTTCATCATCTTGACGTATTTGTATCATCAGAATCTCCAATACTAAAATGAACAACAATGGAGATAACGGGCAACCTTGTCTTGTTCCTTTACTTATCGTCAATTTCTTGGTCAATTCATCATTCACCACAATTGCTGCAGTCTGGTCTCTATAAATTTCCTTAATTGCTCTGATGAATCTTTCTCCCAATTGTAGCTTTTCCATAGTGGCAAACATAAAGTCCCAGTTTAAATTGTCAAACGCTTTTTCAGCGTCAACAAAGAAGAAACCAACCTCTTTGTCACAACGCTTGTCATAATATTCAATAGCATTGATCACTGTCCTTAAGTTGTCTCTTATTTGTCTGTCTGGCAAAAAGCCTGCTTGTTCCTCCTCTATGACTTCCGAGAGCCACCCCTTCAATCTCTCCGCCAATATCTTCGCAAAAATTTTGTAGTCATTGTTGAGTAGCGATATAGGTCTATAATTTTTCACATTAGTCAGGTCTTGGCCCTCTTTTGGGATCAATGATATATTCGCTTCACTCCAAGTTTCTGGAATCCTTTGATCCCTTAAAACCCCATTCATCACCTCTTTTAGGAATGGTGCCAGTTCATTAGCCATTGTCTTATAGAATTTAGCCGTAAGTCCATCTGGCCCTGGCGCCTTTCCTAGATTTGCAGATTGTATTGCCTTACTTATTTCCTCGTCAGTTACTTCACTATTCAACTTATTTCTCCAAGCTTCCGAGATTTCTGGAAGTTTGGTTTTCTCCAAATATGACGCTATTGATTCTTTGTTTACTTCTTTTTTATTATACAGCTTAGCGTAAAATTTATAAAAGGCTCTACTAATGGTAGCCTGCTCCAAATACGTTTTGTTATCTTCGCAAATTTTATTTATTATCTTCTTTTCCCTTTTCTTCTTCAATTGCCATGCCAGGTACTTCCCAGGTTTATTAGCACCCTCAAACGCTTTTTGATTCAGTCTTTTGAGATTCCACTCCAATTCTTTATTGCTCATTGCTGTTAGCTGTTCTTGAAGTATTTTAATTTCCTGGTATACCTTCTTTTTCCCTGGTCTCTTTTTTAGCTGTGTTTCTTTGGCTTTTATTTTCTCCTCAATCTCTTGTCTTTTCTCCTCTTTCTTCTTTCTTGCTCTACCATTTAAGTCCATTAGTATGCCCCTTACAACCGCCTTGTAAGCATCCCAAACTTTATTGGTTGGTACTTCTTTATTCACGTTGTATTGTATAAAAAACTTTGTCTCTCTTCTCAGTATTTCCATATTCTCTCTTTCCTGTAACAAGTCCTCATTTATTCTCCATGCTTTCCTTTTTCTCTTTTTTCCAAATTTCCACATAATTCTTTCTCTCTCTCTTTTTGATATATGGTATTTTTATTTTCTGTGGGGCTTAATTTAAGTGGCATGCCACCCCTTGTCTGGAATATGCCAAAGAAAAATGCAACCAATGTCATATTTAAACTGGGTTGCAAGGTTATATATATGCACTACTTAGGGTTACCAGGTTCCTTTAGTCTGTCCTGCAGGGGACTGGGAACCTGGCACTCACCCTCTGTGGCGAACGTTGTCCCTTACACGCATGCGCACACATGCGCTCCTGGCATGCGTGATGATGTCACTTCTGGGAAGTGATACATCACTTCTGGGAAGTGACGTAATCATGCAGGTCAAAGGGTGGCCCAGTATGCGCTCCTGCGCTCACCAAAGGGCTGAGTCACACACACACCCCCACGGGCCTGATTTGGCCCAAAACGGGCCCGTTGGAGGGCGCGGGGGTGCCCCCCTGCTGGCCAGGTAAGTGGGGTCAGGGGAAGGAGGTGGGAACAGGGGATCCCTGCTCTGAGTGAGGGATTGGCAGCCCTAGCACTATTAGTGTGCCAACTCAGGCCATGGGTTCCTGTATGCAGTGTGGCGTGCACAGGGGCAGCATCAACCCATAGACATGACTAAGGAGCATCAAGCTTAAAACAGGCCTGTGCCAACTATAAATACCATGAAGGATGGATGTGTTTTGTAGACCACGTAGGTTCAGTTCAAATATAATGCCAAACCATAGTTTGTCATAGCACAAGGAAGCCTTGGATTGCCATAAAGTGATTCCATCTGTGTTGTGGGAAACTGTGGGTTGTAATTACGTTCAAACTGGCAGATATGATTTAGCACTATGTGAGAACTGGACCATTACAAATTCGGCAGAGATTACAGCAATTGTGAGTTTGGGTACAATAGATTCCTATTGTTAGCTTCTGTTTAGCACTGAAACAAAGGGCATTTCTAGACACTTGACTTTTTCCTGATTTTCTTAGCAGTTGATCCCCAAGCACTGGAATCGGTTTGGACATGGTTCTTCCTTATGTCTAACCAAAACGCTAAAGACTTGGAACCCAAGTCATCGAACTGTTCATGGAAGGACTGTGTATATACCATGGATCTGGATGAACAAATGGATGGAATTACTGTATAGTTGTGTTATATATTTATTGTATTCACTGTACATATTTGTTAAATTGCACTGAATATATAGAAATTAATTTGCACACCTTGTAGTGTGATCCTTGGGTTCCAAGTCTTTAGCGTTTTGGTTTGACTTGGGGTGGAACCCGCCCACTTTTCTGTTTGGTTGGATCTTCCTTATGTCTGCCTTTCGTTTGCATTTTTAGAGTTGTGGAGTCAGTTTATTTTGTTCTGCATGTGCCTTAAATAATCAGGATTTTCAAGGGAGGGTGCTGTCATCACTGGTGGTATTGTGGGTCCTAAAGGTGCTACTGGACTTTTTACTATTTTGCAACTACAAACTAACACGGCTAACTCCTCTGGGTATTAAAGAGTGCATCTGTAATATATGGAATTCACTGCCACATGAAGTGGCAACTGCTAGAGGGTGTTAGGGACTTTAGAGAAATGTGTGGATGAAAAGTATATTCACACTTCTTGTAACTGGGCTTCTTGTATTGTTTTAAGCATTTTAAAGGGTAAATGAAGCATCTTTTTTCTTTTAAAATGCTACCACAGCACAGGGAACACAGCTTCAATTATCAAAAGCAAACTGGGCTCGAAGGGCCAGAACTCTTTCCTCTCCCTGCACAACCCCAGTCTAAATCAGGGATGAGCAAGGTGAGACCAAGCATAGGCTTCAGACCATAAGAGTTAACTGGGGCAGTATACCACCTACGCCCAGACCAGGACAACCCAGGCTATTCTGATCTTAGATCTCGGAAGCTAAGTAGGTGATCCCTCCAGAGTTGTTTCGCAGAGGCAGGCAATGGCAAACCACATCTCTTGCCTTAAAAACATTTACGTTAACATTTTCATGGTGCAAAAACAGGACTTGGAGTATGCAAAATGACTGTCCATGGAAATCAAATAAACACCATGCACAGATTGGTTTTTTAAAAAGGCAAACGTAATGCATCTGGAACTATCCACAAAATAAAATTCAGTGGCCCTCAGTGAAGCCTAAATTTAAACAAGAAATAAAACCCCAACGAATTTTCAAGTGTGTACTTTCAATTTCACTTGGTGCGCATATGAGAAATGAGTCACTACAAATCTACCAACACTGGTAAAGAGTAAAGGAAGGTATAGTAAAAATGTCACAAACGTGCAATTACTTCGGCAAAATATAAAGAACACAAGAACACCCAGCAGGGAAGCCTATTTGCTAGTGTACCAGAATTCAAGAACGTGAATATAGGAAAGGGGAAAAAACTGACCTATGTATTTTTAAGCAAACTAAAAATACATTTTTAAAAGCAGCTCCTCATTCGGGGCCATTTGCTGCATTTAGTAGGGAAAAAAATCAGACTGGGCTGAAAGAACTCTCTCCCCTCACGTCCCTGGGACCAGTCATCACAGGAAGCCGCACAGTGTTTTACTACAGCTCCCAGAATCCTTATTGCGACAACTCCCATACTGCACAGGTCCAACTACATTGTTAACCCCTTTATTGCCCACATGCTACTTTGTACCACAACGCTCCAGTCAGTTCAAATCATACACTGAAAGGGCTCCTTAAATTTTAACGCCCCCACCCTCATCTGGCCTGTGGGGACTGATCAAAAACAATGCGTCCTTTTTAATGGTTAAGTCAATAAAGAGATATCAAAATTAAAAGAGGAGAATTACAGGGGATTTAACAAAATCAAAAAGAGTCCAGTAGCACCTTTAAGACTAACCAATTTTATTGTAGCATAAGCTTTCGAGAATCAAGTTCTCTTCGTCAGATGCATGGTACAGAAACTGGTCAAATATAGAAGAGGAGGGGGGAGAAGGGGAGGAGAGAGAAGATGCAGTTGGGGGGGAGAGGGATGTAACCAAAACATTCCTTTGCTAGTAAATGTAAACATCTCCTCTTGGTATGGAGATTAATTGGCTTGTGTGAGGCTTCAAAGGAGTTTGCCCTGTTAGTTTGCGGCAGTAAAATAGCTAGACCATCCAATTCCTATGTAGTATAAGCCTTCGATAACCACAACTCTCCCCGTCAGATGCATCTGACAAAGAGAACTGTGGTCCCCGGAAGCCCACGCCAGGTGCCACTGGGCTCCCCCAGACCCCGCCTCTGTAAAGGAAATCTGTTACCTGTGATAATGTGATAACCATTCATAGTCCCTATTCAGTCCCAGCTTGACAGAGTCAAATTTGCATATGAATTCCAATTCATTTAACATAACTACCGGGGAGAGTTTGAAGGGAGGATATGCAACAGAAGACACAACATCATGAACACGCAGGGTGAGGGCTGGTTGAGAGGGAGGGGAGGAGAACACATGATCGTGTGATCTCTTTGGAGAACTGCTGGAATAGAGTTCCGGCTCGTTTTGGCAGGAAAAAAGCCCTGCTTATAATGTTATATCGATATAAGGGCTGGATTTTTAAAATAAAAGACCGGAAATGAACACACGGGGAAGTCCTTGTAGGGGGAAGCCTAAAATGGGAGCGGCTCTGCCATTCACTCTGCAGTCCAGCCTGGAGAGCCCTGCCTAGGCTGACCCAGAGCTAGAAGGCAGAGGCTCACACTGGTTGGGCGGGCTGACTTCTGTCAGAATGGAATCCAGAGCAGCAGCAGCTACGTGTTTTCCAAACCACGCTACCTTACCTGGTATCAGAAGTGGCCACCCCCACTCTAGCTCCCAGGACTTTGACAATTTTTAAAACCATCATCACCTCTAGTCCTCTCCATTGCAGAGATATAAGTACAAGAAAAACGCATATCTCCTCAATTAAATGGTCCAGAAACTTTTTTTTTAAATGAAAGCTGGGATTTCAGAGAATTTGCAGCATGTATAGTTACAATGGTATGACACTATAATGATTTTTTAAAAAAATAGAAAACAAAACCAGAAGGGATGGAAAGGAAGGTAGGGGGAGGAGTGATTTGATGATGATGAATGTCAAATCATTGAAAAGTGGGTTGGAGGAGGATGAGAGTGAGTGGAATAAACAAACCCCAAAGAAACATTAAGTACAAGGAGAAAGTTGACTCAGAAAGTTGACTTCCAGAAGAAGATCACGGTAAAAGTGGTCTCAAAAGAACTGGGGGTGAAAGGGAGGGGGACAACCCCCCCCCTGAAGTGTAAACTAAAGGCAAAAATAATATGCAGAAATCAAAGCAGAATGAAGTCAGAACTGATGGGGAAAACTCATGCAGAAAACCCTCAAGTCACAGTGCTGGTACAGGACTTGATTTTCTGGATTGATTAAGGGATTATTTAATCTGATTCTGATCTTTTCCTTGATGGAAAAACCACGGTCAGAATCTGAAATCCAGTGACATTTGTAGTTGGAACAGTTTGAGAAGAAACGTAGCTGTCGTCTGCCGTCATGCAGAGACTGGACAGAAACCATTTTGATTTGGACGCGTCCAGCTGCTTTTCATTCAGTAGCAACTTGATCTGAAATAAAATTTGTGAAGAGTCTTAACATGCAGTGTTGTCTTGCCCAGGTCATGTAGCCTCCTCTTCTGAGACCAGGCTCCTGGCGGTTTGTGCCTTGGCTCTAGGGAGATCACGTCCTGTGTGGACGTGGGCTGGAAGTGCAGATTTCCTATCACTGACATTCAAGACATCTCCTCTCATTCCAGCTCAAGGACCTTTAGCGGTCCTCCTCCTCCTCCTCCTCTTCCTCCGATCTTAGGTGTGAATTAAGGCAGGTGCTCAGGAAAAGATAAGAGAAATTTAAACCTGCTTTTTCTGCCCAAAATATTCTGCAGAGTTATTTGAATGAATGCCAGCGAGGCCTCAGGAGAGGAAGTACTTATGCAGTAAAAATCCCACTGCAAAGTTCCTTAGTGAAATGTATCTGTATCTTTTTTCCATCCTTGAAAAGTTAAACTGATCCCAGCATGGGGACTCTCTTGTCTCTTAAGAGGCTATGCATCAAATGCTATCATGTCTTCTATTTCTGAAGGCTCGGGACATAATTTCTATACATCATGGAGTATCATGTTATCCTTCAGATATATTACTGATAGTAAAATAACAGAAAGGAGTCGGTGTTTAGGCCCCATGTAACACACGAGTAACAACTTACCATTTGGCATGCCATAAACTTTTTGTCTCGGGTCCTAGATGTTTAGATTACTATTGGGGGAAAAACAAACAAACCAAAAGCCTCCACAGAAAATGAACTTTTGTCACTGCTATGAACTGGTTCTTCTAAAAAGAGAAACTAGCAGAACTAGGACTAAAAGCAGTGATTCATAAGAGGGCCGTATGGCCCCTCCAGGAGGAATCCTACACATCTCAAGGGCATTCAGAACCTTTGGGGGGGCAAATTGGGGGCATTTGAGATTTAGAGAGCCCACCTGGTGGAAAGTTGGTTACTCCATCCTCAGGATAAGCTCCTGGATTTCTCCCCCAGGCACTAAACAGTGGCCCATAGCAAATAAGAATCACACCTAACATCAATGAATTGGTGGAGTCAGAAGGGTCTCATTGAACATAGGTGTGAAATCTGTGTAGCATATGTATGCATTTATCATAAATATACCTAAATGAATACAGGCAGAGTTGCTTGGTCTGAAATGCTGATTTATTTTCTAAATTTTTGCTTAGAACAGTTAGTGGAATTGTTGCATTGGACTGTGGTGGATTAATGAGTAAGGAGGAGGACCACTGATCTAGTGCATTCTAGTTTTATCCTTCTCCTATGGAACTCAGGGCATTCTCCCTTCTATACTGTAGTCTCACAATAATCTTTAAATGGAGTCTGTGTGACCAGTCCAAGGTTACCCAGTGAGCTTTGTGGCAGCTTTGATCCGGATCACTCAACTTCCGATGATCCCTATCGGGTTCCCGATTCCGATCTCTGCTACTCCACACCACACAGGTTCCCTGTTTGTCATTCTCTGACAATTTATGCTGTAACTATTAAATTTTGTTGCATTGCTCACAAAGAGGTGAGGTAGTAAGCCTGTGGCTAGACCAGGGCTTTTTTTCAGCTGGAATGTGGTGGAACGGAGTTCCAGAACCTCTTAAAAATGGTCACATGGCTGGTGGCCCCGCTCCCTGATCTCAGCAGCGAGGAGGGCAATCTAAACTTCCCTCTGTCTAGAGATCGGGGGGGGGGGGCACCAGCCATGTGACCATTTTCTCCAAGGGCAACCCGCTGATTTCCACCACCTCTTTTCCCAGAAAAAAAGCCCTGGACTAGATGATACCACGAGGGGTGGGGGTGATGTAATTGCATGCTCCTCTGTATTGTTTGAGTTTTCTTTGTCTCTTTAGTTATATTATATTATTATTTTTCTTTTTTGGTAAGCAGACTTGGGTCTCTATGTGGAGAAAAGCAGCCTAAAAATACTTTTTAAAAATCTGACACCCCCCCCCCCCGCATCTGCAGTCTAAAGTGGTACAATCCAAAGAAAGGGTACCAAATCTGCTGTTTGTGAGAATTAGGCCATGCTTCAATAAAATTAGGTCATTTTTCTACAGTGAGTGTGCATGTGGAGGAATTAGTGTGTTAATTTTGCAGATCTTTGACTGCTCCGTTTGCTTTGCATGTTACTGAGTGGATCATGATCTGCCCCAATGCGATCATGACCTGAAAATACCTCTCGTCCTTGCCCCTTAATTTTTTTTTTTGTTGGTAACATCCAGCCTGATCAACAATTCTGGAGAACTCAAAAGCTCACAGACATTTTGTGTCACTTTGGCCGGACAAAGGAGTCATAAGCCTTTTGTTTTCTAATACTCAGAGGGCTCAGACCTCAAGATTTGGCCTTTCCCCCATGTAAATAAGTCTGAGGTTGAATTGCGTTAAGGGGTTGATGTCTCTTGCGACTTAATTGATCATTTGAAAAAGTAAAGATGAAAAGTCTGAAGCAGAAGTACAGTTAGAACAGAGGTCGTTTTGTGACATTTATTTCTTGAATGATAGCAGTCAGGTGTTTTAATGGTTAAGTTTCTTCTCTGAATTAGTGCAAGCAAAGGAGTACGTAATGCCCAAGAGAGTCTGCGTCTTTGTTCGAACCCCATCAAGGTATGGGATTTCGGGAGGAGGTGGTAAACGGGCAGCAGCTCGTTTCCTGATCTTTGTGGTGGCGGCTGTTGTTGGGACGATTTATATCCCAGTAAAGGCTCCAGTGTCTTGTATCTGAACTGCCTGTGGTGTCAGAGTTTATGAATTGCTGTTATTTTGACAGGCTGCTTTGTAGATTTAATAGATGTGTGATTGATGCAATTGCTCGGAAGGTTCTCCCTTTTCATCAGGTCATCTTATTATTTATAACACAGAGTGATGGGAATTTTTTTTCTCTGGCTCAGGAGCAAAAGCAGAAACTCCCCACTAGGGGGTGGTTACGGCACACCAGTCAGCAGAGGGCCCGTCGCCCAGTCAGCCGCGTTGCTTGGACATTGGCTGTTATGTCAGATGTACCTGCTGGTGCAGCTCCTTGAGCAGCCCTGGCACTGGATTGCTTGAGCAGGTTGCCTTGGAGACAAACATCCTGTTTGAAATGAGATATAAATAAATATAACCAGAACTTAAGTTTCAGGCTAAGAAGCATCCTTTGGCTTGTGCCGAAGGAGGGCAAGGGTTCCGATACCTCGTGTGAAAGAAGACCCCCTTTCTGCTTTTCTGCTCCTGAGACGAAAAGCGGAATGTCTGAGAGCCAAGCTACAAGTGACGCCTGACACAGGTTGGACACTTGTCAGCTTCCCTCAAGGTTTGATGGGAAATGTAGGCATCCTGTCTTGCAGCTGTAATGGACAGCCAAGCTGTAAAACCTGGATGCCTACATTTCCCATCAAAACTTGAGGGAAGCTGACAAGTGTCCAACCTGTGTCAGGCGTCACTTGTAGCTTGGCTCTGTGTGTATAAATCTGGATGTTCCCTGATTTTGTTAGTATAGTGGGAGGAACAAGGACGTTTGCCTTCACACGAGTTTAATAAGCTAGGTTAATTCCTCTTCTGCCCCATCTCTGGTCCAAAATAGTAAAAAGCCCAGTCGCACCTTTAAGACGAACCAACTTTATTGAGGCATAAGCTTTCGAGAACCACAGCTCTCATCGTCGTCTGCATCTGACGAAGAGAGCTGTGTTTCTCGAAAGCTTATGCTTCAATAAAGTTGGTTAGTCTTAAAGGTGCTACTGGACTTTTTACTGTTTTGC
This sequence comes from Eublepharis macularius, assembly GCF_028583425.1. Classification (NCBI taxonomy): domain Eukaryota; kingdom Metazoa; phylum Chordata; class Lepidosauria; order Squamata; family Eublepharidae; genus Eublepharis; species Eublepharis macularius. The sequence goes on from NC_072801.1 coordinate 15,222,087, forward strand.
AACTACAGACGGCTACACGGCTAATTCCTCTGGATCTATATCCCTGGTCCAGACTTCAATCGGCTATCTCTTTAATGAGGGTCTGCCTTGTGCCCCGGCCAGCTAATTAAAGAGACCATGCCAGTAAGCTGTGGCACCAGGTTGACGGTAGGGAGGCTTTTCTGAGCAGGATGTGGAGGGAAGAGGGATCATGCTGGCAGCAGCTGCTTGGCTGGGGGCCCTGCAGATTCAATTCACCCCCACAGAGCAACTGGAAATGGAATATCAGGTTTTGAAAACAGTTATAAATACGACCTCAGGAGCTGATGCAACCTCGGCTGCTGAAAGCGAGGTGTTTAAGAACTGGAGCCGTGGAGCCGAGGAGCTAAGATTCACTCCGTCCCCCTCAGCCGTCTATTCCCCCCGCCCTCCAGTTTCCCAGATCTGCAGTTTATCCACAGTTATATAGTGCATAAAAATACATTGTCCTCTTTGATTCCAGAAATAACACACACAATAAGCAGGAGGCCAGTCAGATTTTGCTAGCTACATCAAAGTCCTTGCGTCTATAGCAGGAGTACATAAAGACAGAACTGTCTGCCAGAGCAACAAATATATTAAATTGTTTTGGATTTCAGTTAATGGGGTATACTTACTGAGGACCATATATTGTCTTTCACTGGTTGAGGGATATTAGCATATATCTGTCATCTGAGTATATAAATGTGTGTGCGTTTGTGCACTCATGCACACAGAATAATAAGGTAAACTGTGGTTTCTTCTCTAGATATAAATTTAGGCATTCAAAATAATCAGGTGGTACAGCACTTAAATGTTTCTGGTCTTCTTTTGAAGGTTATCCCTCATAACCAGGGCTTTTTTTCTGGGAAAAGAGGTGGTGGAACTCAGTGGGTTGCCCTCGGAGAAAATGGTCACATGGCTGGTGGCCCCACCCCCTGATCTCCAGACAGAGGGGAGTTGAGATTGCCCTCCGCGCCGCAGAGCGGTGCAGAGGGCAATCTAAACTCCCCTCTGTCTGGAGATCAGGAGGCGGGGCCACCAGCCATGTGACCATTTTCAAGAGGTTCCGGAACTCCGTTCCCCCGCGTTCCAGCTGAAAAAAAAGCCCTGCTCATAATTAATTGGATACAAAAGCTTGGTAACTGCTTAGACTCTTTATCCTTTATGCATGAAGTTTTTAAAAAGAAAAAAATCAAGGTTGGGAAGTAAGGTCTGAATGAAAAATAATCTTGGCTAAAAAAAGACTTCAGTTTCTGGATTTTGTAGCATTGTACAGCAGGGAACATACTGTGACCTGTGGCTTAGCATTGCTTTTTGTAGCTAAATATACACACAGAGACTTTTAATTCCTTCAGCCTGAAGAAACCAAAGATAAGACTTCACAATAAGGCTGCAAAGGGATGTAGGCTGTTTAGCCCTATACCTACTGATGCGGTTGGCTGCCCCCTCCCCTTCACTCACTGCCAATGCTTTGCTGGTACTTGAATGTGGTTTCCAGCAATTCCGCATCCGAAACCCCTTTCAGGCATGTGATGCCAGACAGCAGTGAGAGAATATGCGTGCATACTGTATATTCCCACAGCATTGAGTGAAAGGAATGGCAAGATTGTGTGCCGGAGACTCTCTTTGGGCAGTGAGCTTAATGATAAGGCGGTGTGTATGTTTGAATCATCTTTGGTCTTTCCCCACTTTCCTTCTTTTCTTTGGGAAATAGGCTATTTCTGCATGTCTTTAGAGGTGCAGTTCACCCTTAAAACTGTGGCGGCCTTTCCCTAAGCATGCACATGTCCTTTAGTGATTCCGCACACGTTGGATAATGCACTTCCAATCCTCTTTATAGATCATTTGGAATGGATTTTTTTGTGCGCGGAACAAAAAATCCACCTCAAACGATTGATAAAGTGCATTGAAAGTGCATTATCCAAGAATGAAACTTCCAACAATGTCAGAGGAATGGAAAGAAAAATTAAACAGGGAAGTGACAGAGGAAGAAATAAAAGAGGCCATCCAATCTACAAAATTAGGGAAAGCACTGGGACCGGATGGATTGAAGGCAAAGTTTTACAAAATGATGGCCAGCGAACTGGCACCTTTTTTGAGAGAGGTAATGAATGAAGTTATGCAAGGCCATGAGATTCCCGATTCATGGAACGAAGCTAACATATCACTGATTCCGAAAGACGGACAGGATTTGACCAGTGTTAAAAATTTTCGGCCAATTTCGTTGCTGAACAATGACTATAAAATATTTGCAAAAGTTTTGGCGGAAAGGATAAAGGGATGGCTGTTGGAATTTATTGCAGAAGAGCAGGTCGGATATTTACCTAATAGACAAATTAAGGACAATTTAAGGACAGTAATAAACGCTATTGAATACTATGATAAGCACTGTGATAGGGAGGTTGGTTTCTTTTTCGTGGACGCAGAAAAAGCATTTGACAATCTGAACTGGGACTTTGTTTGCCACTATGGAAAAGCTGCAAATGGGAGCAAAGTTCATACAAGCAGTTAAAGAAATTTATAGAGACCAAAGTGCAGCAATTGTAGTGAATGATGACTTAACTAAAAAGTTGAAAATAAGTAAAGGTACAAGACACGATGCCCTCTGTCTCCATTGTTGTTCATTTTGATTTTGGAAATACTGATGATACAAATACGTGAGGATGATACAATTTGAGGCATAAAAATAAAGGCATTTTCCTACAAGGTCAGAGCATTTGCGGATGATATAATGTTAATATTAGACGATCCAATTGAGAATATGCCTAAAATAATGGACAAAATAAAAGAGTTCGGAGATTTAGCTGGATTTTATGTGAATAAAAAGAAGTCGAAGATACTATGTAAAAACATGACCAAGCAGAAGCAGCAAGAACTAATGGAGATAACGGATTGTGAGGTAACTAATAAAGTAAAATATCTTGGTATTGAACTGACTGTGAAAAATATAGATCTGTTTAAAAATAACTATGAGAAAGTGTGGATACAAATAGAGAGAGACTTGATAAAATTAAACAAATTGAATTTATCATGGTTGGGAAGAATAGCAGCAGTAAAGATGAATGTTCTACCACGTGTGATGTTCTTGTTGCAAACAATTCCAATTATCCCAGACTCTAAACAATTTGACAAATGGCAATGGAAAATTTCAGACTTTGTGTGGGCAGGCAAAAAACCACATGTGAAAATGAAAGTATTACAGGATGCGAAGGAAAGAGGTGGTTTGCAACTGCCCAATATAAGACTATATTATGAAGCAATTTGCCTGGCATGGTTAAAAGACTGGATAACATTAAAAAACCATAAATTGCTGGCTTTGGAGGGACACAAAAAGTTGTTTGGATGACATGCCTATCTGTGGTATGATAAAGTTAAAGCAGACTCTATGTTTTTGCACCACAATATTCGAAGAAGCCTCTTCACAATCTGGGAGAAGTATAAGGTTTACTTGGAAGATGGAACTCCTTCATGGGTGGTTCCGTATGAAGTAATAGATCCGAGAACTGTCGACAATGAACAGCAACGTTTGACCTACAAGGAGATAACACAAATACAATATTCAACAATAAGAATAAAGACAGAAGAAGAGCTGTCTCCTTGTTATGGATGGTTTCAATATAGACAGATCAGAGATCTTTTCAATTCGGACTGTTTAAAAGGAGGAATAAGAATGGAAAACTCAGAATTAGAAGAAGTGATATTACAAGAAGGCAAAAAAGAAATTTCAAAGATTTATAAAGTACTTCTAAAATGGCATACGGAGGATGAAATAGTAAAAGTCCAGATGGTGAAGTGGGCAGTAAATTTCAATAAAGAAATAACAATGGAGGCATGGGAGCACCTGTGGAAAAATACATTGAAGATTTCAACCTGTATGAATATTAAAGAGAATGTATACAAAATGATCTATAGATGGTATCTAACACCAAAGAAGATTGCGCTAGGAAACACTAACATGTCAGACAAATGTTGGAAATGTAAAAAGCATGAAGGGTCACTATATCATATGTGGTGGACTTGTGAGGTAGCTAAGCAATACTGGGGAGATATAATTGAAGCAATTAATGAGATTTTACAAATCCAAATAAATAAGAACCCAGAATTGTTGCTACTGAACTTGGGAATGGAAGGTGTTCCAATGCAGTACAGAACATTGTTATTTTATATGACCACAGCGGCAAGACTTTTGTATGCGCAGAAATGGAAAATACAAGAAATACCAACTATAGAAGATTGGATTTATAAATTGCTGTACATGGTGGAGATGGACAAAATGACAAGAAAACTTAAAGATCTTGATCCAGGACAATTTATTGCTGATTGGGGGAAATTGAAACAATATTTAGAAAAAAAATGGGATGTGAAGGGAGAACTGTGGCAGTTTGAGAACTATTAAAATGTGATGTTGTAAACAGAAGAGATAAGCGACTTTACCACTAAGGGGGAACTTAATTATTATAATCTAAGCTAGTATTATGTTTAAGTAAATCTTACTTAGAATATAGAGTTTAATCAAGGAAGAGACACATTGGTGGATTAGTGATTTTAATATAGTATATATATAAGACAATTTGAATATGCTTAGAGTAAGAAATATTATGATATATGTGTTATAGAAGAATATAAGTGAAGTCAAGTTAAGTAATAAGAAGGGTTGGAAAGCTGTTGGAAGTCGATAAGGAGGGGGGAGGAAAGGGTGGGGGTTAGAGTAAATTAGATATGATGGGAATGTATATATTAAATATGGAATATAAACTCACCAATAAAAATTTTTATAAAAAAAAAGAGTGCATTATCCAATGTGTGCGCAATCACCCATTGTTTGCCAGCCATGTGCATTTTTTAAATCGGGTTTTCTGCATGTTTATTGGGACCTCACTTGCTCCGATGTTTTGTTGTTGTTGTGGGTTTCCAGTGTTTTTGTGTTTTTTTGCATTTTCTGACATGAATTTGAAGCGTTTCTGAAGAAACCTCTTACTCCTCTGTGTCTCTGCCCAGTTCTTCCCCTGAAGTTCTTGCCCTTCCTTCTTCACATTTCTGGTCAATCCCAGAAGCTTGCTTGCAACAGTAGCTGTATGCTATTGTGCATGTGCAAAAGTAAAAAAAAAATTAAAGGAGGATGGGCGCTTTTAGTCTATGATGATGCAACTGCCCAACCCCCCACTCCAAAACTACTTTAGTTTTTGGACTGTTTGGAGGTTTTTCTGCATCCTCACAACCAAAGGTAAATACTTGTGGGTACTACACGTAGAGGATGAGTTGTCGGGGCAAATCAGCAAAACACAGACCTTAAAGCAGGAAAAAGACAGGAAATCCTGGCTTAGTGTGCAGAATCCTAGATAAGTATTGTTATAATTTGATAATATAAGGTAATTTGAATTTTAGGTATTTATATTATGTAAATTATACTAAGCTACAATTTTAATGATTGCCTGGATATTTTAAGTTTATATTGTTGCCAAATAATTAATTATGCTTTTAGGACTGATCAATTTTATAAGTAAATTTTTAAAGGTGGTAATTTGTTGAAATATGCACACAATTTCAATACATCCAAACTCTCTCTTGATCATAAATCTATTGAAATCTTCCCTTATGTGCATCGTACGTAAATGCAGAGGTCATTTCGTAGAAAAAGAGCTGGAGGAACTCATTAGCATAACTCATCAACATATGCCACACCCCCTGACATCACCTATCCTGGCTGTTTTGGACCCAATCCTGGCCATTCAGGGCTGGAATTGGGCCCAAAATGGCAAAAAGGGGCTGAAAATGGCTGAAAAGGGGCCCAAAATGGTCAGGATTGGGCCGCTGCTAAGTGGGAGAGTGATCCACCACCCGTCAGAGGCCTGATCTGGGCCGTTTCAGCCCTAATCCAGGCTGAAACGGGCCCAAAATGGCCGAGAGTCAGGTGGGGGAGGCCACCTGACGTGACCTCTTTGGGGAACTGCCAGAACTGCGTTCCTGCGCGTTCCCCCTCGAAATGAGCCCTGCGTAAATGACTGTCAGTTGGATAGTTTTGTTACTGAGGATCTCTGTGGAAGCAACACTAGCCATGTGTTCTGTGCAATTGTGTTTTTAAGCTTGCATCTTGTGACATCCCTAGATGTGTCCTTGTGTGTTCATATTTGCCTTAAGCAGAAATGTGGATATCTAAGAACCTTCACTATCTAAGGGAACTTTTTTGTTACCGTGCCTTGCCTTATAAGTCTATATTTGCAAGTCTTTTTCATATGCATAATGTGACAGTGCAGTTCATATTCATTAAGCATTTGTGGTGCTAATAGCTGTTAATTCCTTGAGACATTAATAATCCCATTGCAATAAGTGCAATAAATAGGGCTACTCTTTATGTAGGTAAAGGTAAAAGTAGTCCCCTGTGAAAGCACCGAGTCATTACTGACCCATGGGGGGACGTCGCATCACGATGTTTTCTTGGCAGACTTTTTTATGGGGTGGTTTGCCATTGCCTTCCCCAGTCATCTACACTTTACCCCCAGGAAACTGGGTACTCATTTTACCGACCTCGCAACGATGGAAGGCTGAGTCAACCTTGAGCCGGCTACTTGAACCCCGCTTCCGCCAGGATCGAACTCAGGTCGTGAGCAGAGCTTGGGCTGCAGTACTGCAGTTTACCACTCTGCGCCACAGGGCTCCTACTCTTTAGGTAATACGTTCATAATCCTGGACAAAAATAGATTTGCAATAGAGTTTTCTACACCACAAGGGAAACTTTGTGGCTCCGATCAGAGGATGGGGAGATGATGTGTGCGTGAAGCTTTTGTGTAGAAGATGCTTAGGAATCCATGACGAGTGTCATCAATTTATATCCTAACTGTGGGTGGTATTGGTATTGGAAAGCTTATGGGAGAGTTTTGCTATAGTTTTCTGGTTTTCATGCTGAGTGTACAGTGACTCCTCACTACATTGACACCACCTCTGAAAACCTAGGGCAAGATCAGATTGGGGGACAGCCCAAGAATACATTATGTTCATTCTTTAGCAGTAAAGTCGGATCCACAAACCTATTGGCTAGAATCAACCAACTTGGAGAGTGGCTGATCCAAGCTGCTGATGTTTTTTTCCATGTCTTGTGGCAGCGGAGTGGGCTGGATGTGCTTCTGAGCTGTGTGTTGATGGGTGCCCAAAAAGTAAGGTTGCGTGCACAAAAAGTAAGGTTGCAGCTTTTTTTGTGCCACTGGGATTGGACACATTTCTTCCCTCTTTATTGGTTTGGTTTGCTTGAACAAGGACAATTGACTTGTCAGAGAATGCAAGAATAGGATCCCCATGGACCCTGTAAATATGAGTGTCCATCATGCGCTCAGGTTTTGCTACCTTCCTTTCCTTTGCAGTTCACCAGTTCCAGTCAGAATGCTTTAGCTATATTCTTTTGGTGCAGGCACGCAAAGAGTCCTTTAGGTGTCGCACTGCAACAGAAAGTCCAGCAGCAAGGATCAACACGTGTCATCTCCTCTGCTCCCCCCACCCCACTCGCCCCGTCTGGCCCTCTGGAGACTTTGGTAACTATGTCTCGTTGCGTCTGGCTTTGTGAAAGCCACGAAAAGCCGTGACTGCAGCAGCATCTCCTGGCATGCGGATGGAATCCTAGCAATGGCATGTTAAGGAAAAGCTGGCACAGATTTTAGTTAAAGGGGAGCGTATTGGGTTGAAAACAACCTCCGGGATTTGGAGAGCTTACCTGCCACTCATTCCAAAGGGGTGCCTCATTTGCTTCTGCAGGTTTCCCCCCAAGAGTTTTGTGTCTTTCTCCCTACTCTCCTGCTTTCCATCTCGCATCATTCCTTTCTCTTTACTTAGGAAGTCAGATTTCGGAGCGTTGTTCGGTTTTGCCTGTGCACCTTCTAGAAATGATGCTACTTGGTTTGGTTATCAACATCGGTTTCTTATCTTTTTCACTGAGTCATAGGGTCACCTCAAGAGCTAGTTGAATGTAATGCCAGAGACGTTGTTGAAAACACACAAGTGCAAAACTAAGTGCCGCTGTTTTTACAGATAAACGTTGCCAACACGTGATCCTGCTTTCCTGAAAGATTCTAGCCTGGGATTGCTGTGTGGAAGAACTTGCAATGCTGCCACGTGTTCTGGTGCTTTTAGTATCCTTCTAGCCTTCCCGAATAGAGACACATCAGCTTTGTTGCTTGGTACAAAGCCCCTAAGTATTCAGATAAACGTTTCAGGGGGTTTGTACCTGTAGACTATGCTTTATGAAACAACATGCATCTGGAGCAAAGTATGTGCATGATAAGGGCATATTTGTGCATAGTATGTAGCACAGTTATTTAATATGTCTAAGCTCTTCCCAGGATTGCTGCTAATTTAACAGCGAAGCTCAGGAGCGAAGCTGCCATCCCCGGTTGCGAGGTCTGGTATCGACACCGAAGAGCCATTTTTGGTTCACATCCCTTGAGAAGCCCCTGCTTTTCTCGGATCTGCCACTTTTCAGTACTTCACTTTGTCTATTTTCTCTCGATGTATCCCTCCCCTCCCCAGTCTCCTCTGCTGCCACTATGGTATGTGTTCCCAGGGCTTTTTTTCTGGGAAAAGAGGTGGTGGAACTCAGTGGGTTGCTCTCAGAGAAAATGGTCACATGGCTGGTGGCTCCGCCCCCTGATCTCCAGACAGAGGGGAGTTGAGATGGCTCTCCGTGCCGCTAAGCAACAATCTAAACTCCCCTCTGCCTGGAGATCAGGGGGCGGGGCCACCAGCCGTATGACCATTTTCAAGAGGTTCCGGAACTCCGTTCCACCGCGTTCCAGCTGAAAAAAAGCCCTGTGTGTTCCCTTCTCTTGACAGGCAGTAGCAGGGAGCAAAACCATATGGATGTTTCCTATACATAACGACAAACCCTTACCACTTCTTTAGTTATCTCATATTGAAAACTCTTGTTAAACATCACTTCGGGCAATAGCCAAACTCAATTCTTGTTTTCTGCGAAGGATAGACTGCATCCCTGTTACTGCAGATGCCTCCTCCCATAACTCCTGGCTTGACATTCCTTCAGTGTACCTTGGCAACAGGTACTGACTTAGAAAACAGCTTATATGTGAGTTAGGGCTGGCTGGCTCATTTTGTTCCAGCCCTGGCATTTCCAAGCGCACTTGCGATTATCATCAGGACAAGCTCGAGGTAAATCACTGCAGAAAGGAGGATTTCATTATAACGTAAACAGATTTTTTCATTTGATTGTGGAGCGAGTAACTAATTTACTTCACAGGATTATGAGATGCCTCAATCTTTTGGATGTTGCTCTGAGAACTAAGAGGTGGAATGAAGGCCAGAAAGAGCACACCATTGTGAGGAGGGGGGCTGTTCAGGGTTATAGCCAGGATGGACCCTTGAAGTACCTCACGGGTATTTCGAGCCTTTTTCCTGCGTTTCCAACTTTCATTTATAAAACAAAATACAATTAAGCTACCCTTTTTTGTTTCTGAAATTTGAATGGAAAGATATATTCTGCTCACTTGCTCAGTAAGATGCAGGGCTTTTTTTCAGCAGGAACATGGGGGAACGGAGTTCTGGAACCTCTTGAAAATGGTCACATGGCTGGTGGCCCCGCCCCCTGATCTCCAGACAGAGGGGAGTTGAGATTGCCCTCCGCGCCGCTCAGCAGCACGGAGGGCAATCTCAACTCCCCTCTGTCTGGAGATCAGGGGGCGGGGCCACCAGCCATGTGACCATTTTCTCCGAGGGCAACCCACTGAGTTCCACCACCTCTTTTCCCAGAAAAAAAAGCCCTGGTAAGATGTAAACTTGCTCCTATCTTCCTGTTTACTGGCCAAGTCTCTTAGGGTAACTGGTAAAGAACTAGGCAAACTTTTCACATTTATACAATGGAATGTTGTTTTATTAATATTTAATAAAAGAAATAACCTAAAACATATTTATTTATGCTATTACATTTTTTATATCCCACCTTGTGGTTCAAGGCGGCTTACAATTCTAAATTAAAATATAATGAAACCCCATTAAGCTCCCCCTCCCACGGTCCCTGCAGCTCAGACCCCATTAAGAGCCCTTGCAGACAAAGAAGCCTTACGGCAGCCCCACAGGGCATCTAAGTATAGCGCTATCCTCCGGGAGCCCTTTATACAATATAGATGCAACTATTGGAAAGGAACATCCTCTGGCAGCGGCCAAGCGGGGGCCAACCTGAAAGTGAGAGGACCAAAATTGGTGTACAGGGTCATATACAGAGAGATGAAGGGCTTTTAAAGGCCATAGCCACCTCCGGAGTTGAACCCTAAAACCAACTGGCAGCCATCACAGCTGTTTTGAAATAGCTGTTCTCATTGACTAGCCCCTGACAGTAACTGGGCTGTCACGTTCTGAACCAGTTGCAGTTTCTAGGTTGTCAGCATGGTGCACTGGTTACTGTGTCGGACTAGGATCTGGGAGACCTGAGTTCGAATCCCTGCCCTGCCCTGGATGTTCAGAGGATACCCTTGGGCCCGTCACACGCTTTCAGCCTAACCTAACTTACAAGGTTGTTGTGAAGATTAAATGGAGGAAAGGAGAATGGTGTACACCCCTTTTGGTCCCCGCTGGGGAGAAAGGTGGGATAGAGATGAAATAAACAAACAGTAAATAAATACATGCTCTTCAGAGGCAAATGCACATAGAGCATGTAACAGTGGTCCAGTCATAAGATTACAGAACCATAGATTAGTATGGCCAGGCTGACTGAGTCTGAGAAGGAGGAGAGTTTCTCTATCAGCCTTTGTTCATAAACCTTACCTATGCTACAAAGCTGTTGTTTGATGTGCTTGGTCATGCGCAAGGAGCATAGTGCTTTTGGAAATATAATTTGAGTCTTGTTGTATAGCCGTTATGTGGCTGCACATCTCTTTGTTTCCCCCCCTTCCCATGGTCAGCTGCACCTGCTGTTAAACTGTGATGAGTGTGCTTGGCTGAAGTGAGAGGGTAGACAAACAGCAGAAGGATGGCTCTTGAACCTTCAGTAGCTGGGGACAAGAAGTGCTGTTCCCACCAAAGCTGTCTCTTCTGCACTACTATAAGGGAGCTTTTTTCCTTTTCTTTGTGCTTCCTGACCCAGAGCATATATCCACAGCAGATGCCTGCACCATAGCCTGCATGTCAGGTGTTTTCCCCTGCCACTTTGATTTGTGCCCTCTTTTGAATATTTGCAATATGCAGGCCTGGGAGTAATAAAGGCTAAGCAATGTTGGATAGTTTTATAGCAGTTTATGAGTGTGTTTACCTGACAGTCGGTGCAACGGTAAGCGTTTTGTGTCATCCTGCATAAGACTTAGCTGGACCATCATCCTCACATGAAAACTCCGTGTAGCATTTCTTAATGTTCGTGCATTTCCTCTGCGTATATGCAAATCACAGGCTGGTGACAAGGTAGGTTATCTTTAAAAAAACTCTGTGCATGTGCACGATTTGCAATTTCAAGCTTAAAAATACTAAAGGGGGCAGGAAATTGTTGTTTTTCAGGGAGCATGATGTTCCTACTTAGAAATAAATTTACCTGTGAGTAGGCATGGCAGCATGATCCTTGAAATGACGCATTGCAGCTGTGGGAGCTGAGGCAGCACAGTGCTCGAAGCTGCCCCACTGGTGTGCGCTCTTGGTGTGGGTGTGGCAGATGGTGCTACTGGAAGAACAATATTGTACCCCTGGAAGAACACCGTTTCTATCCATGTATTGCAAGATGTGTTATGGGGAAGTTAGTCCCATAAAGAACTATCTAGGACAACACGGGACAAGTTTTTCAATTATGGCACAGACTGCACCCAGCTGTTTGCTTTAATGTTGTAGAGCACACTTCATGAAAAACAGTTTGTGCTGACATACCTGAAAGGAACCTTGGGGGCAAACAACTATGTTGTTTTGGAGCTGGGACTCACTGTGTTCTCAGTCTCTCAGTCGGCCGTAGCAGGAAGTTGTTGGCATTCCTTAGATTTGTCCCTCTACCGGCTATGTTTCTGGAGCCCCATTCATGAATGCTCCTGGCTCATAATACACACTTCATAGCTAATGTGAAGTGGCTTTGGGCTTGTGAAGGAACAGAGGGGAAGCAGCTCTGGTGTGGGGGATGCAGAGGAAAGGTTTCTTCTTGCTTTTATTGAACATGCAGTGAATTCCTCTAGGGTAGGATCATGCAAGGGTATTATCCTGTGAATGAGCTCATGCACAAATCATTCCGATTATTCGTGCGATTCTAGCTGATTGCTGGACACCGGTTGTAGATTCCCTAGTAGTTATGCACAGTTGTCATTTCCACGCATTCCTCTGTTAACGGCTGGTTGGGTTTCTACTTTCACAATCCCACTGAGCCAGCCAAGCGAACAGTTCTGGCAAAATGACTTAAGTGTTATCCAAAATCCTTTTGCTCACCTCGTTTTATGTATGGTTTGTTCATTCCTTTTCTTTTCAGCATAGACACAGGATTTGAGGGGGGGGTGGCGGTATTATATTTCAAATTATAGTAGTGATAGGGTATTGTTTTAAAGGACGCAAGAGTATCCTGGGAATTATGCATTCCTGTATTTTCATATTACTAGGGCAAGCATTGGATTACCATTAGTTATGTTAAAAATGGAACTGTAATCAGTAACATGGGTTCTGAGACTGCTCACAGGCAAGCTCTTAGAAAATGCCCTTGCTTATGAGTCTTAGATGTGCAGACCTTCCTTTCCCAGCTCAGAAATTCCATGAACCACTGCTCATCTTGTACGAGCTTGGCCAAGATAAGGGCGTCAAAGGGTATGCACAACTTTTTAAAAATGCCATATGTAAGATATAAAACGAAGGAAATCTACAAAGGGTACAGATTTCTTGTTCTGGAGTTCCTTAACCATGATCTTGCAGGAGAATATAAAGGAATACAGACATCTGAGATCACTCATCTCTCTGACATGTGTCTTGATCAGCTCTGTATGAAATAGAAAGCCCATGATCTAATAACCACTTCACAGCATGCATGAAATAACAATCTGACTTCCTGATTGTGAAACTTTGGCCACAGTTGACTTGGCTTTTGGCCCCCAAGAACATTCTAATTCCTAAAAACCTTCAGTTCTACACAGGAGTAGCTCGGTTAATGTGTCACTCCCAAATGCACAATGAAAGGAAAGAAGGCTGTGGCGTGGACCATCCCATTAGTCCATTTTTGCTCAGACCGGGCTATACTTGTTTGGTTTCATTTTTGCCTCTCTTAGCTGCACTGCCTCCAACTTATTTATTTGGCTCTCTGCCTGCCCTGCAGCTAGCTTCCTTACACCCCTATTTCCAACCCTCCTCTTTGGCTTAGACCCCAGCCATTGTGTGGTGTTGCTGTGCATTGTTTTGCAGGTTTGCAATATAGCATTACTTAGCCTTCCTCTCTACTTGTGCTTTCCGCTGTCTGGTAGAGTAGGCCTCTATGCCATCAATATTCAGCCCACCCAGCAGTTTAGATTGGATAATATTGTCCTGCCTACTGTACTGACTTAGGAATTGCAGCTTGGTTCCTGAAGTTTTATGTGACTCCAGGGATCAGAAAGATTAAACTCTCTAAAGTGTGTGTATGTGTGTTTAGAGCAGGAGGAAAAAAAACAGTTTGACAGTCTCTTCATCTTACATACTATGATCATTTTCCTTGGAATCTTTGCTGTGGCAGCTAGAACATTGGGTTCATTTCTCCTAATTACGCTCTCCCTCTCTTTATCTCTCTCTTTTATCTAATTGGTTCACTTTGGTGGTGGAGGATAGGAGAAGAGGTTCTCCTTGATAGGGCAAAATTTTAATACAGGTACCCTCTTCCACTTTTTTTTTTAAAGTTTGGCTATTTAAATAGTTGCACTGTGAGTAATGACTCCAAATGTCAGTTATCATCTTATTGCCTCCAGCGATACTGAACACTAATATTATTTAATCCTTCAAAATGGAAATGCTTGGTGGATCCAGGCTTTTCCATTTTTAGGCAGCTGACATCCCACGGACATTCTGGTCTATTTCAAGGTTCTGAGTACTCTAGGGTAGGGCATTTGACCCATCCCAAAATATTTGATCAAATAATGGTCAAGCATTTTTAAAGCGTTCACTTTATTAAAAGAACAGAATAGAAATATTAGTAATTATTAATTTTGATACTGATGCTGTTTTTTTAAAGCTAATTATTATTGTTAAATAATAAAACTGGCTTTAAAAAAATGTAATGAAATGTAACTTTAAAGAATGTTCTGTAGCATAGATCCACTCTTTGGCCTTTATTCTGGAATGCCCGTTAGTTTACCACTACAAGATTTTGAAAAGACAAAATTAAACAGCAGTGTAAACAAAAGGCTGTTCTTAAAGACAGTTGGGCTAATTCTTCTAGAATTAAAGGCAGCAGGTCAGTTCTTATAGATCCAATCACTCACAAGAACTTTACAAAGTAGGCACGCTCAGAGCCAAAACAGACGAGACGCCTGACACGTGGAGGACACGTGTCATTTTCCTACAAGGTTCCACAGGAAGTGTAGTGAGAAAGAACCTCTGCCAAGGAGAAGAGGGAGAGAATCCCTGGCAGAGGTTCTTTCTCTAGGCGTCTCATCTAGTCCGCTCAGCTCTCTCTTGCTGCCGCCAGCTCCCCTTGCTCCCCTAAAAACACTCAGCAGCCAGAGGGAGCTGAGCGCGCGGGTGGCAGTGAGAGGGAGCTGATTGCACCAGTGGTGGTCAGCGGCAATAGGCTCATTGTCCCTCTCACCACTACCAGCGTACTTGGCTCCCTCTGCATTTAGGGGAGCAACAGGAGAGTGCTGGGTGGGGGGCGAGAGGGACAAGGGCCTATCGCCGCTGCCAGCTCCCTCTGACCACCAATGGTGCAATCGGCTCCCTCTTGCCGCCACCTGCACCCTCGGCTTCCTCTGGCTGCTGAGGGTTTTTAGGGGAGCAAGGGAATCTGGTGGCGGCGAGAGGAAGCCACACGGACTAGATGAGCTGCCTAGAGAAAGAACCTTTGCCAGGGAAAAGAGAGATACTCTTCCTCTTCTCCCTGGCAGAGGTTCTTTCTCACTACGCTTCCCGTGGAACCTTGCGGGAAATTGACGTGTGTCCTCCACACGTCAGACGTCTCGTCTGTTTCAGCTCTCAGTCTCATGGGGGGAGGACTCTCTGAGTTCTACTGCAAGCAAGGAGGAGTCAATGGTAGCTCTAGATAGGGACTTTGTCATTGAGTGTGTGTGTGTGTGTGCTTGGATATGCATGTAGTTGTTACAGGGGGCTAATCAGGAGGAGCTTTGCTATGTGGCTACGTTTGCTGCAGGCATGGGGGGCAAAGAAGCTGCACTTCTGCCTTGCTAACAGATAGCACCATGACGAAATATAAAAAAAGGTAATCAACCAGCTATGCAATAGAGTTCATTGCTTCCTGGGATCGTCTACAGTCAAACTACAAGCAACCAGTTGTCCAATCAGCTGCTAATATTTGAGATGTGAGTTGATGCACAGGCCTATTCTAGTGTACTTTGTGTTAGGTTTAGAGCTGGTTTGCTCATCAGAAGGGGTATAAAGGAACAAAGTGCATACGAAGATTTTTGCTTTAGGAAAGAAAAGAAATAGGTGTCCATTATTGTAAAGGAACTCCATATTACGATAGTAAAGGACCGATTCTAGTTATTCATCGAAGCTAGGGTGAAGAGAGATGCTGAGAGCACCCTTTGCTGTCATGGGGGTTAGACAGAGGAGGAAGAGAAGGAGTAAGCCAGAAGGAAGGAAGTTCCTGAGAGCAGCAGTCTGGGTAAAAAAAGAGGCAGCAGCAGAACATACAAGAGGGAAGGATGCAGAAGGAAGTGACCTATCCACCTTGCTAGCTTTCCTTCCCTTTCTCAAGCACTCGTGTGCCTGGTACAAAGAGAGATTGCACAGCCTTTCACTTTCAGTGCTTGGTCACCTCTGCTTTCACTTCTCATCCACACGTTGGTCAAGAAATATTGGCGGAATGGAGTCCTCTCTGCTTCATGCCTCTTAAAATATGGACAAGGTCTAGCCTTTCTTTCATTAGTTCTAACTTGGAAAATCTCAGCAATTTTCCTCTGAAAATTTAAAATTGCTTATTATGACTATTATTATTTTAATCTGCCCATGTTTCTGTTTGCTTTCGGGCAGCACATATTCGTGAGCGTTACGAATGTAACCTCTGAGTCACAGTGGACAAAGCAGCTCCTTCAAAAATGCCAACCTGTAATTGTGCCATTTGCCCAGAATGGAGTAAATGGCCCAGAGAAGTATATGTGATCAGAGCTGTGGTTTTCATTCCATGGAGCCTTTCTGAATGGCACTCAGATAAACCGTAAGCCGTCCATGGTGTGATTACCGTCTTCGGGCATTAATGCCCTCTGTCTTTCACTGCTGAATTGTGATCTGCAGGCATATAGGTTACATGCTTCGAATTATCCTTTGAATAGCGGAATGATTCAGAGAGTTCTGCACAATGGCTAAGAAGTCACCTATGAACCTGTTTGGCGCCATGATGTGTATTCATCTCTGCACAATGTACGAGAAGCATGGGTTTGTCTCTCATAGATATGACATCCGTGTATTCCATGGTTTAGCAGCGTTTTTTGCTTACAGTCTGACTGACTCTGCTCCAGTGTGGAGAACTTTTTCCGTCTAACTTTCGTGAGCAAGGGAGATAGCGTCTTTCCCTTACTGTTTGACAGAAAGAGGCTGATGATTCTCGCTCTGCACATAAGGAACTTATAAGGGGATCACAAGCTGAAGTTAATCAGCCTTATTAGGCTTGCCCTGTTGCAGAATGCAGCTTTTAGGGTGTAACATCACTGAGCAGGTAGTGCATGGATTAGTTAGGCACTTGCAAGAACACTGGGCATCTGACTGTATGTATGTATGTATGTATGTATGTATGTATGTATGTATGTATGT
Source organism: Eublepharis macularius (assembly GCF_028583425.1). Lineage (NCBI taxonomy): Eukaryota > Metazoa > Chordata > Lepidosauria > Squamata > Eublepharidae > Eublepharis > Eublepharis macularius. The sequence goes on from NC_072801.1 coordinate 15,238,980, forward strand.
ATGTATGTATGTATGTATGCATGCAATTTATGGTCCGCCTTTCTCACTGAGACTCAAGGCAGATTACACAGTGTGAGATTAGTACAGGCGGTTTCAAGGACGTTTCCATAAACGATGCCATCGGGTAAATAAACACACGTTTACAAAGACACAGAATTAGCAAGAATCCAATACAGAGTTGAAGAAATGCTGAAACAACATAAGCAATTCTAGGGCTGACATTAGACCACATGAAGCACAAGCAGCTCATAGGAACACATATTTAAGACAACAGGTAGTACATAAGGCAACATAGTGGTGAAGTCTATGGTCCTTAACTCATTAGTGAAGCACCTGAGAGCCCCTCCCTACAATACAAAAGCCTTTTTGAATAGTTTGGTTTTGCATCGTTTGTGGAAAGCTAGGAGAGTGGGGGCTCTCCTGACCTCCTCAGGCAGGCCGTTTCACAGGGTAGGGGCCACCACAGAGAAAGCCCGTGTGCAGGCTGCTTTTGATTTCGCCCATGTGCAGGGTGGCCCCTGCAAGAGACCCTGTTCAGATGAGCGAAGTTGTTGTGGAGGAACATAGGGAGGGAGATGGTCCCGTAGGTATGCCAGGCCAAGGCCGTGAAGAGCTGAATATGTGATAATCAATACCTTGAACTGTAGAAAAAGGTGGATAAAATCTTTTAAACTTTATTATCTATCCCTGTTGTCCTTTGGCTAACTAAATCAGGTCTAAAGTTGGGCCTTATAAACTGTGCATTTTGACCAAGTCCCCCTCCCCTACCTCCAAATATTCACCGGCATTTCTTTCCTTGCTTCTTATATGTAGATTCCAGTGGCTTCCAAGCAGCAAAACAATCACACTTATAATTGGTCCTAAAGATGCTTCACGGTTCTTGTTGTTTTGGTTGTGACAGACTAACAGTACAATCCTAAACATCATTGGGCTTAGACTGGAGTAAGGATTGCACTGCCACATGGCTGCCCCTCTGGACTTATTGCAACTATTAGTTCTTTCTTTGGTTTCTTCCACTTGAGTGTATTTATAGAAAAAGAGAAGTTAGCTATTTGTCCACTAATAGGCTTCGGGTCTTGATTGTGGTGTTTCTGTTATTTGCTGGTACTGCAGGAGACCTCAAGCAAGTGAGGAGGCCTCTTAGGGCCAAGCTAGAAGTGACAAGTTACACTTGAACGGCAAGTGAAAAGACTCGCATGTATTCCTCCCTGTTCGCTTGCGCTCCACTCGATCACTCACATGTATTCCTCCCTGTTCGCTTGCACTCCACTGTTAGAATGGCTCTCTTTCAGATGCTCTGAATCAGTTGTGCAGAGAGGCCAGCTAGTCTTTTTATGCAAGCCTGGAGTAAATCGTGGAATTTATTCCTGCTTCCGGAATCCAGGGTTTTGACAGAGCAGAAAAATTTTGTTTAATGCAGCTGCTGAAGCATTACTTCATAACCAGTTTTTCCTTAAGATTAACTACAACAAAAAATGATGATTTTGAAATGTTTCCTTGTGGTTTAATCTTAAGATGTTTACCCAGGCCATTTTCACACGTCTTACCAGCTCTGGCACATTGCGCAAAGCTCCCGCAAGGACAGCATCTTCCTGGCATGATTTCTTGCAAGAACTGGGAAATTGCGCCAGGGAGACGCTGTCCTTGCGGGAGCTTTGCGCGACATACCGGAGCTGGTAAGACATGAGTGGGGGCTGTAGTTAATAATATTCCAGTGACTGTGCTTGTAGGGGGGGCAGATGATTTCGTCACCCCCCCCTCCCCGTGGTGGGAGACCAGTAGGGAGGCTCCTAAAACAAAGGTTGGCCTCAACCATATGCCTGGTGGAACATCTCTGTCTTACAGGCCCTCTAAAAAGATATGAAGTCTCAGCGGCCCCAGGTGTCCTCCAACAGAGTGTTCCACAAGGCTGGGGCCAGGATTGAAAAAGCCCTGGCCCTGGTCAAGGCCAGCCGGGCCTCCCTGGAGCCAGGGGCCACCAGTAGGTTCTTATATGCTAATCTTAGTGTTCTCCGGGGTACATATGAGGAGAGGAGGTCCTGCAGGTATGCTGGTCCCAGTCCATTTAGGTCTCTAAAAGTTGAAACCAAAACTGGAACTCCATGGGGAGCCAGTGCAGCTGCTGCAGAATTGGAGTGATCTGTGCCCTGTGTGGTATGCCCATCAGGACACATGCAACATTGTTCTGGACCTGCTGTAATTTCCAGGTCAAGCCCAAGGGAAGCCCTGCGTAGAGGGAGTTACAGTAGTCTATTCTGGAGGTGACCGTTGCATGGATCACTGTAGTTAGATCATGGGTCGATAAATAGGGTGCAAGCTGCCTGGCTTGTCGAAGATGGAAGAATGCAGACTGGGCAACTGCTGTAATCTGGCCCTCCATCGATAGGGAGGAATCCAGTATCACTCTGAGACTCCGGACCAATGAGACGGGTGCTAACGGGGCTCCATGAAAGGTCGGTAATCGGATTCCCAAATCTGGCAACTTGCGGCCCAAGTACAGGACCTCCATCTTTACCAGGTTCAGCTTCATCTGGCTCTGCTTTACCCATCCATCTACGGCCTCCAAAGCTCTCACTAGGACATCAGGGGCAGAGTCAGGCCAGCGGCCCATCAACAGATACAACTGGGTGTCATCCGCATATTGGTGGCAGCCCAGTCTGAAACTTTGTACCAACTGGGCAAGGGGGGCGCATATATAGGTTGAATAACAAAGTGGAGAGTATCGCCCCTTGTGGGACACTGCACACCAACAGCTGGCATGCAAATAAGCTCTCCCCAAGTGCCACCCTCTGTCCCCGATGGTGGAGAAAGGAGACAAGCCACTGTAAGGCAGTCCCTCGGATCCCCACATTGGAAAGGCGATGGGTCAACACTTCATAGCAGACTGTGTCGAACACTGCTGAAAGATCCAACCAAATCAGCAGCGCCAACCCGCCTCAATCCAGATGTCTGCAAAGCTCTTCTGTGATGGCGTCCAGTACCGTCTCCGTCCTGTGTCCCGGGCGGAAGCCAGACTGGAATGGGTCCAGGACAGAAGAATCCTTCAGGAAAACCTGCAGCTGTTCTGCCACCACCCGCTCAATTGGATCCCAAGGTTCATTCTCTCACCAAATTGTTACACTTCCTGCATCTTTTTTCCTTCGGGAAATTCGGCAGATATTGGAGGCAGCCACATTGTTCCAGAGCAAAGTCAGAAACAAAGAAAAAGAACCTCAAAGGCCCTGAAATACCTGTTCAACTGGTACAGTTTTCAGTGCAGTGACAACATGCACACACTTTCTCCTTGATGATGATAGAGCAGTGAAACAGATCCTCATACGTAACTGTGCAGATGTCTAGATTTGGCATTAGCACACCCACACCCACTGTATGTATTAGTCAAATGTTTAGAAGAGCGTTGATGAGTGTGTAACAACATAGGTGCAGCAGCTTTTGTCTCAGGGAGGTCTGCCTGTGGCAGATTTTCTTTCTTCTCAACAATAAACACACACACTGGGGTCATTTTCTCCAGTGCTCTGCTTCTGCTGTACGCTTAAGGATGATGGGGAGGGGTGGTGGTCAGTGCAGCAGCTGTAAGATGTTGTTCGCTCTCTGTCAGCTGGAACAGGTGGGCTTGCCATTCAGTATGCATATTAGAGAAGGAGGTGGAGGCTTGGACGAAAATGGGTATGGAAGGGAACATTAATGCCAGTTCATGTTGTCATGCTTGGGGTACGGGTTAAATTTTGTATCCGCCGAGCACACGTCACTGATTGAGCAAAAGAGAGCAGGTGTGGTGATGGTGGTAATTTGCATTGCAGGAAACGGGAGCACCAGGCACGCTAGCTTCACATGGACAGACAGCCGGAGACTCAGAGAACGTTGAGAGAAATAGACAAAAGTGACCAAAATCAAGGAACTGATGAGCAAAGTACTACTACTACTACTACTACTACTACTACTACTACTACTACTACTACTACTACTACTACTACTACTACTAACAACATTCGATTTATATACCACCCTTCAGGACAACTTAATGCCCACTCATAGTGGTTTACAAAGTATGTCATTATTATCCCCACAACAAAACACCCTGTGAGGTGGGTGGGGCTGAGAGAGCTCCTAGAAGCTGTGACTAGCCCAAGGTCACCCAGCTGGCTTCAAGTGGACGAGTGGGGAATCAAACCCGGCTCTCCAGATTAGAGTCCCGCTCTCTTAACCACTACGCCAAACTAGCTCCCCAAACAGGGGAAACTTGACATTTCCCCTGTGGATTCCAGAGAAAAAACATGATAACTCTAGAAAGGCATATCAAAGACCAGAGTTCGTTTTGGTTGGGAAAGTAACTGATCTGCAAGGGTGTATGTGATGCTGTCTTGGGCAAGGTTTGCAGTTCCATTGAAAGCTAGGGTCTGCAATGTCTGGCCAAAACTGTGCATTTGGGATGACCCTGGACCCTCTGCTGCTCCTCCTTAGATGATCAGGTAACAACGGTGACCAGGGATGCTTTTAACCAACGCTGGTTGGTCTGCTGTCTGCATGCTTCCTGGCCACTTACTCCTGTCCTGCTGACATCCAGACTACTTCAGTATTCTCTCTGTAGGGCTGCCTTTTTTCAAAAGTTGCAACTGGGTCAAAATGGAGCACCAGGTGGTTGGTAGAGGCAATGCTGTGAGCACATTATTTCTTATTAATTCCATTACATTGATTAACCTGTACTGGTGGCCAGTTACTTTGGTGTCTAGTCCAGGCTACAGTGCGGGCTTTAGCCTTTAATGCTCAAAACAGTTTGGGGTATTTTGACTATCCGTTGCTCCCATATAGGCTTCTCTGGCTACTGAAGTTTCTGTTGCAGATATTAGGGTACTCCCATCATCTGAAGTAGGGTGGTTGACTATGAGAGAAAGAGCCTTCTCTGTAGTAGTACTGTGACTTTGGATCATAGCATAGTTAGCATATAAAATTGTACCATTTTGCATATTTATGAAATTTGGAAGTATCAATGCCTTAATTTTCTACTAGCAAAATCAGAAATATACCCACTAGACAAAGAGAAGAAGAGGGAGGGCTGCAAACTGTTGCACCCTGTGCTACCTTAGCACACATATCTAAGTTTTTGCCATCTGAGAGTTAGGAATCAAAAGAAGGACGAAAATAGAAAAAAACACATTTTGTAGTAAAGAAAAGACGATGTGTAATTTGGACAGGAGCAGTCTCCTACAGGCATAATAGGGTTCGTAGTGTATTTGAGTATTGATTTAAGCTGTATAACTCTAGAATATTCAGTAGTATATTATAGTGCACATTACAGTATGCGAATTGTAGACAAATTAGTTGTTTAAACATGTTTGAAAAAATGTTGTTGATATATACTTTATAGTATTATACAGAAGAATTATCATCTCATGTTGTAGATTGACTTACATAAAAATCTTCATACTACGCAGGGCTTAGACTGGAGTAACTCTGCTTAGGATTTCACTATGAGTGACTTAAACTGCCACCTTAAAAAGCATTTCACACACTCCAAAAGGAAGTATGTTTCATAAGAGATCCCCCCCCCCCCGGGCTTTCCAAAATTTCAGATTTATCCATCCTCCCCAGCACTTAATGTGTACCTTTATCACTGTACAGTCACTAGCTAACTACAAAGCACTTAACTAATAAATATTGTTACACTGGCAACTAGCAAGAATAGATACTGATGCATGTAATCTCCTAAATCCTTCTTGGAGATCTTTTTTTGTCTAGAAGCATGTAATATAAGGGCAGAGTCGCCCCCCGCCCCAAAGTCTTCTTCCTGAATGGTTAACAGTCTGTTGCTACATCCTTCTCAAATCCCTCTGCCTGAGAACTTCCATGATATTTGTCCAAATCAGTACTCTATTGTGTGGTGACTTCATAGCTCTAACCGTGACGGCAGAATGAGGTGACATCACAGCCATGGAAATGGTTCTGTGCCTACTTGCCAGGAGCAAATGCTAGGCAGCAGCGGGATGGAAGCGCCAGCTTCAGAGGGAAACTATTTAACTGAATCATAATGGAGTTGAGTCAAAAACCTAGACAGCATTACAGAAACTGCTGTAAATGTAAAGGTTTTAAATGTTTGCTTTTGCATGACAGCTGCTTTAAAAACTGGCTGGTTTCCAGGGGATGAGACGAGCTGATCAGAAGAGCAACTGGGTCTTTGGTGCCTTTTAGAGACAGCGAGTTCTGTGCAGAAGATACAGATCTGTGGTCCAGGGTGTCAGGTGTGGGTAATCTTTGCTGTGTGTGTCTGTGCACACATGTATGCATGTGGTGACCTAGGGCTTCTTGACATAGAGCCAAACTAGACGAGAAAATTACACGAGGTCACATGAGTGTCTAAAATCATGTCTGTTCCTACCTGCCCATGTCCATTTCACCCCTGATAAACATGTGTCCTGTAGCCCTAGTCCGTGCATGTGTCAGGTAACTGGTGTAGTCACGGTTGTGAGTGTCCAGAGTCATCGGGGCTTTTTTCTGGGAAAAGAGGTGGCAGAACTCAGTGGGTTGCCCTTGGAGAAAATGGTCACATGGCTGGTGGTCCCGCCCCCTGATCTCCAGACAGAGGGGAGTTGCCCTCTGCGAGGGCAATCTCAACTCCCCTCTGTCTGGAGATCAGGGGGCGGGGCCACCAGCCATGTGACCATTTTCAAGAGGTTCCAGAACTCCGTTCCACCGTGTTCCTGCTGAAAAAAAGCCCTGGTAGTCATAATTAGCAAGTCGCCATTACAGAGTGTCAATTTTGAGCGGCTTCTGCTTCCCTCTCCCCTCTTTTTGCCCTTAGATCCGGCTTACACTCAAACAGTTTTGCTTTTAATCTGGCAAGTTTAACACCTCCCTACTCCTCCTTCCTGCACCCCTCTTAACTTTCTCCTCTTCCTCTTCATGCAACGTCTTCGGTCAGGATAAGGAGGAGGTGGGAAGAAAGATTGTGGCAAGACAATTAAGCACCCGAGCAAAACTTCAGAAACATAGATTCCGCCCCCCCCCTTCCTAGCAGGCCGAGCTGCAAGATCTAAGCAGAGGTGTGGAGCCCCCGTTTTCAGCCCCCCAGGAAACCCAGTGGGTTTTTTTCCTGATACGTCCAATTGAGTAAACAAGTCTCCCTCTCAGAAAAGCTGTAGAGTAAGGTTTGAGCTTGCGTGAAGAGAAGGTGCATCATGGGATACCATCTCTCATCTGGGAGAAATGGGAAAGAAACACATGCCAATCCGAGCACAAGATTGAGGGCAGTGTGGCCACAGTGTGTGAGTGAACTGGAAAGCAAGGTGGAAACATGTGTAAGTGCATTCACGTGTCATATGCATGTAATTTGTCTCGTGTAGTTTGGCTCATAGAGGCTTTCATGCTGCTTGGATGCCAACCTGCAGTGCTTTTCTCCAAACTTCTTCGTATCTTCAGTTTCCATTCCCATGGTTTCTTCTTTGACCCTCTGTGATTTTTCAAATCAGATCAAAGGTCGTTTTAGAAAGCACAGAGAAATGCCAAGGGAAACATGGAAAGACAACTGATGGAGAATGAGGACATAAGAAAACTGGGGCGGGGGGATGCTGCAAGTCAGCATCCAAACTGTGGGAAAACTTCAGCGTGAACAGACTCTTAGTTGCTGAGACTGCATATGAACTAGCTCACTGGGCACTTCTAGATGGCTCAGTAGTGGCTTCCAGCCCCCACTGTCCATACCTGTGAATTACTTCAGGCTGCTGCACTATAGTCCTTTTCAAGTGATGTGGCTGAAAAGATTGTGTACTCTGTTGACCAGCTTCCTGCAGAGGAGCATGAGGGTGCCCTGGGGGCAGGGAAGCACTCTCAAAATATATGCAATTCCACTAGGATATCAACCTCAGAAGCCATTGCATAAATGTACCTTCAGGGCGCTCGTTTGGTATTTGGTCATATCTGCAGTAACTACCTTTATAATATGCCTGCCTCCAAAGAGTTCAGGGCAGCACATATGACACTGTGTGTGTGAAGTGCTATCATGTTGCAGCCGACTTACGGCAATCCCTCTTGAGAGTTTTAAAGCAATAGATGAATGAAGGTAGATTGCCATTGTCTGCCTCCACTTAGTGACCCTGGGTTCCCTTGGTGGTCTCCCATCCTAACCTGGACAGACTCTGCTTAGTTTCCAAAATCTGAGAAGACTGGGCTAGCCTGGGCCATCCAGGTCAGGGTATGTATGACACTATCTCCATTTATTTTCACAGCAACCTTGGGAGGTAGATTTGCGTTGAGGAAAAGAGACTTTCTTGAGGTCAACCCAGTTTGAACAACAGTTTTTAACAGCCAAAGTTGACACTTTACTCACTGCACCTAGCAGTCCTCTTCTTCTCCCACAGCTGAATTATAGTTATGAGAAAGATTTTCATACATGCCTAATGGGTGAAGCTTGGAATTTCTCACGAATTGTCTGAAATTGCAGCGTGCTGTCTTTGCAGTAACAGGATGCTGCCGTCTTTGGAGGCTGCTGTGCCAAGCAGAAAGTCCAGGCTTGTGGTGGTGTTTGACAGAAGTGCGACAGCGCCCTCCCCCCCCCCCACGCTTTGCTCCAGCTTGACTTTAAATGATGCTAAGAGTGACTACTAGTGGCCACATAAAGGCATCTTTTACCCTGACTGCGAACTGATTGTGACAGTTACCACGAGGACTAAGATTAAAAACAGATGAACCTGGCTTTCTCTAAATGCCTGATTGGGCCAGGACTGCCCTCTCGAGGGGATGATTGTCTGGAAACATCTCTGCTATGACTCCGGAGCTCATGTGCTTAGTCTTGGCACTGCGGGCATATCCAAATGAATAATAAGACTGGGAATTGAGGTGCTCTGTGAATGGTGTGGCAGGGGAGGGATCCTGGAAAGAATGCACGTGGAACCTCTGCAGGGGAAGCGGTGCGCTTGGGCATCTTATCCTGCACTCCAGCCCGTTCCTTTCCCGCCTCCTCTTCCTTTTCACCGTCTCCAGTTAACTAGAAAAGACGTTTCTAATTCGAACAAGGCAGCTTGTAGTATGTGTGGCGCCTGCTTTTGAGAGGATTTTGAGAGTTGTCGTCATTGGTGATGTGAGAATACCGCTTTCTCTTTTTCATGCCGTAAATTAAGGACACATTTTATACATCTGATTAGGTAAAATACCGAAGGGCTCTTTTCCCCCTGTCCTCGATAGAGTTTGCAGGTGAGACTCATTGTATTGCGGCATCTCGGCACAAAAGCTGGGCCACCGGTCTCTTCAAAAGCGGGGGATGGCTGAACCCAATCCAAACTGCCCACCCCTGTAGCAGTAGAAAAGAGCAAGAGTCCAGGAGCACCGATAAGAATAACAAAATGTGTGGTAGGGTAGGGGCTTTCGTGAGCCACAGCTCACTTCTTCAGATACCCCCACCCCCCACCCCGTGTGCACCTTTCTTCTTAGACCAACGGTCGTCTCTGTCCGTCAGCTCACACATGCAATCTTGTCATTCCGGAGCACAGGTTTTCTCCGTTTCACCAGAAACTTGTAAGCAGCCTCACACGTCTCCAGCTCGAATCTGGGTCAGCTGGACAGGTCCTCTGGGGCTGCAAAACTCCCCATGTGTTTGTCTCTGGGTTTCCCCTCGGGCTAATGTAGCGTGCAAGCCAGTGGCCATTTGACTTGGTTGAGCTGATGTAAACGAGAAGGCTTTTTAGCTGGCTTTGCTCTGAGTGACTTTGGCCTGCCGAGCGGCAACAGTAAAGATGTCAAGAATAGGCCGGTGGCAATCGGGAGATTCCTCTGCAGCTGACATCTGCCACTGAGGACGGCTTGTAAAGCCTTCGATTTTCTGAGGAGGCTTTGAAGAGAGAGATATGCTTTGTGGCAGACCCGAGCGCTGTAATGTCCTAGGATTTCCATGCTCAGGCCATGGCTTTATGGGGATTAGGCCATTGCTTGGGAACTGCCTGGCTTTCCACTCTCTTCAGCTTGTGTATTTTCCATCTCTGTGTTCAAGTTCCCCAGAGAGGCGCCATATTGGTGCCTGTGCTACTAATCAGGGATTGAGGCATGTGCTTGTGGGCAGGGGGAGGCAAGCCACTCTGATGTTCAAAGTGTCTCTGCAGCTAGTGGTGGTGGCTCAGGGAGTCATGGAAACAGCTGTCGTACAAACGCTGGCTGGAGCCATGGAGATCAGTGCTGGAAAAGACCCACTGGGGTCATCTCCTTGCTGGCGTGTGTGTATTTGCATTAATTAAAGTCTTTGTTCTACAGCAGTTATTGGGAAGACACTGGAGAAATAGCAGGCAGAGTCCTTGGTCAGGCTTATGCCCGTGCAGTGCTTGCCCTGCTCCCGTAACCTTCCTTGTCATTGCAGGTTATTCCCATAACCTTCCCTCCATTGCAGGTGATTCCTCCAGATTACAGCTGTTCAAATCGGCGTGGTATTGGGTCGAATCTGAAGAGGGAGAGAACTTTAGATGGAAAATGGAAGAGAGAGGAAACAAGCATATTTCTTGCAGTTTAATTTCCTTGCTGTTTTAGGAGCCTGAATGGGTTCCTGTGCATCTATGTCTAGTTTCTGTGATCTGTGGGAGGCTGATGTGTAAAAACCGTGTTCCCCATCAGACTTGTGAATCACTGGGATTTAATGCGTAATCAAATGTAAAAAATAAGAATTGCCCCAAATGGAAAAGCAGGAACTGGGAAATAACCTTGAGGTTCTCATTTCTTGATAGTAGCCTTTGCTCTACCTGTGAGGGTTAATGTCTTAATGTCTGCCTGCTCTCTGTTGTCTGATGAATAAATTTTGACAGTTTTTAAAGTGTCCACAATGGACTGGGTAACTGTGCGAGCACTAGGGAAATAGTAACTCTCCAGAATATGCTGACATCAACATTTCTAGAATTAGCAGGGCTTTTTTTCAGGGGGAATGGGGTGGAACGGAGTTCCGGAACCTCTTGAAAATGGTCACATGGCTGGTGGTCCCGCTCCCTGATCTCCAGGCAGAGGGGAGTTGAGATTGCCCTCCGTGCTGCTGAGCGGCGCGGAGGGCAATCTCAACTCCCCTCTGCCTGGAGATCAGGGGGCGGGACCACCAGCCATGTGACCATTTTCTCCGAGGGCAACCCACTGAGTTCCACCACCTCTTTTCCCAGAAAAAAAGCCCTGAGAATTAGCAATGGTTTTTGACCCCGCTCCAGTCTTATTTAATGTCAGGATTTCTCCTTAAGGGTGGTAACATGGCATATAGTACTGTATCAAAATGATTAAGTATGAGGCATAAGTTTCATGTAAGAACACTGACTGAACACCTGAATTGGCAGAGAGATAAATAAAAATCTCTGTGCTTGTTCATTCTTCTCATGGTTTAGTGTCTTAAGTCTCATGGTTATGTTTGAACTAACCTAAGCTTAGAGTCTTAAGAGGAATAGAGATCTTCATGTCCTATGAAGAGAAAAACAGCAGGGGTATATCTGCATTTCACAGCCCCACTAGTCTGCTCAGAAATTCCTGTTTCGTTTTCATTTTTCCCTTGTGCGCATCCTTATTTTTCTGTTTGTCCTTTTTGGCTCTCCCATTTTCTGCATTTCCTTGCACCAAAGTTTTCCCCATTAAATGTACACAACTCTTAACATGGTTTTGTGTGGGTTGCCTAAAAGAAACAAATAAAGTGGGAATGCTAGCAACAAAAATGGGTGAAATGAAAATGCACACAATCACAAGTTACAAAAACAAAAAGAAACCCCCAGGTGGCATATTTCTGCATCCCTAAGAAGCAGTAAGATCTCCCCCCGCCCCACGTCCTTTCTCTGCCCAACTGGTAAAAATCCCTAACATGTGTAGCGTTTTCAGTTCCTGAATGGCTTATGGCTGAAATTGCCTTCCTCTTACACATGGTGAACTTTACATTGGGCTTTCTGCATATTCATCCCATGAGGATTGGATACGTTTTATTCATCAATTCTGGCCCCATACTGCTTTGATTCTTTAATTCTGCACTTTGAGGGAGTTGATCTGAAGAGTCTGTTTTTTTATTTCTGCACTAGAAAAAATCCCCATTTCTGCTGCAGGCATTGAGGACATGTCAGTTTCATTAGCTGATGGGCTGAGATCACCTGAGTTTTCTCAGCTGATGGGCTGAAGATCCCTCAGGGCCAAGCTAGAAGTGACGAATTACACTTGAATGGCAAGTGAACAGACTCACATGTATTATTTCACTTGCACTCCATTCGATCACTTCGTGCACTCCACTTGCGTGATCGAGTGGAGTGCCCGTGAACAGGGAGGAATACACGTGAGTCTGTTCACTCGCCATTCAAGTGTAATTCGTCACTTCTAGCTTGGCCCTGAGGGGTCTTCAGCCCATCAACTGAGAAAACTCAGGTGATCACGTAGTGCTCGAGTGGAGTGCAAGTGGAGTGCCAGTGAACAGGGAGGAATACATGTGAGTCTGTTCACTTGCTATTCAAGTGTCATTCGTCACTTCTAGCTTGGCCCTTAGTTGATCAGCTGAGGACAGGTCAGTTCCCTCAGTTGATCGCTGAGGAAACTTAAAAGTACAGGAAGCCCGAGGGAAGACTTTAAAATATTAAGTGGGATTCAAGGCTCTCTTCAGAGTTTTTGTTGCAGCATTTCCCCCCCTGGACAGTTGCAATTTTTTTTTTTACAATGTTGCTATTTAGTTTCTTAAAAATTCAGGAAAAAACGTTGATTGTTGCAGTTCAACCAGTCTGGATGCAGAGGAATAAAGGGGAGGGTGAAAGGCAGGGCCAGGGCCAGGTCTCCCACCGAAGAAAGCATTCTGCATTTCAAAAAAGCCTGGGTTTGTCTTTGCTGGGGGAAAAAACACCAGCGTGTACGTGCAGGAAGAAAAGCTGCAGAAAAGATCGAGTCTGTGGCAGATGCAGCCTTTCTCCACGTGGAAGTCTGGGAAGCAGTTTGGAGAATGCATCGGGGTATTTTGACCATCCACGCAGAACTCTGGAGAGAAATCAATTCACTATGGGGCTAGAACCAATGAAAAAGCCGTGTGGGAAAGACCAACATATCCTTGCATGTTAAAAACCTTCACCTCAGGGAAAAATGTTCTAGTTTTTTCCCCCAATGCATGTGCAAGAAGTTGCAAAAGGGAATGCTCAAACAGAACCATTTGCTTAACCTGCATTCTGAAATGGCACAGTACGGCTTCATGCATCTGTCAAAAACTGGCCTGCCAATGAAACTTTGAACCGTAACCCATTTTATTAGTTTTGGCTTTAGGACAACTCCTTGTATTCCTTTTTGTGTCCAAGAACAGACTTATCTAACAACATTTCTCTTTAGTTGCAGAAGGACTAAATTTGAGTCCAGTAGCACCTTAGAGATCAACACAGTTTTCCAGGAATAAGCTTGCCAGAGGTCTGTAGCTCATGATTTTGCTGTGTTATATAGGTTGGCACATTGTCATTACCAGCCATCCACGGCATGCAGTTTAAACCAAACACGCGCTATACTGCATTCGTACTATTCTCCATTTTATACACGCTGACGGCTTCAGCGCTGAAATCTCCAATATTTTCAGAAATGTTATAAATAGGACTTATGTCCGGTGCTTGTTTGAAAATAAATGTCTGAGCCTTCATTAGGCTCCTGTGGTTGTCTTTTGAACACCAGCCCAGGTAAAAGTGCATCATGTTTCCAACAAGAACTTCTAGAGGAATTTTGCTTGCCCCAGAGTGATTCCATTTCAGAAATGTCAGCTGTCAGTGTTAGTTGTCGCTGGCATCTAAACAGCCTCCGTGAAGCCTCTGTAGCCATCTTTCTTCCCCACAGGGTTACTCCCATTTGCGGACTGCTTCCAACTCAAACACTGGCTTCAGCAGCTCTGCTTCTGTCACCATGCTGGCCAATATAGTCTGGGTTTATTTTAATAAACTCTTTGTACAGTCCCTCTTAACTTTCCCCATCTTGTATTTGGGTATTACCATTGAACCAGAGGTCAGCAGCTTTTTATAACTGAGTTAGGCTGAAATGCGGAGTAAGAAGATCATCAAAGAGCCAACCTAAGAAAGACAGTTTACATTACTGAAACTATATAACTAAACATTACTGATAATTGACAGAAAGGTTCTGCATCTGAAACACTTGCTGTTGCCAGTCCTGTATTAATAAGTGGTACGCACAAAGTTATAAAAGTATAGAGGAGCACCCTGTGCAATTGTTTTAGCTCTCTGGTATAAATCTGTGTATGGTTCACACGTGGATTATTTGCAACTGTTCATGTCTGTTGTTTCCTTATCTGTAAGAAGTCCTTTTAGTCCCATAAAAATCTTTGGGGGGGGGGGAATAGAGGTGTCAACTTACAACCTAAAATGCAAAATATATTCCGAAGGAGTATTTATTATAAATGTGCATAAAATATAGGTGCACAAAAAACAAGTTTAAAACATAAGGCCTGAATGGCAAACTACATGTATACGCTAAAAATTTCTAAAACGTTCTCCGTACACAGATGATGGCATAGTTCAGTGATCAACACAAAGACAGACCATACGCGTTTTGGCCCTAAGGCCTTCCTCAACGGTCAATTGTACAATATTCATGATCGAACACCCCCACACATTTAGAAACCAATAATGAAATGCTCCCTGCCACTCCCTTTACATACTGGTTATTCATGCATCCCACCTACTCCTCCAAACAGACCTTTAACTTAAAGATTTCATCTTCTTTTTTTAAAGAGTTGTATTTGGTTGCAGACCTCTGCTCTGAACCCTCTGCAGATAGCGGTGGTAATTCTGATGGCTGAACATTCACCTTAGGGACGAGTGAAGACTGCTGAGTGTATTCATGTATTAATTGCTGCTCTCCACCAGGACACTATACTTGTAGTTTGGTCAGACTGAGGAATGCAGCGATTGCTCGGCCACCCCTTTCTACTTCATAAAGAAGATCCATTCTGCTGATTCAGCCTTCATCCATGTGTAGCTTTTAATGGGACTGATGGAATGGATCACTGCTCGACGTTTCCCATAGCTTTTCAGCGTGCACATTGGAATGTATCCTCCTGCAGCATGCCAATAGCTCCTCTTATTTTCAAAGATCGGGTTATGTCTGGACATAGTCTGCCTTTTCCCTTCCTGTACCAGAAAATGAGAGAGGTGCTTTCTGATGCTATTTCTGCTATCTCCGCAGCTTTGGCACTGCCCAGGCTCTGGCTGATGCCTGAACTTCTTGTATGGTTGTGAGCAAGAGGCATATTGACAGCTCTTGCGTGGAACTGTTGCTTTTTGTTTGGGTTGAAGATGTGTTTTTGTTAATTAAGGCCCCCTTTCCTTTCCAGACAGAGAAACTCCCTCTTGGAAAAACTAAAGATGGATTATTTATGCAGTGTTTGGGATGCTCAGTTCTTGGGCTTACATGCCTAGATTCTTGGCCTTCTGCCCCCACCACACGATTCCTTTTGGGGTTTTCTCCCCCTCTATTTATGGTTGCTACTGCCTCAGAGTGACTTCTTCCCTTTGATCTGGATTGCAATTTACCATCATTCCATCCTAATTAAAATGTTCCTGGGTAGGTCTCTGTAGCGCACCGCTCATCTTATAAGGACAACTGTTCTGCCTTCTTGGTCACATGGTTTATTTTAAATTTCTGTCCTGCCTGTTCCTATAGGTGAGAGCATATACCAATTAAAAATATAAATCCAAAATAATTTTATACACAGAAACACAGTGGCAGTGTAGAAGAAAATACCAACAAAAACTGTATTAAAAGAGGGGTAAAATTATACCATACTGGTTTAATTCTGGTAATTAAGTGCAGCTCAAAAAAGGAGATCTTGCAGTGCGTCAGAAATGACTTGGGGGTTGGACAGAGTTCGAGGGAACGGAGCTGTGGAGCAGTCGCTGAACAGGCTTACCGTTTCAAACCCAGCACAGAAGCGGTTCAGTCAAAATGGTGGGGGTTATTTGGTAGATCTTAGGGGAGGAAGTCGTGCCCATGTAGCAGTTGGTCAAAACAACTGAGCTTGATCACATACCGATGTTACAACTACAACAATTGTTTTGTAAAGATTTCTGAAGACCATGGCCGTTTCCACACTACCCACCTTCTTCTGGAACGGGGTGCAACCTCGCGAAAAAACCGCGGAAGATAGTGTCTTCCATGCGAGTTTTGTGCGACATTGCGCAAAACTCGCGCAAGAAGATGCTATCTTCTGCGGGTTTTTTGCGACGTTGCGCCCTGTTCCAGAAGAAGGTTGAGTAGTGTGGAAATGGCCCAGGTTGCAGGGATTGTGATTCATGAGAATCACATGCAGCCTGCATGTTCAATGCGGAGCCCCATGCCATCTACTGATCTAGGCTTTGGGCCTGGAGTAGGACTATGATCTTTATTTGACTGTACTAATAATTGCATCTAATGGGGAGGGTTTTTTTAACAGTTTGTAGAGTAAGGAAGGGCAAAAGGCAACCACCCAGATCTTTGCAGCTACGTGAACAGTGATCCTTAAGTAAGGCATGCCAACCTAAACTGGCCATGGGCTGAAATTCTGGTTCCAGAATATTGTAGATTAGCCAAATACTCACTGTGCAGTTGGCTGGGCCCATCTGATAAATGTTAATGAAATAAACTCTGTTGGCTTTATTGTCACACACAATATGCATGATAGTATTAATCAGATTACTTTCCCTAGTGCTTTTTAATTTAATTTTTATGTTACTGTATTTCTGAATTAAAAGAATCTTCCTGCTGGCAGATACTAATATGTGCAGATGACATAGTTCTGTTACTTTTTTGGGGATGAGGCAACTTGTGAAAAAAAATTAAGTTTGCCACGTGAAATGGGATTTCTTAAGATCATTTGGGAGGGGAGATTTCGGCGATTGTTTTTGATAGGAAGTCACCTGTTTATTAGTGACATCTTTACAGTGAACAACTTTGAATATTTGGGAATCTGGTTTGAAAGTATGGGGAAATCAAGAGCCATTTGTTGTATGATGGGTCTACATGAGCCATATTGAGCTTTGCAAGGACAAGAGGGGGAAATGCAATACATCCAACATTAACAATCTTTGATGCTATAATACTAGTGTGACTGATGTATGGCAGCGTAATTTGGGCTAAACTGGGATGTTGAAAAAAACAAAAATGTTCCAGGCTCTTTTAAAACTTCTGGGAATGCCAACATAGCATCCCGGAGCAGAGAATGGGCAACATTCCATTGACCATCAAGGTGAGTAGGACCATTGGGTACTGATGATAAATACCACACCCAGAAAACTTGGGAGTGGCATGAAATGTCCCCTCTTCAGCAAACTGGTCAGGGCCACTTACTGCAGAAAATTTATTTTGGTCTTCTCTTAATTTGTATAGGTTCTATAACATTTATTTAGTCCCCTAGGGGCTACAAAGAAGTTAAATTTGAAGAGAGAGAAAAAAGGTGTCTGAAGTATATAACTGAGTTTTTCCCCCTTGGTTAAATACATTTTCATATTCTTCAGAATTTATTTTTTGAGTAAGATGAACTGCTCTGAAAGGACGAAGGACTTTTATTCTTTGCAGCACCACATTTTTCATCGTTGAGAAGATCGCAGTTTGCAGAACTACTATATGGGGAGGGATTGTGTCTTGCAGTGAAAAGGCAGTGAAGACTTAACACCACCGTTTTACTAAGCTGCTCATTTTATCAGATCATTAAGAGCAATTGGCTTTCTGTCCTTCAATACTACAATGAGGAAAGGTTGTTTGTCAAAGAGACTTCATTATTACCTATAATGTTGCGGAGTTTGCACATTTGGTTGTCAAGATTAGAGCAAATTTGTATTCTATAGTGGTTGTAAGTGAGGAATTCCATGTTAAGCGCTTACGTTGATATGGCTGGCGGCCAAAGCAACAATAAATGGAACTTAGCTACAAGAAATGCTCCGTCATTGCTTGGTTTGTTGACCTAATCTGGTGACCTGTAACCTCACATTGGAATTTTCTTGTCCTGTGTTTTTGTTCCCTTGCCCGTTTGTTGCAGTTAAAAACACTATGCAAAGTTTCTCCTAAATAGAGCCAGCATCCCATTTACATTCCATAGTTTCCTGAAGGTCAGATATCTATTGACATCTCTGCCAAGTGATAACTAGCTTGAACGGTGGCATCCGAGGCTTGGCCTACACACACAGCAAAGTGAGGCATGCGGAGAGCCTCATTTTAATGCCTCCTCCATATAAAAAATTCTTGGAATTTTTTTTAAAAAATGAAGCAACGTTTTAGCGTTGCTTGCCGTTTTAATTTTCCATTTATATGGAATTATTAACCTAAGGAGCTCTGAACAATGTACTCCTGCTGCCTCTTTGTGTGGTTTTGGAGTTACAGCCAGAGAACTAGAAGAAGATACTTTCGGAATCCAGTGTCAGGAACCAGATAAATGTAGCTGGTTCAATTACAAACATGAAACCTGTTGCCTGAATGTTTGTGTTTTTTTTAAAAGAAAATGGTGTGTTGTGTGGAGAGGATGTAAGCTGTGAGGAATGGAAAAGAGAACCCACATTATCCCTCTGACGATACATGGCATGAGGCTGGACTCAGTTCAGGGAAACATAGTTTTGCTCAGCTTTGCCACAATAAGACAGATCCAACCCAAAAGGAGGAATTTTGGTGAGCATGACAGTCCACAGGATAGCCACATCTGGTCTTTGGAGATGAACTCTGCAGAAGGCCTCCCTCAGAGCAGAGGGCACGTTAACTAATCATGAGAGCCATTGTGGTATAGTGGTTAGAGAGTTGAACTAGGATCTGAGAGATCCAGGTTCAAATCTCTACCATATAAACTTGTTGGTGACCTTGGGCCAGTCACATACTCTCCGCCCAGCCTACCTTACAGGGTTGTTGTGAGATTAAGATTGAGGAGGGGAGAATTTTGTAAACTGCTTTGAGTCCCCATTGGGGAGAAAATAAATAAATAAATAGACAAAATGGGCACATAAAAGGAAATATGGCTAGGATACAGGTCCTGGATAGCCCAAGTGAGCCTGATCTTGTCAGATCTCAGAAGCTAAGCAGGGTTGGCCTTGGTTAGTAATTGAACGGGAGACCTTCAAGGAAGAGCAGGGCTGCAGAGGCAGGCAAGGGTAAACCACCTCTGTTAGTCTCTTGCCATGAAAACCCAACCAGGGGTTGCTATACGTCAGCTATGACTTGACAACATTCTCCACCAACACAGGTGTAGCTACCTGTCTGTGGTCAGCTATCTTGTTCAACTGGATGTTTTTTTCTAGCAGAGTGGGGAAAAACAGTACAAGTTATCTTTTCAAAGAACACACAATGTTGGTGGTAAAAGAAATTAGCCTTGAATGCCCACCTAAAGTCCACCTGACTTCTGACTCGTATTCTATAGTCAACTTTTCACAGTCAGGAATGGGTGCTCAACCTGCGACTTGAGTGAAGTGCTGTTTGTGCGCTTCAGTTGCCAGATAGTCCTTCTTGTGTTTCATTGCAGCCCTTTCACCAAGTGCAGCTAGACTATGGCAACTGGAAGGGAAAACCACCTTGTTTCTGTGTCGTTCAGGTCCTCTCTCGATGTCTCAGGCTTGTAGTGTGGATTTGCCTGCAGGGTTCATTGTAGGCACTGCAGTTTTGCCATTTTAACAAGCCGCATGTTGCTTATTTTTGTGGTTCCAGAACATTCAAGATTTATGTTTCCGAGAATATATAAAAGAGACTTTATAATTGAGGTATGTCTGGTGTCTATATTTTTACTTATTCAATTAATTCATTTGTAGCCTCTCCCTTTCTCTCTTAGATTCAGAGTGAATTGCAAAATTTTTAAAAATGCAACAAGAATAGTATAATGCATACAATAAACGGTGCAATCAAACTGGATTGCAAAATTAGCAAACAATGCAGTAAAACAATGCAATGTAAGACAATACAATCAAATTAAAACTGTTTGACATTTTCAAAGACATTGAAACTACAATCCTATTCCCTTTCTAAAAGTACCTTTCCAAACAATTGTGTTTTATACATTTGGCTGAAGGATAGAAGTGCGGGAGACTTCTTGGTCTTATCTGCCAATCTTTCTATGATATATGATCCCCATGTGTCAGGCCAGTCTCATCTGCTTGACTGTACATGAGTTTGGTGAGGAGGGGGTGGGGGGGAAATGATACATAGCCATCCCATACGTTTTGGGGTTCTGGACTCTATCGTAATGTGAGAAGCTATCTCCATAGAAGGTAATCCTTGAAGCATATTGATTTTAAATTTGAATTCAGAGACCCCTGTAAATCCCGTTCTGACCTTGTTCTCTGGTTAGGTGGCCCCAAATGGCTGATCTGTGCCATGTCAACACAATAGCAGCTATTGGTATCTGGCTGACGGCCTGCATCCTCTGGGTCGGCTGAGAAGCAGGAAATACAAGCTTCTGTTCAACGTGACAGCTACCTGATGTTCTGTTCTGTACCTGGCTGTGTGCCTTTCCTCCAGTTTCCATACAGGAAAAGGCATAACATTGCTTCGTGCTATGTTGTGGAGAGTGATGGGTAAAATATATAAAACTTGGCAGCAATGTTGAGATGAGTTACGTTCCTTCCTGGCTACAGGAAATAGTGACTTACATAAAGACAGTGAGGAAGGATGGAACGAAGGCATGACTTGAAACCAGAATAGTAAGATCCTGAAATTTGACTAGCCCCAGCCTGTTGATGATTTCTTCATATCCCTTGGATTAGATAAAAGATTGGCAGCACAAAGTCTTAGTGAAATGGAGATCTCCATATTCTTTTCTGCTCTGTCTTATTACTTAAAAACTGTTTGAGAAGTTTCAGTTGGCAAGATTTTTATGTGATATGTGATTATTGAGAATTAATCACACATGGCATTTTACCATGTATAAGTTGAATACACCATCATCTGTTAAAATAGTTCATTGAATGTCTTTCTTGCCACAATTACAGATGTTTGAAAGCTTAGAAATTGGAGGAGGGGAAAAGAGAGATATGATAGCTGGAAAGAGAAGAAGGATCCAAAATGAACTTTTTCAGAATAGGGGAGAGAAGAGCAGTTTTGATAGTACTGGGGAAATAACGGGCAGAAAGAGAAGTAAAAATGAAGGAGAAATTTCCTTCAAAATGGAAGAAGAAATATGATTAACAGTGAAATCCTAAGCACAGTTACACCAGTTTGAGCCCATTGAAATCAGTGGGCTTAGACTGGAGCAACTCTGCTTAGGATTTCACTGTAAGGTTTTTTTTAAAAAAATAGCTTAAGTGGATGAGCAGACAGGAGAAAGATCAGACATAGAATGAGAAAAGAAGGTAAGAGGTGAAGGATGAAAGGAAGGGAGCATAAGCAGAACATGAAGAATCAGAATCAAGGGTAGAAAACATTTTATCCCTAAAACCAGGGCTTTTTTTCTGGGGAAAGAGGTGGTGGAACTTAGTGGGTTGCCCTCGGAGAAAATGGTCACATGGCTGGTGGCCCCGCCCCCTGATCTCCAGACAGAGGGGAGTTTAGAGCGGTGTAAAGGGCAATCTAAACTCCCCTCTGTCTGGAGATCACGGGGCAGGGCCACCAGCCATGTGACCATTTTCAAGAGGTTCCGGAACTCCGTTCCCCCGCGTTCCAGCTGAAAAAAAGCCCAAAGGAAAGGATGGAAGGATGAAGAAGGGAGACTAGAAAAGAGATTATACAAGGAAGATGAATGGGATTAAATGAAGGTAGAAATGCAAGAAAGGGTCAGGAGAGAAAAGTGAAACAAATGCAAGGAGAGCACAGTCAGCAGGTGAACAAGATTTAAGCATCTGTGGCATAAGCAACAAGTGTGCAATTATGATGACAAAACCCAGAACTGTTTAAAATAACCAAGTATCAGAGAATATAAAATAATGGGCAACATGGTCAAGGACAGAATAAAATAATACAAGCAGAAGAAAACAGGTCAGTTGTTGGTGGGAAAGAAGGGAAAGCGAGAGTAATTGTGAACAGAACATGAAGAAGTAATACTTGACTGCAAAGATTAAAAGAAGAGTGACCGAGTGTGAGCAGCAAGATCAAAATGAACATAAAAATCACCCGGAACCAGAAAAGCGGCCAAGGATAAAAACAATACAAGTATTGCAAGAAGAGAAGAGATGTCTGGAATGAAACTGAAAAGAAGAGAGAAGAGGAGGTAAGGAAGATACTGGAGTTGCATCTTGCCGTTCTGATCTTCAGCAATTAGATTCTTCTGTCTTTCACAACAATAAACCACAGCAAAAAAATAAATAAATTGGATCTCTTCATTAAAAACTTGGAATGTTCTTCATATGTTGAAGAACGATAAAATACGTCTTTAAATGTAGAGGCAGTCGATTGCTAGCTGCTCGATTGCTAGCTTGCAAATACTGTGGGAATCCAGTTGGCCATTAAGGTGCTACTGTACCCAAATCTTGCTTTCCAGAAGTTCCCCTGACATTTGTGGTGCAGAGAAGAACTGGAGTGTTCTTTGAACTTCCATGTTTGGGGAGTTGTCTGAATTGAACCAAGACCGTTCTTCCTCTTCAATGGTGTGGAAGCCCTATTCTGTTGAAGAGCAGAAGAAACAGTGCAGCAAAAAGTACAAGAGATCTTCAAGGAAATCTGTGCTTATATCCCTCAGCCCACATTTTGACCAAGATAGTTTATGTAATCCTTGGCTTTTCCAAAGGCATATTGGCTCTTGTTGTAGGGCTCTCAATTCTGTTCATGCCTACTAATGGTAATTCTTGTAATTTCCAGGGCAATTATTCTCTCTCTTCTGCAGTTTCTATAACAGGGTTCCAGATGCAAAGCTTCTAATAAAATTGGAAGTACACTGTGTGTGTGAGCACGCATACATCTTCCAATGTTTCCATGGATGCTGCTGCTATGAGGGGATTAAATTATGACCTGCAGCTAATTTCCTACATTCCCCAACAGTATCAAATGTGGATCTTGGGCTGAGTCTGTGTGCTTATGTGCACACATTGACAAGTGCGGACAGAGTGTTCATACTCTCCCCCCCCCTTTTTTATGGGGAGGCTGACCAAAAAGGTCACAGCTGGAACCTCTGCCCATTGCTCAGTAATGTCTGCATTCAAGAAATTAATTATAAGCTAGCTGCATACTGTTGTTATATTTAGGGCTGTGTGTACTATGCATCAAAAAGCAGAAGGGGAAAAAAAAACCTTATCAAAAGTCTGTGCTCAAAATAACTGAAGTGAATTATGCATAAATCAATTTGCCTCATTCTGTTTGCAGTAATGGTAATTGTACAAAAACTGAAGCAATTTGGGAAACTACTCCTACCATCTGGAATTGGAAAAGTACTATCAAGGAGGAGAAATGCGGGCCTTGGAGAGGGATAAGACAGCAGGCCACAGTGGCTAGAAACCATGTAGATGGCCAGGCAGAAGAACAAGTGGGCTTTCAGGTGGTACGGCGATACATCTAGTATCCTCTGGGTCCCAGAGTTGCCTGGACTGAAGAAGTATAGCGGATATTGGAGTGGCATGGGCCTTATTTTCTGAGATCCCCTGATCCCACGAAGATTCCGTGCTCCTGTGCCAGCTCAAACGTCCTGTTGCTCCACTCATTGAGCATCATTCTTGGCATGTCTAGCATGTAAAGAAACAGCAAGTGGGATTCCTGATTTGAGTCCCATGCTGGTTTCTTTCTTTTCGGTGATGATTGGCCATAGATTGCCATAGATTTCCTAACTTTTCACTATGTTCACGAGGGCCAGAGCTCGTTTCAAGGAGTGAAATGATGACCACATTCCAGAATCTCTTTTCTGCAACCATGACAGTCTATTTATGATGTGCAGAACTGCAGCGTTAAGAATCTTTATATTAATTCGTCCCCTCCTTGCTTGAAAACCCCAAAGAGTGATGGAGCGAGGAACCAAAACATTGTCTTCATTCATGGTCCATGCCAAGCACGGGGAAGTGGGGAGGGATTGAGGGATTCCTCTTGACATTCAAGAATGCAGAGGAAATTATTGATACCTTGTGCAAGCAAGGAACGGGCGTTGAGGTGCATTGGTGCATACACATCTTGTATTTTGTTACCAGTCATCATTTGATGACTAACTGATTGTGTGAACTGCTTCCATTGAGTAATATTGTGCTGGAGCTGATAGGAAATGGGGAGGAACAAGTAAGTCCTCTTCTTCCCAAAGCTACAAGCAAGCTGGCAGATACAACCTCAGCTCAGTAAGAACACTTGTTCATTCTGTTTATTGTTTTGCTCTGTAAGAGTCCTCGTGTGCCAAAAGTTGGGGGCCTTCTACTCTTGACCTTAGCCAGTATAGTACAGTGGTTATAATTTTGGGTCAGGATCAGGGAGATTCAGTTTCAAATTATCATTTACCTGTAAAGCTTGTTGGGTGCCCTTGGGCCAGCTTCACACTGAGCTTTAACCCTACCTCACAGGGTAAAAGGGGAGAGCAGGAAGCCATGTTACCCCACCTTGGTCCCCTCCCTTTGCTCTTTGGTTCCTATTAATTTGCCTCCATGTGGCTTTTCCATTAGCCATGATCTCATGTACACAAGTAATTCAGGCATGGGCTTTTGCGCAATGCCAGCATGCCATACTTTAGCCTGCAGTAGGTTAAAATCCTTGATAGGAAATAGGATTTCCTTCATGTCTTCTCATTTCCTGAATATTTTTACCTGCCTTTCCTCCAAGGAGCTCAGGACTGTGAATGTGCCATTTGTATCTTCATAACAGCTCTGTGAGGTAGGTCAAGCAGCGAGTGCGACAGGCCCAAAGGTCATCTCGCACATTGCATAGAGTGGGGATTTGGGCTCTGATATTCCTGATCCTAATTCAGCTCTCTAACCACTACATCACACTGTATCTCTTTAACCAAAGATGAAAGACGTCAAACAAGCTGGTGGTGAACAAGACGAAAAGAGAGGAAGATGTTTGTTTGACACACCGAGAGAATAGCAGAATTTGAGTCCAGCGGCACCTTAGAGACCAACAAGATTTTCAGACTGTAAGCTTTCGAGAGTCAGAGCTGCCTTCTCCAGTCTGAATACTGGATTAAGATCCTGCAGTCCGACTGCAGACCAAGATGGCCACCCACCTAAACTATCCTCAAAGAGAGAGATTGTATTTTTGGGATGAAGCAAGAATGAGTATTTATGAAGGTTGTTTCAGAGGAGATGCGGGAAATTGTAAATACATTTAATAAGATGAGACCATCATTTTGCAAGCTTCCCTGAGCCTATTAGGAAAGATGAAGAGTAGAGAAACCCGGTGACGTTGAGATGGTTATTCCGATACACTCAACGAGTTGTACAAAACGGTATGATAGACGATGCAGAAGTGTGCTCTGTGGAAAGAGCAATTTCAACCTGCTTTGTTACATGCAGGAGAGGAGCGGATTTAAGGGGAAGGGGTAAATCTCTTTCTGTAGAGCTTTGCTCAGCTTTGATTTACCTTTTCCTCTCCCATAGTTGGCATGTGTGATCTGTCCGGTAACCCTCCTGCTCCCTAGCGACAACATCAGCAGCATTCTTCCTCTTTGCTTCATTTCTGAGCTGCTGTCAGAGTGCTGAAGGGAGGTAAAGAGAGCTCAGTTGGAGCTTTGATGTGAGCACATGAAGAAATTTTAACCTTTTGATTGGCTGGTTTCCGAGCTGGTCATCATCATATTGGCCGGACTATTTATTTTCATACTGCAAAATTCTGTCCTTAGTGAAACGTCTTGATCTCCTGAAGAATTTTCAATGGTTGAATGAAGGAGTGGAATCAAAATAAACAGCACCGCCAGTGGTTTTACACATGGCATACTCAACCAACCTCAAGTAGGAGGTTGTCTCCTGAAGGGCTAGCCACAAAGTGCAACAGGCATTCCAGCCTGAAACCTCGATTAACTCAAGCAAAAAATAAAAGCGTCTGCATGTCAGAGGAGAAAGCAGGAAGTTGTATGTTTTTCAGCAGCTTGTCCATCTGCTACCCTTTATAGGGCCAAGTCAGCGGTAGAGTTGAGTGCCCATTCTCCTCTTCTCAGCAGGATAACAACAACTGAGCACTACAATGCAGTTTACAGCCACTGATTAATCAAATGTGGGCTGGTCCCTATGAGGTTGCTTGATTCAGAGTTGTCGTTTCCATTCTACAGACAGGAAAGCTGAAACAGCCTTGCACCAAAAGTTGGAGGACTGTGAATTCTATATTTTGTTGAAGAAAACGCATTCGCTCTTAAAATGCTCAACCAGACTGATGGCATCAAGTCCGGTTAAATCATACCAAGGTACAACTGAAACCATTAACACAGCTGAAATCCTGATGGCACTGCCATCTGCCACCCACTTCAGTCTGATTGCAAGTGCCCAGAATGGGAGCAGCTGCTTGGGTTTTGCAGTGGTTGACTGTTTTATTCCTTTGAGGGCTAAGAGGGTATAGCCAGCTTTACCAGTCATAAAACAACTCCTCTCTCCCCCATCCACTGTCATTAAATTGTGCAAGATCAATCTTGGACCACCCCAAATGACTGGTACCACTGTGGCACTGCAAAGGGGGGAAAATGGTAAGGGGTTATCTTCAAATTGGCCTTCATAGTTGTTTTTGAGTTGATTGTGGTCAGGCTATTGAATCAGAAGTTGATGCTTCCTTACAGTTCAGAAAGCTCTCCTTTTATGCCACTAGGTGGCAAAATCCCACAGTGCTGTCCTGGAGCATTTTTTTTCCAGGAGGGATCCCCTGTCCAGTGTCTTATGATTTAAACACACACAGCTTGCTTTATTTTGCTGGTCTGCTGCACCTGTTTTTAACAAGAGTGATAGGTGGGATGCAGTCGAGAAAATTGTCTAATCTCTGGTCTGCTTGGTGCTGATTTGCACAGTTTCCCCACCTCTCGTCATCACCATTTTGGTGTCTTCCTTACAATTTCAGAGCTGCTGCTAGAAGCACATTTCTGTGGGTTATCATCATTTTTGCTCTGCATGGTGAGGTGCTAAGAATGCTGGACGGTCGATTCTTATTCATGCTGCTGTCCCAAAGGGAGTGACAACATAGGCGGCTTTTGAAAAGAGCCTCAGACTTGCTCCAGTCTTCAGCACCTGTACACATTGTCTTCGGGATGGCTACGGCGGGTGCTGAAGGGTGTCTGGCTTAATATGTTACTGAAGCATAGTTCCTCCTATTTTGCTTTCCCTTGGGATGAGTGGAAGAGTTCTTACTGTGCTCTAGTAGGACTCCTATGGAGCAGTTTGTTCAGGGGCTTCTAGAAATACTACCCCCCCCCCCCCACCTCTTGGTCTTAGCCAGATTTGACAATTGCTCTGAGTCAAAAGCTTCCATTTTGCCTTTGAGAATGTATGCATTAGCCTGAAACAGACATATTTGCAGACACCAGTGTCCTCTTGGTGTGATTAAACCACATAGGCTTGTACTGGGATACAAAGGTTTAGATCCTAAGAACATAAGAATATAAGAAGAGCTCTGCAGGATTAGACCAGTGGTACATCTAGTCCAGCTTCCTATCTCACACAGTCAGGGGCGGTGCAAGGGTTTGTGGCACTCATGGCCTGGTGCCCCCCCCCGCGCGTGCAAGCGCGCACGCACCGGCCTGCATGATGACATCATATGTGATGTCATCACAGGAGCTCGCGCACCGCCGCCGGACCGATTGCTGCAGCGGGCGGCCTCCGAGCTCTCCCGCGGTGGCTGTGCCCGGCCGGGGGCTTGTGCTGGCGGCGGCACGGAGCGGGAGGGATAGGCAGCTGCTGCTTTGTGGTGTGCGATCCCGCCACCCACACCTCCTCCGGCGCTCCCTCTGGCACCCCACGCCTGAGGCCACCGCCTA
This sequence comes from Eublepharis macularius, assembly GCF_028583425.1. Taxonomy (NCBI): domain Eukaryota; kingdom Metazoa; phylum Chordata; class Lepidosauria; order Squamata; family Eublepharidae; genus Eublepharis; species Eublepharis macularius. The sequence goes on from NC_072801.1 coordinate 15,266,725, forward strand.
CCTGGCCTCAATGGGCGCGCCGGCCCTGCACACAGTGGTCTTCTCACTGGGTTTGTATTACAGGGAAGCGGTTATTTGCAGAGAAGGCCCCACGTTTCATCACTGGCATATCCCTGGTCAGAAAAGATCTTTGTGAGCAAAGCAAGACCAGACTCAGATCAAGTGTCTGACTCTGTGTAAGGCAACTTCATAGGATTTCTGTCTCAGTTCTTCTCTTTGTAAATTCTTTCATGTGTGAATCATTATGACTTTCCTTGCTTACTGAATGTGATTAACATAATAGGAAGCTCTTCAGCCCCATTATCACCGTTTGTGTATATAATTTCAATGGGCACAGATGCCTTATTTATCCCTCAACAACAAGAGCTGGTGGAATATTAGTGGTTAAAAGTGTGAGCTGTGAGCTAGGAGCCAATCTCTGATTCAGACCTGACTGCAACCACGAGCTCTCTCTCTAGGTTTAGGCGAGCCTCTATGGCAGGGGTCCCCAGCCTGGGAGCACATTTGCAATTGTGACGCAGCATGGTGGGTGCAGCTACAAAATGGCTGCCACAGAATGGCTGCTGCAGTTTACCTTCAGGTACACAGTGAAGGTTCTTGTGCTGTGGGAGCAGCTTCTTCCAAAACAATGTTTTTAAAAATCTGCACAGCTAATCAAATCTCCAGTGGCCAATCAGAAGTCCATTGGGCAAAAGCCACTTTTTAAAAACACTTGGCGTGCCCCAAGAAAGGTGTTGGTGGGCATAATTGTGCCCACGGGCAGCACGTTGGGAACCTCTGCTCTGTGGTGTCAACCTCAGTCTTTCATCTGCAATGTGGCAGTGACGTCAGCCTTCCTTACAAGGCTTGGTCTACAAATGCAGCAGAGGGGGTTTAGTAACAGAACGGTATGGGTCCCGAGAATGGACTGTGCAATTTCAGATCACAGAGGGGAGATGCCAGTTTTGAAAGCTCCAGATTGGGAAACATCGTCCTGCATATGGACAGAACTGATCTTCTGGACCTTTTTTTTAAAGGAGAGTATTTCCATGGGTGAACATATAAAACATGCCCCCTCCACCTGAAGTGGAGCAGCCCACACAGGCCCTTGCATTTTGTGTAGACCAGACCTAAAGACATGTGTAAAGTACTTTGAAGTCTGAAGTACACTAGAGAAGCAAGCAGACTAGAAATTAGCAGCTACGGTTTCTGCAGACAGAACACTGGCGTGGTACGTCCAATGCCAAGGTAGGAACTGCAGGCAGCATGAAACTGCATCTAGGAAAGATCCTGCCTCTGTTACTCTGTTCTACAGCAGGGCTTTTTTTCCTGCCAGAATGTAGTGGAACACTGTTCTGCTCCCTCTTGGTGCCAGGAGCTGGAGAAGGTGGTGATGGTAGGCAGGCACCTGCATGGCCTCTGCCAGGCCTGCCGAGCAGCCTCTCTGAGTTGGTGCCAGGAGCTGGAGGGGGCAGTGGCAGTGGGTGGGCGCCCGTGTGGCCTCTCCGCTGGACCTGCTGAGCAGCCTCTCCATCCCGGTGCCAGGAGCTGGAGGAGGCAGTGGTGGTGGGCGGGTGCCTGCGTGACCTCTTTGCTGCAGGTACGGGAGCCAGAGGAGGCAGTGACCATGGGCAGGCGACTGAGTGCGGGCGGGCAGTCGGCTACATGGTGTGCCCTGGCCTTGGCTGGCTTGTGTACTTTAGGGTTGCCAGCTCCAAGTAGGGAAATTCCTGGAGATTTGGGGGCTGGCACCTGGAGACGGTGGAGGTTGAAGGTCTCTGCTTCCAGCTCCTGAAACTTAAGCTGTATTCCACCCCCCCTCCCCCATCAAGTCTGCCCCACATTATTACCCTGGTATAAATGTTAAGGAAGTTAATTTCTTGTTTTTTAACACTTTAAGCCCTGTATCCAAGTAGATTTCTGGCTCACAACACTACAATGCTTAGAGGGAACATTGAAGGGTGGGGAGGCAAGCGGGCCCGGCTGTGCCCTACATGATGACATCACTTCCTGGAAGTGTTATCATTGTATGATCCCGGGAGCGGTACCAGGGGTGCCACCTCCTTCAAGGAGCTGCCCTGGGTGCGGGCAACCCACGCTACGCCACAGAGTTCCACCACCTCTTTTCCCTGAGCCTTTATATCCCAGCCAAAGGTGGGTGGGGTGTTAAAAGGGAGGGCATCAGGATGTAAAGGTACAATGAAGCATGATTAGAGCAGATGTTAGCATCTGTAGTGAGATAAGAATCCCAATCTCTGTTCAGCCCGAGGGGAGGCATGTTCTGTTGTTCTGAATTTGTGAATAAACTCTATTTCAGCAATCTTGGGTTGTAATCTCCCCTCGAAGTTTCTCTGTTTGAGGACAGCCACTTTTAGGTCTGCTCTAATTTGTACTTGTGTCTAAAGAAGAGAACTTTGACTCTTGAGTGGAAGCCTACATTCTGAAAATCTTGTTGGTCTCTAAGGTGCCGCTGGACTAAAATCCTGCTATTATTTCAGGTGAACACAGGCCCCTGGAGAATTCTTCCTCCTCCTCCTCCTCCTCCTCCCCCCTCTCCCTCCCCCCCATTATTGCTGTTCATGGGGAGGAGGAAGGTGATTCAGTGTGCTGTTATGTGCTTGGGACTGACTTGTGTTCAAGCGCTGATGCTCTCCAAATAGAACTAGCACAATCTTTCTGTTTGAATCTGCTTCCCCTTTACACCACAAAAAGGAGTCTGGTGCTTTGTAGTTACAATGGCCAAATGAATAATAAAATTGCCAGCAGATTTTCTCGATGTTGTAAACACGTTCCAGGCTCTTTACTCAACTTTCCAGGGTCTGAGCGTGTGCTGCTTTGGAAGCCAATTCCTCCAAGGGCTTCCTCTCACTCCGTTTTCTTTCAAGAAGGCCCTCTCATTAAGGGGAAGCATCATCGTGTTAAAAGCCATGTCAACAGGGTTAAGAGCTATGGAGCAGTTGAAGTGGGGCAACGTGGCTCATCTTTTCCCAGAATTTGCTATTTTGCTTATGTACATGTTCAAAGACATTTTGTCATTCAGCTGTACAACGACACTGAGTTTTATACTCATGATGAGATAGAAACCCTGAATGGGAATGCTAAAAACGTTACAGTACACTGTGAGCCAAATAAAATGTCATAGGAGGATGTGATTGAATGCTCTCTCTACTGCCTGCGATGTTTTTAAACTGAAAAGCAGCCCTGGGAGGCTGCCAGTTTGAGTGGAGGGAATAGTACAGGAACTGCATAATTCTTTTCTTGCTGTTGTTGAAAACACCTATCTTGCCCTCCACCTGCTTTCTCACTCATAAATGAAAGATGTAGGGTTCCTGTTTTACCCCGGCAGGGAGAAAAACATGTTAGTCTGTGCTTTTCAAGAGTTTCTAGACACTGAGCACTCCTGTATATGCTATACTATCCAAACGTCTAGGAACTTTCTAGCTTTCGGAAGGAGAAAGTGGTACAGTCTCATGTTAAAGGCTATGCTTATTCTAAACGAATTGGAGCCATACCAGCCTCCTTGATATATACCCATTGAGGCTGCCTGAGAATACTGAGGTCCAAAGAAGCTAAAATGCTACAAAATTCTATAATTCAATCCAATAGTATACAAAATTCTACTGACAAGTTAGATCGATTGGTTGGCCTTTTCTCTTCTGCTTTAAAAAAGGTAAAGGCGCAAGCACTGAGTCATTACTGACCCATAGAGGGACGTCACATCACGACGTTTTCTTGGCAGACTTTTTACGGGGTGGTTTGCTATTGCCTTCCCCAGTCATCTACACCTTACCCCAGGAAACTGGGTACTCAATTTACCGACCTTGGAAGGATGGAAGGCTGAGTCAACCTTGAGCCGGCTACTTGAACTTGGCTTCCGCCGGGATCGAACTCAGGTCGTGAGCAGAGTTTGGACTGCAGTACTGCAGCTTACCACTCTGCGCCACGGGGCTCTGTCTCTTCTGCTTTAACAAAGACAATTAACAAAGAGAATTAACAATTAACAAAGACATGTCTCTCTTCTGCTTTAACAATGACAGTTAAGACATATAGAACACCAGTGAAAAACAGCTGGTTTGACTGTGTCTGTCGACGATATAATTAGAACTTTAAAATTATGGTAAATGGAGGAAGTCTGGAATTTTAGAAAGAAAGTTATTCCTTCCTCTGAAATGTCGTTATAAAAACTTAATTAAGCAAAAAAAGAGGGAGCATGCAGAAGCTTGTCAATCCAGACTTTCAAATTACTTGAAGAGAAAAACAAGGAAGCCAACCTGGCCACCTGGATCCATGCTATGGTAACATCAAGGCTTGACTACTGTAATGCACTCTACATAGGTCTCCCATCTGAGTTAACTAGAAGATTCCAGTTGGTACAAAACACGGTGGTGTGACTGTTATCAGGAGGGAACAGGAGCATGAACAGCACCCCCATTCCGCTGTCACTCCATTGACTACCTATCAGTTACCGTGCTCAGTTCAAGGTACTGGTTTACAAAGCTCTTCATGGCCTTGGCCCAGCATACCTACGGGACAGCCTCCTTCCCTATGTCCCTCCACAGCAACTTCGCTCATCTGAACAGGGTCTCTTGCAGGTGTCAGCCTGCATATGGGCGAAATCAAAAGCAGCCTGCACACGGGCTTTCTCTGTGGTGGCCCCTACCCTGTGAAACGGCCTGCCTGAAGAGGTCAGGAGAGCGCCCACTCTCCTGGCTTTCTGCAAACGATGCAAAACCGAATTATTCAAAATGGCTTTTTACCAGATAGGAGGGAAGTACTGTAGGGAGGGCGTCTCAGATGCTCCGCTAATGAGTTAGAGATGATAGACTTCATCCATAAACTTCATCACTATGTTGTCTTCCGTACTATCTGCTGCTTTAAATATGCGCTCCTATGTCAGTCCTAGAATTGTTTATGTTCTGTTTCAGCATTTCTTCAACTCTGTATTGGATGCTTGCTAATGTTACGTCTTTGTAAACTTGTGTTTATTTACTGTACGGCATTGTTTATGAAATTGTTCTTAATACTGACTGTACTACTCTCATGCTGTGTAATCGTGCTTTGAATCTCAGTGAGAAAGGCGGACCATAAATGACATACATACATACATACATACATACATACATACATACATACATACATACATACATACATACATACATACATACATAAAGTCAGATGCCCAGTGTTCTTACAAGTGCCTAATTAATCCATGCAGTACCACTGTGTCTTTTGCGCTTGAGAGCTGTTGACAATTAATTTTGCCAAAACAAAGATCTTGAGATTCTCCAAGTCAAGGCATTTGAAGGAGCACTGCTGTCAAATGTTATAGAGAAACTATCGAAGAAGTTATACTATTTAAATATCTCAGTGTTACGTTTAGTTATGATTTATCTTGGAACTCCCATATAAATTCAGTCATAAGAAAGTCCCAGATGACATTAATCATTCTCAAGAAATTCTTCTATCCAAAGGTGGCCAATTTATTCTGCTTTTGTTAAAGTTATATAAGGCAGTTATTCTTCCCAAATTGCTCTATGCTGCTCCTATCTGGGTCAATGGACCACTGGTTCCTCTTTGACAAGTCCTTTCTCTTCCTCCCAGTGAACCTTCGGCCGTGGTGTGGCTAGAACTTGGACTCCCTCGGATTTCGACAATAGCATGGTATTATGCTATCTAGTTCAGATTTTCACTTTGTGAACCCAGTGTTCTGCCATCTTTGCTGCAATTAGTATCAGCTGACTCCTCATTGGAAACTTGGCTCAGCCCAGTTGATTCAAAGCTTGCTATACTACATCTGAACTTGAATTTCAGGGGCTCACTGACAACATTCGCGTTAACTGCACAAAATCAATTACTTAAAAAAGATTGGGCTATGTTCAAACTTGACAGCATTCCAAAGAGAGCATAGATTTGTTGACCACCACCATCACTCCAGTAACAGTGACATTGTCATGTTGCCAATCAGATTGGACCACATTTACAGCGTCTATGGGGGTACAGCCCTCACTCTGATGTAGCTTTTTTCCTTCACAGAGATGTTGTCACATAGCCCAATCCAGATTGCTGTCAATATTACTACAAACAGGACAGTTCTAAAAATAAAAAAAGTGGTGTTGAAGATTGATCTCATCAGGGTAGCCAGGCAGCACAAAGGGACGTTTTGAAGGGATCTTTCAAAAATTTATGAATGCTACTGTAACAATTTTTTCTTATTTATCTTTTAAAGCTTTGCTTTTGGACGTTCAAGTCAGCTCCTCCTTACATTACCTTATACCTCAAGAAGGCTGTGGTTACAACGAATACTTCCCTATCCCCACTCACAGTTTCAGGTGTTCCCTACTTTACCCGGGCTTTTATTTTGAGAACCCCTTCCCTTTTTTGTTTGTGTGACCTATATATTTCTGCCTCCCTCAAAACGTTTTCACTATCACCAAAGGCTTTTGCCTTAACCATCCTCAGTTTAATTGGTAATATAGGAAGGCTTGTTATAGATGGTAGTTTGAACGAGTGGTCAGTGCATGAGGGTGGTTGTGAGGTAAAAAAGGAATATTTTTTCTTAAAGAAAAGTAGAATTTATTTATAAGTACAGAAGTGTGATGGTTGCAGAGTTTTAGTAAGTGTATTGGTTTCACAATAGTTCCTAAGCTTATTAGTTTCAAAAATAATTATGTCTTCTTGAAGGTATATTCGCGTCACACAGATTAATTTTCCACACAGGGCTTCACTAATAGAATAACATCTCTTCCCCACACAGACATAGATTCAGTCATGTCTTTCCACACGGCCAGCCTGACCTAGATTGGATAATCTCTCTCTCTGCCCCAGGTGCACACACAGTTTACTTGACTTAGCCCGAATAAAACCCCTTTCAGGATTCCAGCTTGCCTGATTTAGTCAGAATAACTTCTATTTGAACAATACAAAGGCTGACTGAAAACCTTCCCTCAGCACTGACTGAAAACTCCTGTCTCCCGGGTACAGTTGCTGTCCAGTCAGAGCAGACTCCATTCACCCACCCAGCCCACCTCCTCCTTTCCTCATAGGCCTGCATTTAAACCCACTGTAACAAATATTTTTAAAAAACCCACATTAACAAGCGGAAACAAAATCCAAACTATTTAGATGCAAAACATAGCAGCTACCTTGAAACCCCCTTTTTTCTCCTCTCTGAAAATGTTAACTCCAGAAAATATTGGCTCAGTGCTATTAATTATTGTGTTTCCCCACTATTAGCTATCCAGCAGTTCCATTGGCGTATATTGGAACTATGGCTTGGTAGATTCTGGGCTGAGTCAGTGGCACCAAAATAACAAGGTTGCTGCAAATTTTATTTGGATAGTGAGGGAAGTCGCTGGCCCAAAGGGATATATAAAACATATGTAAAATTTTCCTCTAGTCTGTGCCACTTCATACTCCATGTATTCATCAATAAAAAGGATGGTCATACTGTTGTGCTTCCCCTCCCTCCTTTTTTTAAAAAAAAATTGAGAGTTTCTTCGAAAGGACACGTAAGACCCCAATTAAAGTCAAGTGGAAGAAGGAAGCACTGCAGATCTAAATGACCCCAACAGGATGAAAAATCAAGTATCTCCTTTATGCTGATGAAGTTGTTAAGATAAAAAGAAAATGTTAACAGTTCATGATTTATTTGTTGTAGTACATCAAAGATCAAAAGAGTTTATTGTCTATAGCCATAGGCCGTCATAATTCAACAAACATAGACTAATAAACAATTAAATCCCTTATCACAGTTTATATAAGTTACTAAAATTAATTAAAACAACACAGTATGCCAAACTATCCCAGGGATCACAAAGCAGCCTCGTTCAGTACCACCTTAGATCTTATCTTTTTGGCTGCGAGTGTGAACTGAGAGACTCTATAGGACACATGATCATCAGTGTCAGATAACAAAAACACAATCTTCTCAATTTCAGAGTATGTGTTTGTCACTGGTAGGATTCTGGCCAAAATTTAGCTCTGGGTACACTATATAATGGACAACAAAGTAGGTAGTGGGAAAGGTTCTCCACTGTAGGTAATCCACAAATGGAGGTGCGATGTTCCATAGGAGTGTGAGGATAACACCCTGCAAAAAGAGCTGTCTGCGTCATCTGGAAGCGCAGAGCAGTGAAAGACACTCTGAGGTTGTAATGAGAAATACTGGCTAGGCAGGGAGATCTTGAATGGTCACATTTGATTAGTTTATACCAAGGAGCTGCCTTAGATTTTGATATTGACAGCCAATCCATCACTGCATCTGACTTATAGATCCACTCCTTAAGTGGGAGGTTGTAGTACATGTCTTCATTTATGTTGAACCAAACCAATGAATGAGTGAAGCTACTGGTGCTCTCACAGAACAGACAATAGATAGGTCCTTGCAGACCTGAGTACTGTCCCTAGAAATCTCCATCATGATGTAAGTGTAGGATTATAGTGAGACAGGAATAAAGGAGACGTATCCCCAGTTAATCGACATGGCATTTGAATAATGGTATGAAAGACAAGTTGCTGTGATCTTGGGAAAAGTGACCTTGCATAGAAAATTAACCTAGAACTGTGGCTTAGAATATGTCATTTTGATCTGGTGTTGGGGTGGGGTTTGTTAATTGGACCTCCTGAGGACAAGAGGCTATTCTGCCTTGACAATTCCAAGGGTCCAAAGTTCCAAACCCTTAAAAGCAGTTCTTGATCTGGTTTCAGATCTTTGGTAAAACTCATTGTGCAACCAGAGAGAAATCTGAAAGCACCGAAGCGCTGGAAAGAAGGGACAAAGAAAATCAAGGCTTTAAAATTGAATGAGCTAAATTCTTAAAACAAATGCTGAGACAAAGCAGAAATAATTCAAAAGTGATTGCAATAAAAGATAAACAATAAGACACTCTTCCTTGTTAAGCAGTAGGGCATGTCATTCTGAGTTTATTTCTTGAAGTTCACCTCATTTATTTGCTTGAAAAAAAAAGATGCTTACCTGCTCAAGCAAATGTTTCTGAGACAGGTTCCACTCAAATGAAATCAACAGTTAAAACCATTCAGTAAATTAGCTGCAGTACACACCCTAAAACCGTAACAAAGCAACACAGACAAACAACAACAAAAACCACCCTGACAGTATAAGATGTAAGGAAGGGGATTTTTGTAATCCTTCCCAAGCCACCTTGTAGTCTTAGAAGATCATAGTAGCTGAATGTGAGCATAAGTAGGAAGACCAAGAGAAATATTATTACGACCTTTAGGGTGCTTAGAGCAGTCCTATATTCATTCCCAAAGTCTTCATGTTGAGCTAACGTTGGTATTGTCCAACCCAGGAAGTCAAGCCAGTCCTAAAACTGCCCCTGCTGCCTTATATGATCCTGCTTGGTTACTGTTTCTGTGGCCAGGACAGACCAACTGAGATTCTCTGTTCTCCCATCATTCATATTTTTGGGGGAATCAATCTTGGTCAATTCCCTCCCTCCCTTAATTTTGTAAAAGTCCACCTACTGATAAATAGAGTGATCATCATCACTTGGAGTTAAACCAGGGATAATTACTGTGGTTACTGAAATCCAGGGCTTTTTTTCTGGCAAAAGAGGTGGTGGAACTCAGTGGATTGGCCTCAGAGAAAATGATCACATGGCTGGTGGCCCCGCCCCCTGATCTCCAGACAGAGGGGAGTTGAGATGGCCCTCCGCGCCGCTCAGCGGCGCGGAGGGCCATCTCAACTCCCCTCTGTCTGGAGATCAGGGGGCGGGGCCACCAGCCATGTGACCATTTTCAAGAGGTTCCAGAACTCCGTTCCCCTGCGTTCCCCCTGAAAAAAAGCCCTGCTGAAATCTCTTGTGGAGGCTTCCAATTTCACACTCACTCATTTACCTTTCTTAGAGACAAACTATATGAATTGCAAATAAAACGAAATAGCAACATTCTTTTGGTACAGTCTAGTAGTGGTGGGAAGCTGTTGAAAAAGGAGGTAAGTCTGGAGATCAGTTGTCGTTCTGGGAGATCTCCAGGCCCCACCTGGAGGCTGGCAACCTTATTGCCAAGGAAAAATCCATGCTGGAGATCTGTGTGTGGATCTTCCAGCATCTCATTTAGTTCATTGTTGGTACTGAGGAAAGGCATTGCCGTCCTGTTTCTTTCAAAAGCTTATTGGGGTGACCTTGAGCCTGCCAACATCTTTCAGCCCAACATATCTCACAAGACTGTTGTGAGGATGAAAACGTAAATTGGGTACACTGTTTTGAGCTGCTTGAAAGAAGTGATGGGATTTTTTTTTTTGCACAATAATAATACTTTAAAAGCTTCCTAGAATTTTTTTTTAACTTTTTTTTTTTACTTTTTATTTTAAAAATAGCTTTTTGGTTTTATAACAGAATTAACTACAACAATCAACACATAACAGTTCAACAAACAATGATATGTAACATGCAAATAATACTGGTTGGATACAACAGCCTTCAACTATAGATATACACAGGGGTCATTTTGTAGAAAAAGAGCTGTAGGAACTCAGCAGCATAACTCATTAGCATGTGCCACGCCCCTTGACATCGCAGGAAGTGTGTCATTAGCATAGCTGATTTGCATGTGCCACACCCCTTGCCATCACTGGAAGTGTGTCAGAAGGCAACACCCACCCCTCAGGCTCCACCCCAAAAATCTCCAGGTATTTCCCAAATCAGAGCTGGCAAGCCTACCTGAGAAAAATTGCTTCAAAAGCTCAAATAAAATAGTCAAAATGTTGAATGGTTTTATTATAAAATCAACAACTCTACAATTAACGATTAACTAATACAAATAACCATAAGTGATATATTTCATTAACACAGAACCAATCTGCTGGGAACCATAACAATGTCAACTTCAGTCAACAAAAGAATGAAAGAAACACACACACACACACCATGAAAAGAAAGCAGAATGAACTCAAAGCAGCACACACATACACAGAAACCCCTGAATGAAATGGAAAGCAGAATGAACTCAAAGCAGCTAAAGACTCCTCTGCAAAGCCGACCCCAGCAGCTCTGCTTACACTCGCTGTTTGCCAAAGTTTCTTTATAGTTTTACACATCCACCAACAATGAAAATAAGAACCGACTTCCCCACATGACTTCCAGCACATTGGGGAGACAGATTTATTTATATAGTTAAGTTTTGGGGGGGGGGGTAATATAATATACCACCTTGTTAAAAGCTTAATCAATAGAGTTCTGATATTGGTTGATCTGGACTTGAAAATTTATGAGTTTCAAATTTTAGACCGTTGAGAGTCCAAGGGACTGATATTACAATTTGTTTCCCAAGCTACCTGATAGGAAATGGGTCTGTTTTTTAAAAAATTTAGTAGTAGTAGTTTATAGACTTTAGACAAAAAAAACCCCTTGCAATTATTTTTTTCAAACTTTAGGAAGTTCTCAGACTCAGTTGTCTTACGGGTTAATGTTGTTTTCATAGAAGGTTGGTTGAGAAGATGATTGATTTGAAAATATTGGAACCATGGGATCTTTCTGTTTAATTGTATTTCGATATTTTGCTTTGATCAAAGAGTTCCATTTTTTGATATACTGATTAGTCTAGATAGGTTTTTCAATCTCCAAATATTAAAAGGTTCTCTATGTAAAGCTGGTTTAAGCCTAACTTGGCCCGTAAAGCAAGAAAGAGGGGAGATAGATGGTGCTAATTTAGATCTATTTCTATCCCATACGCCATCTTAGAATGTTTAATCATTTTTCTTGTCTACAAGCACCATAAGATAAAAACTGTGGATGAAGGCTGTAGTTAAAATTCTATGAGCAGGATGCTATCTCAGCTTGTAAACTTAGTTCTGTATGACTGAAGAGGGTTGCTGGTCTCTGTGTGCTCTCTGGTATTTTTATCTAGAACATGGTTATTTTTGCTTCTGTAACCATGATTTCCTCACAACAGATGCTGACTTGAGTCCCTCACATGGGTTGTATTTACTGCTTTTTTTCTCCCATCTTGACCTATCAGCTATTTCAGGCGAATGCTTTTTGCTGTCTGCAAACTGTCTACATGTCTGGTCTTCAGTGAAAGTCACGTCATAATTATGTAACGAAGCTTACCTGTTCTGTCTGGAGAGGGCAGCCTTTGCACTCAACATGACCGCTGTAGGGTGGGCAGCTGATGGAGACTTTGCCGTTTGCTAGAAGACAGTATCCTGTTGAATGTTTCAGGAGATCAATAATTGGAGTGTGGATTTAAGAATTAAAAGACAGCTGTTCTTGAACTTGAACAATGAGTGATGATACCATCAATGCCATGTCCCCTTTCCATTCAGTTCAATTTATTGTGCTATTATTGCTGCTGCTTTTGATGTTCAGTATGTTGTAGTTATTTGTTTGGGGAATCATTAATTCTTTGTTGAATAATTGGGAGAATGGAGGTTTTCACTGCTGGGAAATGGAGGGCTTTTGGTTCCTGAGAAAGTAAGGCTATTGTGTTTGGATATTTGACGTTCTAAATGCGAGTGAGATACTTGGTGCTGAGCAGGGGAACTCTCTTCCTTTGGTTTTGGTCCTCCATTGTGGGTATGATTGAGATGGGCAAAAACAGAACAGAATTTTTTAAAAGATTGCAAAACTTTCTACCTCTTGCTTGGTCTAAGAAAGCTTATTCTCAGAAGATTCTCTCTTCATGAGCTGTGTTTGGTTTAAGTGTTCTCAAGCTGTAAAACTGGTTGTTTTGTGTGTGTGTGTGTGAGGGTGTGTGTGTATAACAGTGCTGATACAAATTACTATTCTTTCACAATTGCATATGAAAATATCTCCCATAGATTCAGTAGCTAAGAGAGACAATCGTTTATCACTTGGCCTCAGTGTTTCTTATTTGGAAATTAGCAGTATGCAGGGGGGGGGTTTTCAGCTGGAACACGGTGGAATGGAGTTCTGGCACCTCTTGAAAATGGTCACATGGTTGATGGCCCCGCCCCCTGATCTCCAGACAGAGGGGAGTTTAGATTGTCCTCCGTGCTGCTGCGCAGAGGGTAATCTAAACTGCCACCGGCCATGTGACCATTTTCGCCAAGGGCAATTTAAACTTTTAAAAACTCCTCCCTTGTTTCAGCTGACCTAAAGTGATGTCATTGTGCGGTCCTGAGTTCCACCACCTCTTTTCCCAGAAAAAAAGCCCTGGGAGTACGTATTGGTTGTATGGCTATTGGGAGTGGGGCTGATGTCAGGATCCCTGTAGTGACTTGTGGTGTAAATTTGCTCTTGTCTATCCAGGCAGCTGAAGTGTGTAGCTGATCGGAAGCAGTGATAGTTAGCATCAACCTTTGAGCTACCATTTGTTCTGGATTTGATCAATGGATGCTGGGTATCAATTAAAACACAAATTTGCCTAGCTCTGATTTAGTGCTCAAAAATATCCTCTGTTTACTTAAAATATTTATTGATCCTGTATTAACAGCTGGGAATATCATTTCCCTTACGTCAAATGTTTGATAGCTTATTTTGCCTTCTCTTGTGCTATGTGTATTGCTCAATTGGATTTGTTTTGCAGGAACATTCTTAGCTCCAGCATACTCTGAGAGGTATTATAATCTTAAAGATATGTAAAAATTCTGTCTTAATGCCAAGGGATTGAATAAAAAAGTCCACCGGTTATTTATTTACTTCATATATACCCTGCCTTTCTCCCCAATGGAGGACCAAAGCAGTTTACATCATTCTCCTCTCCTCCTTTTTATCCTCCCAACAACCCTGTGAGGTAAAGTATGCTGAGAGAGCATGATTGGCCCAAGCTCACCCAACAGCTTCCATGGCAGAGTGGGGATTCAGACCAGAGTCTCCCAGATCCAACACTCTGTCCACTACAACACGCTGGCATTACACCTGCCTTTTCCTTTTCAGTATATAAGAAGCAGGAAAGCTTTTACTGTTAGTAAAAGAATGAAAGGATTACTGTGGAAGGATAGAGAGATTCCACAGAAAGTGAATGAATTTGTGCATTGATATTTTTTAAAACATGGAAGATGTTGGACCTTTTCAGGATGGGCAACTGGGTAACAAAGTCAAATAACAGATGTAGACCTCTGCCTAATTGACAATTTACAAATTTAGCAAGGATCAAGGTCTGGGTAGCACACACGTGAAGTGGGGTCATAGAGGATAGCTCAAGAAAATGTCTGGGGGAAAAGCCTACCAGTTTGGTGATAAATTATTGGACATTGCATACAGTTCTGGTTACCCCATCCCCAAAATGATTTCATAGAGCAGGGGTCCTCAACATGATGCCCGTGGGCACCATTGCACTTACTGAAACCTTTCCTGGTGCCTGCCAACTGTTTTTAGAAAGTGAGTGGGGCCAGGTGGGGCTTTTGCCAATTACAGTTTCTAATTGGTCATTGGAGATTTGATTGACTGTGCAGGATTTTTTTTAAAAAGTTACTTTGGCAGAAGCTGCTTCTGCATTAAGCTGGTACAGCCAGGTTGAGGCAGCCATTTTGTGTCAGAATTCCAAATGTGTCCACAGGCTGCAACAAATTGAGTTGATGCTTTTAAAGGGAGGGGGGTTAAGGCAAATGCATGGATGTAGTTTACCAACTGAAGCTAGTTGTGATAGGTTTTTAAAAGTGGTTCAGCAGCAGTATGCCTCTGAATAGCAGTTATAGGGGGAGTCAAAGGAGGGATGAGCTGTGGCCTTCATATCCAGCTTCTGAGTTATAAACAGGACGCAAGACAATATTTGAACCCTTGATGTCATTCAACTAGCCTTCAAGGTTCTTATGATTCATATGTAGTATAATGGGTGCGGCCACCCAGGCAGCAGTGGGAGGCTTTGCTTTGTATGCATCACTGACTCTTGAAAGGGTTGTACATCAATTAAGATTTAGCATCCTTTGGATATGGAAATGACATCCAGTGGGGAAAACTTGGCTCCAGTCATCTGAGTATCCCGTGTATTGGGGGTCAAAGTTAAATGCAATAGTTGTCTGTGAGTCAACACAACCCAATTATTGGTATAGAATCACTGGATCTGCTTTCTTGCTCTGCATGTCTTAGTAACCTGCTAGAGGGATATAATAACTGCACAGAAGCTGGGTTCATCTCGCCCACCCATAAGCACAATGAGTCACTGTTGCTGCTGACTGTGTAATGAATTAATTATCCCAGTGCCGTGTCCAAAGTGATGATCTATTCAGTAATAGACATGGGCACGAACCAGAAAAAAACTGAACCACGGGGTTCGTGGGGTTTCCACAAACCACAAACTGGCACGGAACTGGCCCAGTTACGAACCAGTTTGTGGTTCGTGGGGTTTAAATGCCCCGTTCCGGCAAGGAAAGGGGCATTTAATCATTTAAAGTGCCTTTTCCTGCCGCTTGCAAGGGACAGGATCCTTTAAACTATCAGTGGGCAGGCAGGGGAATCCCCCCCTGCCGCCTGCCAGCTGGTAGTTTAAAGGGACCTGCCACTTGCAAGGCAGGATCATTTAAACAGCCCAAACCCAAGCCCCCACCCCAGCCCCTCACTCCCCCCAAGCCCCAGCCCCCCACTTACCTTCCCTCTGATGCTAGGGTGGTGGAGGCCTCCTTAGCTGCCCTGCAGGCTGGCGCAGCAGGGGAAAAGGCCAAAAATGCCCTTTCCGCCCTTCAAATGGCAGCCATGGCTGCCATTTGATGGGCGGAAAGGCCTTTTTTGGCCTCCTCTACTGTCCTGCGCGCCCGCAGAGCAGCAGAGGAGGAGGAAAAGAGCCCTCCCGCCCCTCAAATGGCAGCCGCAGCAAGGGGGATCCCCCCTACCGCCTTCCAGCTGATAGTTTAAATGGACCTGCTGCTTGCAAGCGGCAGGAAAAGTTTAAATGGCCATTATCCCCAGGGAAATGGTCATTTAAACTGGCCCTTTAATACAAACCAAATGAACCAGTAGACCAGTTTGCGGAAGTTCATAGAAATGAGCTTCCACGGACCCTGGTTCGCGAATCCCGAACCGGGCTGGTTCGTGGGTTTTTTTTGGTCCGTATTTAGGTTCGTGCCCATCTCTATTCAGTAACTGAGAACAGGATCCATAATGAGCCTGGACGAATGGACAGGGATTTAGGCCAGATCTCCATATAGACTGAGATATGACACTGGCATTTCCAGATGTGATCCAGTGGGTTTATCTGTCTGTCTTTCTCCTCCCTGCAGAGGGAGAAGGGAGAAAAGAACTGTGTACACTGTCTTGGCAAAAATCCCAGGATAAGAATGTAATAGATAAACAAGTCACTCACATAGGATAATAATAAGGAGAAACAAAGTCTAATCTGGATATCTTGGGCTTTTCACTGTTATTCTTGCATTCACTGACTAACAAAGGAGTAGTAAAAACTGGGGAAGCTATTCTCAGTAGAAAAAACTGTACCCCCTCATGCCCTTTGAGTCCTGCCATTTCTTGTTTCTTGGACCACCTTCAATCATAAAGCCATCCAGTAGCATTTAACCTTAGCTGAGTTCAAGGCTGAAATGAGGCGCAGGACCTTCTCAGAACTATCAAAGGCACAACATCAGAAATCCTATGTTTCTCACCGAACAGGAGTCATGTACAAAGAGTCAGGCATCAGAACGAAGCAAAATAATGCAATTAAATCAACTTTGTCTGAGCTCCAGCTGCATGCAGAGATTTGAGGTCATATTTAATCAAAGAAGCAAAATCAGAAGCAAATTTGTTTTTATGCTCTGCTTTCAGTTCCCAACGTAGGCTAAAAGACCAAAACATGTAGGTCTACGGGACATACCCCCTCAAAGCAAAAAAGCTTTTGAATAGTCCTGAGTAATCTTCAAGAGGGATGATTGGATTCCCTCCAGCATTGTTTCATTTTAGATAAGACATCTCACTACTTGTGGGAATCTGTTTCGATAATTTTTGATCAAATTTCAAGGAACTGAGAGCCAAACTACAAGTGATGCTTGACACAGTTTGGACACTTGTCAGCTTCCCTCAAGTTTTGATGGGAAATGTAGGCATCCAGGTTTTACAGCTTGGCTCTCCATTACAGCTGCAAGACAGGATGCCTACATTTCCCATCAAAACTTGAGGGAAGCTGACAAGTGTCCAACCTGTGTCAGGCGTCACTTGTAGCTTGGCTCTTAAACAGCTGATCCCATCAGTAAAGAGAGAAGGTGCTGCATCCTGATTGGTGCTGCTTCAGACTTTTTCTCATTGCATGCAAAGGTATATTTTTTAAAGTGCTATGGATACTCACTTCCATGACCTCCCAATTAAGAGGGCGACAGAAAACAAAAAGTTTGAGAAACACCCACTTGAGTAAAAATTCAGCATCAGTATAGCGTAGTATAGTATAGTATAGTGTAGCAGTTTAGGAAAACAAAATCTGACCTTGTGATATTAGTTGCCAATAAAACTACTTGGTTGTGATGTGAAGACGTACGGAGAGATGAAAGATACATCATGGAAATCCCAGGTATTGTCTCTATTGGCTAAATCAGGGCCGATTCCAGACGACTAACCTGAAGGCGCTGCATGCCGCCATGTTCTGGATCGTGACGGGGAAAACGCGATATTTCGCGTTTTCCCCGTCGCGATCCAGAACATGGCGGCATGCAGCGCCTTCAGGTTAGTCATCTGGAATCGGCCTAGGACTATGCAAAGATTATTTAAGGAGTTATGACTATATAGCTGCTAGATGTCTAATTAAACAAAGATTACTGGACATAAGTGCACAACAAGACCAGGGGGTGCTTGGTATTATGAGTTCAGCAACTTTATATAAACACCTTCTATCTCATCCTATAGCCCGGCCGGCTTATTTTGATGACCTGACAGTCACAGAATATAGGATGTCGTTCGCTAGGGCTCGGATGAATATAATTCACTTGGCAGTACTGAAAGGCTGTTATAACAAGACCCCACTCGTTGATTGCGTGTGCCCCTGTGATCATAAGTCCATTGAAGATATGCCCCATGTTATGTTTCGATGCCTGAGATTTGCAACTGTTCAGGAGAAATATCTTAGAAATATTTTGCAACGGGTGCCAGGGAGGTCAGAGCAAGACAAATTAGTGGTGCTGCTGGCAGATAAGGATAAATGGATTACAATGCAAGCGGCAAAGTTTGTAACATCGATAAACAAAATACAGTTAAGACTATTGAAGTAAGTTTTATTTTAAAGGTATTAATAAGTTCCTCTTAGTAGGACTTGCTACACTATATTATATGCTGTATGGATTTTATGGATTTAGAGTTCTAGATGGAGTAAAATAAGACATACCAGTACAATGTATACACACAGCCACGCGCCTGTATTCCACAACATTGTGTTACAGTTTTCTTTCGCATCATAGACAAGCTTGACAAAGCAGTCATCAGATCGAAACAGTCGATAAGAAATTGGCATCGTTACTTTGCTGGAACTATCCAAGTGCCATTTGTGAACTGGAGTGTTTTGTGCATCTGGCAGCAGAAGGATGTACTGATCCATCTTTCAGAGCTAATGAAGACAGAAGAGCACAAATATATGATAAAACTGCACTGAAGTTCAGAAGAGGAAGGAACGATCTCAACAAAGAGCATGCCACTTGTTTAATTGATAATGTCTTTATTTTAAATGTTGATTAAGCACGAAAAGTACTTACTGAAAAACTGTAGGAGGCCAGAACTTACGGTCTTGACCACTCTGTCTTTAGCAGCAGTTCTGCAAAGAAACTATGTACACTTCCTGCAGGTCTCTGTGTCTTTCATGTCATTGATCCGTGACAGGGAGAAGTAGTCCAGGTTCTCTCTGTCCTCCTAGGACAGCCAGGTCTCTTGCAGGTGCCAGCCTGCACATGGGTGAAATCAACAGCAGCCCGCACACAGGCTTTGTGGTGGCCCCTACCCTATGGAGGTCAGGAGATCCCCCACACTCCTGGCTTTCCACAAACAATGCAAAACCGAATTATTCAAAAAGACTTTTTTCTCAGATAGGAGGGCGGTATTGTAGGGAGGGAGTCTCAGACGTTTCGCTAATGAGTTAGGAACTGTAGTCTTCACCATTACATTGCCTTACATATTACCTGTTGCTTCAAATATGTACTCCTATATACTACCAGTGCTTCATGTTGTTTGATGTCAGTCCTAGAACTGATTATGTTCTGTTTCAGCATTTCTACAATTCTGTATTGGATCCTTGCTAATCTATGTCTTTGTAAACTTGTGTTCATTTACCCTGTGACATTGTTTATGGAAATGTCCTTGACACTGTATGGAAATACCTGCTCTTGTCCTTGCTACAGATTGTACTAATGGCACACTATGTAATCCGCCTTGAGTCTCAGGCCGTTCCCACATGGCTTACCTCCACCCGGAACGCTGCGCAGCATGCCGAAAAAACCGCGGAAGGTCACGTTTTCTCTCGCGAGTTTTGCGCGATGTTGCGCAACATCGCGCAAAACTCGCAAGAGAAAACGTGATCTTCCGCGGTTTTTTCGGCATGCTGCGCAGCGTTCCGGGTGCAGGTAAGCCATGTGGGAACGGCCTCAGTGAGGAAGGCAGACTATAAATGACATAAACAGACAAACAAATAAAAGACCCGGAGCTTATTATCTGTACCAAATTGATGAGTTCGTCCATTATTAATTTTAAGTGCTACACTCAGAAATAAGAACCTGAATACCTGAGGCTGCCTTATAGTGAGTCAGGCCGTTGGTCTGTCTGGGACAGTCTTTGCTACCTGGACTGGCAGTGGGCTCTCAAGCAAAGGTCTTTTTCATCACCTGTTACTTGATCCTTTTAAATGAGGATGCTGCGGATCGAACCAGGGCCCTTCTGCAGCTACCACTGAGCTACAACCCCTCCCACGGAAGTCATAAATATTTGCACGACACAGTGAGACCTTCACATCTGTAAATAGAATTTTTCCATGCTACCTTTGTCTCCTGTTGTGGTTAATCGTGTCTCCTTTCTCGGTCCAATCACTCCCTTTCAAAACTGAACAGTAAACCAAGTAATGGAACAGCCTGAGAAATAAGCATGACAAGGACCACAAGCATTCAGCCAGTTACGGTTTTTATTTTTTATTTTTATTTGCTTTCCCCATGTGCTCTCAGGTTTCATGTATGCACTTAGTCCAGACTGTATTTATGGGACGGGGTGCGGGTGGATTAGAGTCCCCTTCTCTTCATTGACTAAGAAAGTGGCATTTTAAAAATTCCTCTTTGTCATGTTGCCTAAAAATATATAGTAGACCCCTTTTTTCTTCCCATCTCCCTACTTCCAAAATTTCACATTCTGCCAATTAAAACCAAGCAGAAGGGGAAAAACTAGAGCAGAGTTAGTCAGCTCTTCAAATCTGACAGGCTCTAGTTCCAAGAATAAAGACTCATCTCGTTATTATTTCTCAAGTTCCACCCCCCCCCCCCCGGTCTCCCACAGTTTGGAGCTGTTTTGGAAACCACTCTTAAGGCCAGCATGACGTCAACATGGTTTTGTAGTATCTCTGTCTCCATTCTAGTTAGGCTCTTCCTGTCTTCTGTCTCTCTGCCTCTCGACGCCCCTGTCTCGGCTCTTCCTCTTTCTCCGCAACTCCAGTGGGATTTCTTTTCAACTTTGCTTATTCCCCCTCTTCCCCGCCCTAGTTCTTATTCATCTCATTTTCCCCTCCCCACCCATGTCTGTTTTCATTCTTGAGACCCACCTCTTTCTCAGCGTCGAAAATGCAAAGGAGCCATTCCTTCTATGAATAGGTTTTATAATTCAGATACGCTGTATGCATCTGGGCCTAATTTTTGTTCTATGGCTGTTAGGAAGATTAGCAAACATCCAGTTGTAATTTTCAGGCTGCAAGCAGACTTTTTTTTGGTAACAAAATAGGCCAGAAGGAAAAGGACTACAAGTAGAAGAAGACCTATCCGTTTGGAATAATACTACCTATGTCAAAAAGATGTTTCATGGTATGATTCGGTGAAGTTATATTTCCTCTTAGCAGCCAGCCAAGTGATCTACAGAGATGTAGCAAGACTCGGAAAGGCTATGATTAGGGTTGCCAGGTCCCCTTACGCTCTGGACGGGAGGTGGGAGACCTGGCACTTCCCTGCTTAGATATGATGGGAAGTGACGTCATTGTGCAGGCCTTGTGCCACCCCTAGGAGCGCTCCCATGCTCTACAGTGGGCCAATTTCGGCACGTTGGGGGGACGAATCAGGCCCACTGGGGGCTGAAATCGGCCCACTGCGGAGTGCAGGAGCATGCTGGGGCAGCGCAATGGGCCCTGAAGTGCTCCTGCGCTTCACAGTGCGCTGATTTTGGCCCCAAATGGGTCCAATTTGGCCTGCTGTGGAGCATGGAATACTGCCAAGAAAGCCCTGATTAGCTTCTGTGCCTCACGGCGGGCTCATTTAGGCTCAAAACGGGCCTGATTCAACCCACTTGGGGCCCAAATCGGCTCACTGCTGAGCGCACTGTGCTGCCGGGGAGTGTGCTCTGGGAGGCGCATTTCCCTGCCTTTTCTCCCACTAGCCTGGTAAGCCGGGGTGGTGGAGGGTGGGAGCAGGGGATTGCCTGCCCCCAGCAGGAGAATGTCAGCCATACTTATGATACCCCTCCCCAACTGCTGATTAGTTTCCCAAGGGGTTTAGACAGGTTCGAGTATTAATTACCAAACTCTATAGTAAAGAAAAAGTTTTTGTAATTCCTTTCTGACTCATATTGAGTTGGAATTATCCTGGGCACTTGGGAAACCTTTTTAATAAGGTCTTAACATTGCACTATTCACTACCTTCTCTGGTTATGTGTCTCTGGAAAACCGAGTGCTGCTTGTTTGAGCCCAGTCTGGTGGGTGGGGATGGTTGTTCCCTTAGTTTGCTCAAGATGAATAGAGCATAAATAAAGTTTACAGTTCAGATCCCTGCACAGGCATCTTTTGACTTGTCGGACTGCGTCCAGTGTCTTCCCTTTTCTTATTTCTCCTTTAAATACAAACGCTGGAGACAAACAATGGGTGAAAAGTACTTTTTTCATGCTGTTCTTTTAAGTACCCAACAAGGCATCTATCTTCTCTTGGCCACTGGCAGAAACAGATACTAAAACATATTGCCTGGTCTTGAACCATGCAATTCTTATGCTCCTATCAGTTGTACTGAAAAGTTGGTCTCGAGTGAAGTCTTGGGATATTCCTGAAACCAGTACGAGATCACTTAGAACAAACCAAAGGGAAAGAACATAAAGGGGCAGGGAGGGAGGTGACCTCCAACATCTCTTGCTGCTGAGCGATTCTCTTTTCCTGAGTTGGTCCTGAGTTGGGCAGTGATTTAGAACGACAGGGAGAATGATCCCGGCTGCTTGGCTAGGAGGCAAACAGTGGCTTAGCCCCACTCTCTGCCTCTCTGGGTAAAAGTCAGGTAAGTATTTATTCTGACCTGACTTGACCTGATTGTTCAGATGGGATAGGAAATCAACTTTATGCAAAACTGGCTAAACTATGCTAAATCCATGCTGAATTCTACTTATGAAGAAGGAAAGCAGTGGGTTCTTCTGGAAGCACATCGGCCACAAACACCTTCCTTTATTATTTTATTTTCATTTTCCCCCTACCGCAAGCCTTTTGGGATTGGCTTGTAAAAGATGCTGGTGGCTACTCTCTCTACCAAAGTGCCAATTTCAGTGGCTCCAGAAAGTGCAGTGGTGGTGGTCTTCCATTCTCTTCTTTCCTCTAATGTGGCTTCTAGGAGCTGGCCTGAGGCCGCTTTTGAACCAGTTTTATGTAAGCCAGTACGGAGCCCTCAAATGGTTATAATTAGTTATAATTAAAAGACTGTCTTGTATTTCAACAGTAACTCCTACTTGAGGTGTGCTGGAACATTGCTGACATTAGTTCAACTCAACCATGGTGCTAGGCTGGACTCATTACGATGTTTTCACGGGCTGCTGTTGACAGACAGTTACCAGATGCCAGAGATCTAACGAGGACAAGTTACCTCTTCCTGAAGCCTGGTGTTGATCTCAATAGGACTACATTCCTTGTCCTATAAGTGAAAGGGAGAACTTTGAGGCTATGATGCACTTGTATCTATAAGACAAATTTACCATACCGTTTAAGATCCCATCTCTGTCGCTTTCATCTGCCCTGCTTCCCCCATTTACTACTGTTGTAGACAATAGCAAAAGTCAGGGCTTTTTTTCTGGGAAAAGAGATGGTGGAACTCAAGACCACACACTGATGTCACTTGGGGTCAGCTGGAACAAGGGGGGAGTTTTTTAAAGTTTAAATTGCCCTTGGTGCAAATGGTCACATGGCCGGTGGCCCCCGCCCCCTGATCTCCAGACAGAGGGGAGTTTAGATTGCCCTCTGCGCCGCTCCAGCTAAACTCCCCTCTGTCTGGAGATCAGGGGGCGGGGCCACCAGCCATGTGACCATTTTTAAGAGGTGCCGGAACTCCATTCCACTGCATTCCAGCTGAAAAAAAGCCCTGGCAAAAGTCTTAGTGACTTCTGTCTGATTCCTGACATTACAGTTTAGCTCTCTTGAGATCTAAAATCATATGAACCTACAAAAGATCAGATAAGATTTCTGTACTGAGGAGGCTCAAGCCAGCTGTAGAATGTTCTTGCCGTTCAAAGTATCATCACGTGGCAACAGAGCAATCTCATTTTGATGGCCAGAGTGTATGTGATTTCAGACCCCTTGGGAACTGCTGCTCATGAACAGTTTGATGCCAATGTGTTTCCTAATGGGGCTGGATCCAACCAGCTTTTCATTGATGAAAAGGGAGGAGAAGAGCCCCATAGACCACCCAAAGGGCTATGTTGGGAGTTATGGGACTCGCATGGGCAAAAGCCAGTTGTGACAGGGGCTGTAATAAGGGGTGAGATCGAGTGAAATTGTGGACTGGAACCGATTCATTTCCTGTCTTTAAATCTTACTATTATCATGTGACAAACTGCAGCCACAGAGGCGATTTGTCCTGTACTTGATCTTCTAGAGCCTTTTAAAAAAATTATGTAAAGATTTTCACTCACACTGATGCTCCATTTGCATTAGAAAGTGAACACAGGCACCCTAATCTTTCAATAAAATCTTTAATTATGTCAGTTTTGCTCTTTATTAGCACTATAGGAGTACTATAAAAACTAAAAGAAACCACAGTTCATTTTGTACCTTCAGAAAATGTACTCAAGGCAACATTTGGGTTAAGGAAAACAAAGGATATACATACATTTTCAAAATGAGCCTCTATGTTTGGTTAAACAGAATGTACAAAATCTGTGCAAAACCAGTTGTTGAAAGTTTAGGTCTATCAATAACACCAAACCAAGTAGTAAAATGTGTGGAGAGGGAAACAAATAACTTGCATAAGCTAAAGAAAGTGAGAGAGGTCCTACCTGCGAAACAAGGAATACTCTATTTTTAAGGAAGAGTTTTAACAATGCAAGAAATAGAAACAATAATTGTTATGGAATAGTTATCTGGATATGTCAGAAACACAGAATAAGCCATGGGAGCAAAGCTAGCAAGAT
This sequence comes from Eublepharis macularius, assembly GCF_028583425.1. NCBI lineage: Eukaryota > Metazoa > Chordata > Lepidosauria > Squamata > Eublepharidae > Eublepharis > Eublepharis macularius. The sequence continues at coordinate 15,291,144 of NC_072801.1, forward strand.
ACCATAAAGTCAACAAAAAGAGAATTGACCTCATAGTTATCCCAAGGGTGGCTGAATAGCTTACATCTCTTTCATTTTATGGTATAACCTGCAGCTTGCAATATCGCACCATATTAGAATGGGTATGAGGCAGGGGTGGCCAAACTTGCTTAATTTAAGAGCCACATAGAATAAACGTCAGATGTTTGAGAGCCGCAAGACGTGATGCATTGAAGTGACTTCAGAGGAAGAGGTGAGTTTGGGGGGAGTGTCTTGAAAGTGGCATCACAGGAAGGGGTGGGGTTTTGGAGCAGTATGCTGGAAGTGACATAATCGAAAGGGGTGGAGCTTGGGAAGAGCCATCACCTGACCTTTGACAAAAGTGATACCACGTCCTTGATAGGCTTCACCCCCAAAGTCCCCAGGTATTTTCTGAGTCGGACCTGGCAACCTCAACATTTTTATTGAAAATATTAAAGAATGGACAGAAAGAAGAAGGAAAGGGAGGGAAAGACATGGAAGGAAAGAAGGGAAGGGAGGGAAGGAAATAAACTAAAAATAAACTGTACAGCCATGGCGATACTCAGAGACCTCAGGGAGCTGCACAATATGTTTAGAAGAGCCTCATGCGGCTCCTGAGCCGTGGTTTGGCCACCCCTGGTATAAGGGATACTGTTAAAGAGAAAAATCTGTGAAGAACAAATATTTAAAAGCAGCTTTGATTTTTCTTTCTATGTAAAATTTCACTGTGAGATGTTCACTGCAAATTGCACTTAATAAGATGTGCACTACCTAATGGTTTTTCTGGCATATATATTATCCTGATTTAAGGATTATCGGTAAATGTCTGCATTTCTGCTTATTTGTATTCATTAAAACTTCGACTTGAGTTATCCAAAGCCAAATGGCAGAGATTATCTTTCGATCACTTATTCAGCCATAATAACTATAATGTAAGTTTGGAGTGTGGAAGATTTTTTTAAAAGCAAAGGGGTTGGATATTGATTTGCAGAGGTTTGTGAGGTGTTTCTGGTTGGTTTGTGTTTGCTTTTTTGAGATTTCTGTTGCCTTCCTATTGTTAGGTGGTTTTTAGTTGCTCCCCCCCCTCCATTTTATATCCCATTCTCTCAGCTGTAAATAGAAAAACCCACGAGAATGTAAGTCATTTACCCCCTTTCAGTATCATAACTCTTCTTTTTTATGATCTCATAGTTACCAATAAAACATGTGACACCACAAATTCAACTACTTATAGTCCACATATGTAGATAGAGTTAAACAGTTAGGGCCACAGATAATGTAAATGGTGTAATTGGCGAGACAGTGTAGTGTAGTGATTGGAGTGTTTTGGAAATCTAGATTCAAATCCCCATTTGCTATGAAACTTACTTGGGGCCAGGCATTCTGTCTCAGCCTAATCTACTTCACAGGGTTGTTGTGAGAAGAAAATGGAATGGGGGGAGATCCATGTGCACGGCCAGGAACTCCTTAGAGGAAATGCAGATAAAATATTAAATAATAATCAGAAATTAAGACCTGGCTATGGTATGTCATTCATTTGAAAGGTATATGACTATGTTCTACATAGCTAAATAATTCATGATAACGTTAATACAGAATTTTATTCTTAATCATAATGTTAGAAAGGTTAGTCAAGAGAAAATACAGTTTTAAAAAGAATACTTGAATCTTACACAGTATTTTTTCAGCTGTAATTTATGTGATTATTTAAACCTGCTGTTGACATTTTAGAATGTTCAACATCCAAGAAGAAATGCATAGTCAAGGTGAACAAAACCAGCCAAATTTTGTATTTGCATGTAGATGATGAATTTAAAGATTGATAGTGTATCCCAGCATGGAAATTATAGTTTAATTAATGGTTGTTGTGGATTTTCCGGGCTGTATCGCCGTGGTCTTGGCATTGTAGTTCCTGACGTTTTGCCAGCAGCTGTAACTGGCATCTTCAGAGGTGTAGCACCGAAAGACAGGGATCTCTGTCTTTTGGTGCTACACCTCTGAAGACGCCAGCCACAGCTGCTGGTGAAACGTCAGGAACTACAATGCCAAGACCACGGCGATACAGCCCGGAAAACCCCCAACAACCATCGTTCTCCGGCCGTGAAAGCCTTCGACAATATAGTTTAATTAAGATGGCTGCTTTTCTTTATGATATATACATTATTTGTGAAACAGTTGATGTGCTTATTGGAGCTACACCATAGAAAAAATAGAAAATGTCATTGAAAAAATAATATAGATTTCAGTTTCCATATCTTGAAAGAATTTTTGCTGAAAGGTATTTATTTTGCTGCAACCCTGACCACATACCATTTTAACCGTTGAAATCCTAATCAGGTCTACTCAGAATCATACAAAAGTCTAGTCAATGGGGCTTGCACTGTAAGACTCCATTAAAATATTTCTGAAAAAAAGGCATCCCTCTCTATCTTTGATAATGCAATTTATTCAGTGCTTTCAGATAATTTCTTTTTTCAGCAATTCTTTAAGGAGCTGGAGACTCTAGAAAAGCAAGACCCACTAAAAGCACAGAGTTAGTTTAGTGCAGGGCTTTTTTTCAGCTGGAATGCGGTGGAATGGAGTTCTGGCACCTCTTGAAAATGGCACCTCTTGAAAATGAACACATGGCTGGTGGCCCCGCCCCCTGATCTCGAGACAGAGGGGAGTTTAGATTGCCCTCCGCGCTGCTGGAGTGGTGCGTAGGGCAATCTAAACTCCCCTCTGTCTGATGATCAGGGGGCGGGGCCACCGGCCAAGTGACCATTTTCACTGAGAGTGATTTAAACTTTAAAAAACTCCCCCCTTGTTCCAGCTGACCCAAAGTGATGTCATTGTGCGGTCCTGAGAGCAGACACGCACTTTGCACGCATGCATGTGGTACTAGGGTTACCACTTCCTGCGAACTCACTGAGTTCCACCACCTCTTTCCCCAGAAAAAAGCCCTGCTTTAGAGTATTGATCAGGCCCATGCTAACACTGACTAGGAAGGAATCCTATCGATTGCTTCCAGTTTTGCTTAAGCAAATCCTGCTATCCCAGTAAGAATGGATGTAAAACTTGGGTGTCGTAACTTTCAGCCACCATTAAAAAAAAAAAAGTCATAGATACTAGAGTTCTCATAGCCTGCATCTCCAAAAGCTAAGAACACCATAATTCTGGGACACTGTATCTAAAATGATGTAGGTCAGAAACTGATGACAATAACATTGTTGATTGTTCAGTTGCGACCACGAAGCACATTTAAGTCTTTAATCTCTGTATCAGGCATCTGATGAAGAGAACTTGATTCTCGAAAGCTTATGCTAAAATAAAATTGGTTAGTCTTAAAGGTGCTACTGGACTCTTTTTGATTTTGCTACCACAGACTAACACGGCTAACTTCTCTACAATTAAGTCTTTAATGAATCTCTCAGTAGAAGGAAGGGTTTCTACTACATGAGATCCTTCCTGAGCGTCTTGATTCTTCTTCAGAGTCTCTGCATAGCCCCGTGTGTCCTTTTACAGCACAGAAGGAGTTCAAGAACACCCTTCAGTGCTAGCCAATGAAGCGGCACATAAATCACCTCCCACTAGGGGAGGCTTGCATCCGTTAAGGACAAGCTCTTTCTTGCTCCATTTTCTTTCGCATGCAGCCCTAGCAGCAGCTCCGAGAAGATTCTTCTTTCTTTTTTGTCCTTCCCCTTCAGTTGGATCCTTTTTTAAACCTTTAAGGGCTATGTGCGTAGGTTGTGTCCTCTTTTTCTCTTCCTGTGTGTTTTTCTTTTCCCCACCGGTCTATATACCTGTGATACAGTGGCCTTCCTTGAAAAAGTGCAACACTTGTGTGGAAAAGTTCAGACACCTACGGTTGGTTGGTGCTTAACTTGCTTCACTGAATTCTGTAACATAAACTTCTGCATGCGTTGCCTGGGATGTATTAGGTAATTTTGTAAAAATCCATCTCCACCATGAAACCTAGGTTGGGGGAGAAGGCTCGGTCTGCCCAATTGGCTTAGACCAGCCCCTAAAACTCCCCTCTCCAAAGACCAGCAGGCTCTTATTTAGGCTTGGGTTGATCACCAGTATGCTCCTTGGACCCTGTGTGTGCGTGTGTGCATGCTGAAGAAACTATTTATAACAACAACAACAACAACAACAACAACATTTGATTTATATACCGCCCTTCTGGACAACTTAATGCCCACTCTGAGCCGTATACAAAGTATGTTATTATCCCCACCACAATCACCTTGTGACTGACTCAAGGTCAACCAGCTGGCTTCAAGTGAAGGAGTGGGGAATCGAACCCAGTTCTCCAGATTAGAGTCCCGTGCTCTTAACCACTACACCAAACTGGCTCTTCAGATTAGAGTCCCGCACTCTTAACCACTGCACCAAACTGGCTTGAAAGACCCTGATGCTAAACTCAGGTCTTTAAAATATGTATTGAGTACCCTGATTTTAAGATGAAGGGAGTCTACGAAAGTTCTGGCCATAGCACCCTTATATGCCTCAACCGCAAAAAGTTTGGACAACTGCTCTGTAGACCTTTCTTTTGATCTCTGTCTGTGTGGAGCTGCAGTAGGACCGAGGGGCTGTGCATGGCTATTCTCTCTCTTTTTCAAAAATGTTAATTGTCCTGATTTATGTACATTGATTGGGACGTTATTGTAAGCCAAAGGACAGCCATAGAGCTCAAAGAAAGAGGGAAGGGGAGAGGTTTAGAATGCGCACGCCAACCGTGTAGGTGAGATGGGGAAATGTACATATGTGGGTGGATCGGTTGTGTAATGCATGGGTGTCTGAGTTGCCAATAGAAAACAGTCTGCATTTTGTTTTAAAAGATGTGCTACCATACAACAGGCAGGCAGCTGCAGGTGAGTGAAGAGCCTCTTCGTATTGCCCATAAAAACCAAGCTTAGTATCGAATGCACCATCTTTTTAATTATTTGCCTTTATTTTGGTACCTTTGATCTCTCCTATCACAAAGGGTTTATTAGAGTATAGCAGACTTGTCGTTGCTAAGCTAATTGGTTTTAGCTTCGCTCTTTATTCTTCCTTGCTGTTCACCCTCCGGCTTCAGCCCACATTAGCCTTGTACCACTGTTTCACAGTGTAAACACATTTGGGGCAATAGGTTTTAAAAGTAGTTTTTCTAAGTATAATCTCTAAAGCAAAGATGTGTGTGTGTGGGGGGGGGGGGGTGTTGGTCATAGCAACAAGAATTTGCGTGGCTATAGGACATGAGGCTACATTTGCTCGCTATGTAAATGAAATCTAGCTGTCTCCTTGGAAGACAGCTTGCATTTTTAAGAGGGATACCTGTTCCTTTGAAGCCATTCAGGGTATTACTTTTCAGATCAGTTTCAAACTTGAGCAAGATGCGACCCTTCAAAATTTAGGTATGGGAGTCGTGTGAAATAATAGAGCAGTACAGGAATGATGGTAACTCTGGACTAAAGTGTAGCCTTTTTTTTTAATTTAAGTGCAAGGCTTGCTTGGAGGAAAGTGTGTGCCTTCGAATGCGTTCTGTGCTCCAGAATACAGTCAGGGACATTTTATGTTCTAGCCCTTGGATCATGATACCGTTCGATATTGGTGCTTGACCTGACAGACAGAATCCTGCAAGACATTTGTGCATCTCCTCATGTTTTCGCTCCTGGAGCAAATCTACATATTAACTTGTGTCTTTATTCAGGTTAAGTTTTTTAAAAAAATTTTTTACACTATCGCCTAACTTAGGGTGCCGGTATCTTTGTTCAGAATGGAAATTTCTTCCTATAAACCTGGCATCATGTTCTTTTCTTTTCCATGGACTTGAACGCTGAACTCCAGTGTGGGGAAAACAAACACCTGGTGGAAGTTTTGGGCAGACGTGGGAAAGGATTACGTACTTGTTCCCTGCTGCCACTTTCCCCACTCCTGAGGATATTTTGCAGTAGAGAGGCAGCCATCAGACTGGCTCTGAACATGGCTGCATTGTAACGTCGAACTTGGGCAGTCTTCTGAGGGCTGACACTAAGCTTTTGTAGTATGCTGGTTAAGCTAGGGGCCAAGCTACAAGTGACGAACGACACTTGGATGACAAGTGAACAGACTCACATGCAGGGCTTTTTTTCAGCGGGAATGCAGCGGAACGGAGTTCCAGAACCTCTTGAAAATGGTCACGTGGCTGGTGGCCCCTCCCCCCGATCTCCAGACAGAGGGGAGATTAGATTGCCCTCCGCGCCGCTCGGCAATCTCAACTCCCTTCTGTCTGGAGATCAGGGGGCGGGGCCACCAGCCATGTGACCATTTTCTCCAAGGGCAACCCACTGAGTTCCACCACCTCTTTTCCCAGAAAAAAGCCCTGTTCACATGTATTCCTCTCTGGAGGGCAAGTGAACAGGGAGGAATACATGTGAATCTGTTCACTTGTCGTTCAAGTGTCATTCGTCACTTGTAGCTTGGCCCTCAATCAGCTTCTGGTTAATTAACACGTGAAGGTAGAGAAGGGATTTTGCAGGGCTGTTTCATAGGAATTGCTTATAAAGCATGGCTTACAAAATGGACTTTTCTCGGTCCATGTTTATGAGGAATTTAAATTGGGGACAGGAGCAAATGGATCTGCATCTGAGGAAGGGATAGATCTGTGCTGGACTTGAACAGCAGGGCAGACAGATCCAGCTATTTCCTGATTGCCATTGCAATTTACCTCCCAAAATACCTTTGAGAAACAAGACCAGGTCCAAAAGAAAAGACAATAGTGCTTCTCCTGGCTGTGAAAAGCCTGCATTTGCTGTGAGGAAGAAACAGAGAGCAGAGGAAAAGTAATGAACTGAAGGGATGCTATTTTAGGGTTCTGCAACAGCACCAATTCAGTGCCTGCTTCCTATAGTACTTCACAATGAGTCCCCGAGTCCCGCAAAGGCAATGGCCTTAAGCTGTTTTCCCCCACAATTGCCAAATTCCCAGAAAGAGCTCTGAACCCCCTAAAAATGTTTCTTCAGAATGCATTGGAACAGTTTTGTAGTTCATGTTCCATATGATTGTAAAGAAGTTTTAAAGAAAGGGGTGCTGTTACGACCAGGGCTTTTTTTCAGCTGGAACGCGGTGGAACGGAGTTCCGGAACCTCTTGGAAATGGTCACATGGCTGGTGGCCCCGCCCCCTGATCTCCAGACAGAGGGGAGTTGAGATTGCCCTCCGCGCTGCATGGCGTGGAGGGCAATCTCAACTCCCCTCTATCTGGAGATCAGGGGGGCAGGGCCCCCGGCCATGTGATCATTTGCGCCGAGGGCAACCCACTGAGTTCCACCACCTCTTTCCCCAGAAAAAAAGCCCTGGTTACGACCCCCTTTATTTCTCAGAATTTTCCTTTAACCCTCTTCTTACACCCATTGGATAGATTGCTGCCACCAGGAATTATATTTCAAAATAAGTAATTTAAATTTCCCTGTTAATAACGTGCCCAAGCATCAGGCTCCTTCGTGGGTCTATGTGGCCCTGAGGATAGAAATGGGATATATAGGAATGATAGGTTCCCTGGGATAAAAAAAAAAACCCTTTTATTTTTACAAGAAGCGTATCAGTTTCATATTATTTCTTAAGCTTGATGATTTCAAAGATAGTTCTCAGTTCTTAAAGTTTCCTCACGCTGGTTCAGTCACACAGATATACATAAACGTTCCCTCTCAGGTGCGCACACAGTTTGCCTGCTTTGGACAGAATGAATGTTCTCTCACAGACACGCACAATTCAGGCTTCCACACAGGTTGCCTAACTGAACTAGAATGAGAATCCCTTCAGGCTTCCACACCTGTTGCCTGCTTTGCCCAGACTCAATATTTCTCTCATAAATGCATAGACTCCCTCAGGCTGCACACAGCTTGCCTGCTTGGGCCAGACTGAATCTTTTCTCTCTACTCAGTAACTAACAACTGCAGTTCACTCCGCCCACATTCTCAGTCATCAACCAATCATCTCTCACTCATCCCTCTCTTTCTCTCCCCACTCTTCATCTGTACCACATCAAGCATTTTCTCTCTCTCTCAAAATCATCACAGGTGTTAAAACCAGCAGGTGTCCCTTGGCTTTCTTCTCAGCAGGGATATTTTATTTACTTATTTAAAAAATTTATACGTGCCTCTCCAGAGACCTGTGTGAGGCCATAAAACAAAGTCATTAAAACACAACTGTCATATTTTTTTATAAATGTGCCTAAATTGTACAGCAAGGATTTTTTTTTTAAAGTCACAATGTGGCAAGGACACGGACAGGAGGAGACCTTTGTTTATCACCGATGAGGTTACAGAGAAAGCCACGTAGGTGTTTGTAACATTTGCACAACTATCTTCTTCAGAGCTCTGTCTGTTGCAATCAGTGTCCCATAAATTACAAAATGACATTTTCTCAGCGGTGAAATATTGCAGTTTGAGTAGGGGGGAAATGGGCAGTACTGGAATAACTTCTGCAGAATTAATGTTCTAAAATATCTTCTATGGAGAGACATGTTGTAAAGAGTGAGCTGTCCAAGTTGCAACGATTCTGATAGCAGTAAAGAACTTCCGGCATCCAAAATGTTTCTGGGTTCCCCTCCCCCCTTACATTCAGATTGTGAGATAGGCTATCGGTGGTTTTATAAATGTGAATGTTCTGTTTGAAACCACTTTTTCTACTGCTCTTGTTGGTTGCTTTGCCAGTCCTATGTTTAGAATAGTTCCCATACAAGCCACAACAAGGTTGTGTGGCTGCATAAATTAAAGGTAAGCAGTTGCAGTGAAAGTTCTGTTATCAAACGTTAACCTAGCTTATTGCTCTGCCCCAAACCCTACCCCATTGAGAACTCTGCTGTAACAGCCCTGCTCCTAATGAGACCCCCCCCAAGCCGTCCTGTACAGCTGGCCATCAAATTGACCCACTACCCCAAGGGCCCACTGTCAGATCTAGCTATCAACAGCTTGAGACTAAGGGGGAAGAGATACTTGAGGATGATGTTATTTGGCTGGCAGAAGCCTATCAGAGGTGGCACCAAGGTTTCTGGCTGGTAAGGTGGAAGTGGCACAAGAACCTAACAAGGCAGGGAAGTGGTGACTGAGGGGAGGAGCTTGTGGCGCTGGTTAACAGAGTGTTCTGGATAATGAAGTGTCTGGTAACAAAGTTTTTACTGTGGCTGGTTTGAACCTCTGTCCCCCAAGCCCCTGACAGTTGGAGGCCTTCTGTGCGATACCTATTAAATATGTAAGTGCTTATTCATGGCTGCTTTTCTCACAGTTTTGTACAGTGAGCTGTAGCACTCCAGAGACCAGAGTAAATATCTCCTTGACTGTATTGTGGTAGTGGAAACTTGGCGTTTGCTTGGTGTAAAGGTTTCAGGTACTTGATCAACATGTCGGGTGCAAAGGAATGCTGGCCAACTTGCCAAGCCCTAAATAATGTGTTCATATTTATTCTTTTCTGTAGACTCACTTTGGTTATTGCAGTTTAATTTAAAACTATTTTTGTGGTGAGCGCTTGTCCAGACTCTTTTATCTTGTATTCAGCCATCAGTGAATGCCAGTAAAATTAATTTTGCATGTGTTTGTGTTCTTCTTCTTCTCTCTCTCTCTCTCTCTCTCTCTCTCATTCGCTGTCCCTCACTCACTCTGTCTGAGACTCGCACACTGCTTATGATTCTCAGGGTGCTTGCATGAGCACCAACCATCTGTGGTTATAGCAAGCAAATAGCGCAAGAGGTTTATAAAATTAATATATGAATGGCTTGTCATTACAACTGGTGTTAAAGTTATTAACTCTTAGGCATTTCCAAAGCAGACTACAAAAACATGTACTCCTATACTCCTTGCTGCTGAATTTAACTCAAGTAACAAAATTTCCCAGGGGTTGTTTCACCGAGTTGGTTGTTGCACGTTAATTATCAATAATATAAAGAATGCAAATCCAGAATGGCTACACAGGAACGCAAATCACAAATCAATACAAAATTGATCAAGTATTCAAGTAAAGCATGCATCACGAGCAGAATATATAGCAATATGTTTGTTCCAACTCTACTATAGTATAACAGGCTTATAGTTTAAAGTTGCGTTTATCAATTTATCAGGCTCCTCTTTTGGTGATAACAGCGATGATTATTTTCTGTACAGCAGTGTCAGTTTGTTTCTTATAGAAAATATATTTCAGTATATCCAGAAGTAGAGATTACATTCAGAAATTAACTGATTAGTAAAAAAACTGAGCCCCCCTCTGTTCTTGGAGTTTTTAAAAAAAGGACTTTTGGTAATCAACAAAACTTTCCATTATGCTGGTGCCTTGCTGACTGCTCTTCAGTCATCAAATGAGGCATACAAAGTGGGATGTCAAAGTGGAGAGTGACTTAGCAGATATGATACCCAGAAGAGTCAGCCAGTACGTTTCATGAAGAGGAACAGCCCCACTCTTGATTCTGTGTGCAGAGTTTCTACTTTCTGTCAGCCACTGGACTCTCCTCACTGGGGCTGGGGAAGGGGTTTCTTGATTATGTAAGTATTGGGGTCCTGTTTGTTAATTTCTTCTATTCTCTTTGGTGCCACACCTTCTTATCTGGGGCAAACATTTTGACTGACAGGTTCGGAAGGAGTGATACGGTCTGAATTGGAGGGAGGGTAGAGGCAAAGACCATAGTCCTACTTTATGATAGCATTCCTACATGAGATTAGGAGAAATATTTGGTTGTGCACCTTGACAAGCGCTCTCAACTCGAGGGGGGACAGAATAGAGGCAGAGGCTACTGCACCCCCCCCCCACTTGATACACCATGTGCCTATAAGGGAGGAAGGCATGCATTTTGCTTGTACATTCTGGGAAGCAGCAGACCTCTGTAGAGTAGGCTTGGGAGGAGGAACAAATGGAGACACATGCTCCCCCCACCCAATGAAAGGTGGTGCCAAACCAGACAATGTGTGTGTGGTCTGAGAAACTATCTGAGACCTCTCTGTGGAAGGGGTCAGTTTTCCAAGATCTGTCTCTTTAATTTTCAGTGAAAACAGTCATACAGTTTTCACAATGCAGCTGCTATTAGATAGGAGAGAATGACAGGCAAGATCCTGTTTCCCTCCAGCACTTGTGCCTTATTCTTGTGTTTGAAGCATTTTTCTCCAAGCTCAGTTCTAATACCTGAACTATTTGGAGAACAAAAAACACTGAAACTGGCTGATCCCAGCAAGGGAAAGGTGCTGGATAAGAGAGGAGTGGTTGAGCTTCCCTTAACCCGTGCACTCAATTTTTGTTTAAAAATAGGCATAAACCTCAGCTTCACTCATCCTCATACCAGTGTTGTCATTCTGCTTGTTGTGAAAGATAGATTTTAAGATGCATATCAAAAAGAGACCCAGTCTCCTGTCTGTCTGAAATTTGCCAGGGAGGATCCTTTGGGCAAAGGATACAATTCCTGAAAATGTCATTCCAGTTGGGTGGAAGACACAATTACAAACAGAAATGTGCTTTCTGTTTAAGTCAATGAAGATGAATAAAGAATAGCATAAAAATGTACTGAAGACAATAAATATATAAAGAACAAACTGACCCAAAATGAACACAATAAAATGTTTTTGCACATCCCTTTCTAGAAGTTGTGGTAATACAACGTTCACAGACTGAAAGCATAATTATTGAAAAGATTACCAGCATAATGCTACATGTAAGAGGGGACACAGAGAAAGGAAGGAAATGGTTTCTGGTGAAACCAGAAGTACGATTCGTGCCCGTATATGAAAACCATATCCCTCATGATTCCTCCTTCATGTGTAAAACCAGCACATTGCGTGTGTGTTATAATATCCTTTAGGATGTTCGTTCCGAGCCAAGCCACACAATGTTGATGTATCCTAGAGGTTTATCAACTGATTTCACACTTTTCAGAAATAATCAGGATAAACACATGCAAGATGGTACCAGTGTGTCCTTGACATGGCTTCCCTCCTTTAGTTATTTACTACATACATTCCTACTGCTGGTTCCTCCCACCCCTGCCATGTGGATAGTGTTATATATGCCATTTTAAAAACTAAGCAGGGGACTTGTGGCTCCTTGAAGACTAACAACATTGTATTGCAGCATGTGCTTTTATGGACTAGGGCCCACTTTCATCAGAATGGTATGAATGGATCCTCACTTTACATTCATTTTTCTGTAGGAGGTTTGGGAAGGAAAAAGCAAAGGGCCGAGGAGGTGGTGGTCAAGGGAGACATTAAATTCAGAGTGCAGAGCTCTTGTGTAAAATGTAAATGTAATCAGGAAGGAATACAGTGACCACTTCTTTTGCTAATCAGTGTTGTCTGGTGGGAGGCCTCAGAAAACTTAGTGGAGTTTTTTTGCCTGGAAAAGAAATCTTTGTAGTCCTGTCGGTCTAGAATTTGAGAGGAGGCCGGGGGACAAGTGACAACAACCTTCATCAAGAGTCACCCCATTTTTAGTTTTAAATGAATTTCCCAGTGATTTCTTTCTAAACTGATAATTATGACATTAAATCATCTAAAAAAACCTTTTCACAATTATATACTAGCTGTATCGATGCTTTAGCATCTTTAATTAGACATCGGGGACAAAACTAACAACGCAGCCATTGGACTTAAATCTTCTTGTTAAAGTTCCAAGATTTTGTCCCTTTCCACACATCCTTAAAGGGACGGCCCACTCACCAAACACTGGCGGCTTTCCCTCTTGACTCTAGAAGTCTCTGTTTTTGAAAAGGTCGCAGGCTTCCGTTTTATCTAGGCCTTTTCTGGGAGTGCACTTTCTCACAGTCCCAGAAAGTTGCTGAAAAAACAGAAACCAAACAGCCTGCGACCATTTTGAAAACGGAAACGTCTGGAGTCAAAGAGGAAAGCCGCCAGCGTTCGGTGAGTGGGCTGTCCCTTTAAGGATTTGTGGAAAGGGCCATTTTCAGCACTTTGAGGGGGACTGTTTTTATAGGGGGGGGGGAGAACCCATGAGTTATGTGGGCCAAGAATATTACTTCCAAAGGCATAAGCCATATTTTTGAGTTGATTTGCCTTCATTTCAAAGATGATCAATCTGCATTTAATTGGATTTTTGTTACAAGGAAGAGACACACATGCCAATGCCTAAATGTTTCTGTTTAATAAATAGATTTTACAAATCTCACATTGTTCTGTAAAACCTCCCTGACCATTCTATTCTTAAGTGTTTTGCAGATTTCGGGAATATTCCCTTATTGTGCCTTTTGGCATGTCACCCGGAATAAGTGAGACTGAAGAGACCCTTTCTCAAGGATCTGTGGATTGAGTTTGAAATATATTGATCGTTTTCTTCAGCAGGATTTCTCCCCTTTCCTGTTACTCAGTGTAGTAGAAGTGCAAGAGGCAGGCTACGGGGAGTACCAGTTCATGGGAGTCTTTAGTCATGCCTGCTGTGCCTGTTTACTGGGTAGGAAGATGTCCCCCACCAAACAAGCAGGTCAATTCCCTGAAGCAGGGAGGGGCTAGAGCAGAAATGGGTGAAGGGGCTTGCCGCAGTTTGAGAACGTAGGCTTCTTGGGTAGTTTAGTTCTGAATGAAAAGAGTAGAAGTGTTACAAGACCCTTTTGCTTGCTTTCGTTTTATTTTAAGGAGCAGCTTTTTCTGGATTTGGAAACGACAGAAGAACCATTTGAATCCTAGAGCCAGAGGTAGATTTGGTTTCTCCATCTGCATATGTGGCAGGGCTGCTGTCCATATTACATTTTTAAGTCACAGGAGTGTTTTGATAATAGAGTGTTTCTGAGTGTAAGTTGGGAAAAAGCTTGTTCACATGTTGAATTCCAAGCAAGACAAGGGGCCTGCCAAGCCACTTTGGACACTCTGTATACATACCTATGGTGGGCTTGAAAGAGTATACATGTATAAAGTCTTCCTACATTGACATTTTTAATGCAGGAATGAGTTGTGGAAACATTTGCATCATGGGGGTAACCCTTATAGTCCTTTCCTTAAGGAACTCCTGGTCTTTTTTCTTCTAAAAGCATTCTTTAACATGTTATCTTGTGAGCTCTGTGAGTATGGTTTTGGGGGGGGGCGTTTATGGAGGATTTAATGCCTCAGCAGATAGCATTAAACATCTTCCCCCATCTGGACCACTATTCATAAAGAAATTAAAAATAACAAGTTTCCCAGTGCCCAGAGACTTGGCATGACGATGCAACGGCTCCGAGACTCAACTGCGGGGCCAGTTTGCGGGCAGGGCGGGGGAGGGGAGCGGGGAGATGACATGGTGGCCGCTCCATAGTGAGGGGCGGGGGAATGGCCAGGGGTGCATGCCCAGGACATCTGGTGTGAGCCCCTGATCTGGAGGCCTGCTCCTGCCCCTTGGCACTTGGCTCGTGGCGGCATCCCGCCGAACCCTCCCTTTTGTCACAACTTTGGAGTTAGTAGGCTGCGGATTGGCATTGGGCGCCGATCCGTTTGGGGGGAAACAGGGCCCTCAGGCTCAGTTTCCCTATTATGGGGATCCCCATAAGGGGTCTGGGGAGTGAGGAATGGCCGGTGCATGCCCAGTCGGGGGCTATTAGTCCGCCTCACTCCCAGGTGGCAGGGGATGTTTCACACAGGAGTGAATACCCACGTGGCATCCCACTGGCTGTCATCCTATGGTTCCTATGGACAGGGGTCCTGTGGACAGGGGTCTGAGGGGGCGTGTGGGTCATCGGCTTGGCAGGCGGGTCAGCCGATGCTCGGATCTGTGCCCTATGCGCACTTTCACTCCCTGGGCTGTAATCTCAATAAAGTTGTGGCCTTCTTTAACTCCAGCACTGTGTCTGTGTGTTTTTGTCGCCGTGCCCCCTCCCTGCTCTCCTTCCCCCACTTAGCACTCGCCTGCAATCCTCTCTCAAGGATTATATGGTTGGGCCATTCCCATTAGAGTTTTTGGAGGCTTGTAAAAACCACCTTTTGGGTGGGTATTTGGACTGGGCTGATTGCTTTGCTTTATACTCTTGTTTTACTCTGTTTATTGATGCTGGATCCTGGAATGGTGGCCGGATAGCTCAGTTTTTAGTGATGGGGTTGGTTGTGTTTTGAGACTTATGATTTAATTGTGGTTATTACTGTTTTTAAATGGTTCTGTTGCAAACCATCTTTGCTGGCTTTAACTGGAAAAGCTGGTGTGGACCTAATATCAGAACTAAACTATATAAATGAGAAAAAAGGAGTATCAGAAGCTCGGAAATTCTGGGTCATTTCATAGATCAGAATATTTCTGTGTATTCTGTGCCTTTTGGAAAATATGATCCTCTCACTTTCAATAGAGATTCCGCTGGCAGTTTCCATGTTGTTTTTTTGCCATGCATTTAATGTGTTACTAGAACCGTTCTTGCATTCTGAAGTCATTTAGTTGCCCCATAAGTTAAAATAATAGTTTGGGGGATTATTAGTTGTTCCAAAATTGTCTGGGTGGAGTCGCCTTTATATGGTCATATTGGTATGTTATGAATTTGATTTGGCATAGTAGTAAACTTTAAAATTTGGAACAGATAGAGTTCTCCTATCTTTATATGGGAACATCACAGTTTCTAGTTTTATTCTGGGGTTCTTGCCATTACAAATATAATTTATTCTTTTATATAACTGTTTTCATATGATACGCTCTGAAGAGTGGATAATGATTCAGGGAGAAAGAGAATATGCATATATATATTTTTTTCAAGGCTGTCTTCCCAATTAATGAGATTGGGAACATGTCCCAAAAAAATCTTTTTCCCCTCCAGGCTTTTTATAATGCACTCAAATTATTCACTAGTATGTCTTGTGCTTCCTTTATACAGTTTGATGCCTAAATATTTAATGGAGGTTGGAGCCCATATAAATAGCAACGCTCATCATTTGCTCTTGGCGCCATTGGTCAATGGTAAATGCCTACTTTTGCCTCTTTTTTAAAAATCAAGACACAGGATTTTTCTATCATTAACAAATTAAAGGCATTGGATAGGTTCCTATGAGCCTTTAAGAATCACTTAGTGTCTGTGTCATTGGAACTGGTTCAGCTGCATAATTTGGGATTAGAAAGCAATTTTTAGGTTAGAACAACGACGCGGGCTCTTTTTTATTGAGCCAGTGTGGTATAATGATAGAAGTGTCAGACTAGGACTAGGGAAACCAAGATTCGAATCCCTGCTCTGCCATGGAAACTTGCTTGGTGACCTTGGGCCAGTCTCAGCTTTGCCTTCCTTACAGGTCAATTGTGAGGACAAAATGAAGAATAGGAGGGTTGTAAGCCACTTTGAATCCTCATTGGAGCTTAAGGCAGGATATAACTGAAGTCAATAAGTATTCTCTTCAGCTCACGAATCTGCAGTTAGGTTTTAGCAAACCTGGCTTCAAGTATTCTATTATGCCAAACCTATGGGTCTGTCTACTTACCTATTGAATTTTTATCCCACCTTTCCTTCCATTGCCATTCATTTCGTCTTCACAACAGCCCTGTGAGGTAGGTTGGGCTGGCCCCAAATCACCCAGTGAACACTATGTTGAAGAAGAGATTTGAAACCTGTGACTTTTCAGCTCTTGTTGAACAGTGCAACCATTACTGCGCCGTGCTCAGTCTCTGCCATAAGCCAGCCATGTGACTTCAGGCAGATTCCGCAGTAGCCCATGTCTGAGATGAGCCCCACGACCCATCTTGAAAATGTCAAGAACAGTATCTTACTACTCCATTGAGCAAACGTTCAAGTCAAAGGAAGGGACACTGAAGGTGGTGGAGGAAGGATTCTTACGCTGGGGGAAGGCTTGGATCTTTGCTTTGAGAAGTGGTAGGATGCAGGTCAAGGTCTGCAAACTCAAAGGTGAAGAAATAATAGAGAGCCTGCACAGGCCACAGGCTTCTGCATGTTGTGTTGCTTCCCGTCCCTTCCCTGACCGGTTTCTCCCCCACCCACCCCCCACCGCCACCCTTTCCCTCTCCTACCACAGTCTTTGCCAAGCATATTCTGATCCATGGGGAAATCAAAATATTGCAATGAGAGTGGATTATGCAACCTTGCCCAATGTATTACATAGCTAAGATCTGCCTTGCTCTGACACAAAATATGGCCATTCCTGTTTAAAAGCTTTGTGATGTATAGGTTCATAGTGGATCCAGCTTGGTTAGTACATTTGCCAGGTGTCTGGAGATCTGCTTTATTTTTAAAAAGCACGTCTCTTTAGAGGAGAATAAATTATTGATGACTATAGGATGATGCGGTCAGTGTGAATCTAGCTCTGTTCATTGTAGTAAGAAGTCATCAATAATGCTAGTAACAGGAAGAACCCAGTCCTGTGAGGATGGCTTGATTTTAAAATAAAATTAAGTTGCATTTTTCTGGTGGGTGGGGAGGCATTGATCAGCCTGAATCCATAAGTAAGGACCAAGTGAGTTCCTTTAATTGTTTAGCAAGAGTTATGACTACAATATTCTTACGATCTTTTCTAAAGTTAAACTAACAATTATATTCATAGTTCATACAGTGTTGTTGTTTTTTAAAAAGTATGTAAGCATTGCAACAGCTTTATAGTTATCAGTTTCATCTGCCTGTGTCCAAGAATAAGTGATACCGGTTTGCATAAGACTACCCAGTGAGTTAAATGTTGAGATGAAGTTTGAGCTGGAGACTTCCTCAGCTCCTTATCCACCATGCTTACTGGTATTTTTCAGTGAGTAAAGGGTTAAAATATCTGCTTTTTGGCCCACATACACTGAGAACCCTAGCCAGGGGGAGGGTTCTAGAGCTTTTACAGAAGCTGAAGAACTTTTGCCCCTGTCCTCTTGCTGACGGACAAGTGCCTGACCAGTGTTGGCCCGAGGTGGTAGGAGAAAGTCCTGGGAAGTGACTGCTTAGCTAATGATTCTGACTATGCAAAATTCTGGTTTATGCACTGCTCAGTTGCCCGGGCAGGAGGTGATGCTTCAATGTACCTAGTTGCTTGGAGGGCTTATCCAGTAGTGCCTTTTTGTCTATTCTGAAACAGTCTCCCAAATCCAGGGAGCCATCATTTGGGGCTACACAACAGATATGGCTTGTGAAGTCTTATCCTACTGTGTATTTGGCTGAACATGCATCTGTAGAGAGCTTGTAAAGAACCCCTAAGAGGTTCTTTAATGTATTTACTCATCGTGTATCTGATCTCTGTCCTTGATACTGTTCGAGTTTATTGAGAAGCCGTTCGAGCTGATGGCCGCTGCATGGTCTTCAGCTACTTTCTCTGGGCGCAGCATTCTCAAGAGTCGTTATTTGACTTGGAGAGAATTGTTCATTGTGCTGTTCCTGGACTTGGTGAGATTATATGGAGATATTTCGTTATGCTCTACCAGGTCAACTGTTTCGATCCTTGTGAATGATGTACTGATTGTTAAATATGCAGAGCAGATGCTATTGTGGGACAAGCCATTCTTCATCCATGGCAGCCCTTTTGACTAGTTGCCATACCTGTAGGCATATAGTCTCCTAAATGTGGGACAGGACACACAAGGGAGGAACAGAGTTACTTACCTGTGACTGGTGCAGTCCTATAATTTGCACACTTTTTACGCTGGAGAAGATTGGATTCTCTATCCAAGCCTCTCAGGCAGCCAGGAAGGGAACGGAGTGCACAGGGCCTTGCTGCTTACCTTGTCCCCTGGCAATTGCCAACCAGACAGAGGGTGGGGACAGCACATTCCTTAGCGTCTGTCAGAGCTGGTATTGCTCCGGGCTGCCTGTGAGCACACTCAAATACATACCAACAGTAAGCAGTCTCTTGAAGAAGAACAGCTTGAATTAAGCAATGCTATAGTGTTTGGTTTGCCAAGGAGAGCAGAATTCACAAGTGGAGGAGAGGACAAAAGTTCGTATTGTAGAACTTGGATCCTTGATTCCCATTTGCTTTAGTTTATCTTTCTCTGGCATAGAAAAAAACTCCGTCGGAAGATTAATACAAGGTAACGTTTTGGGACACTGTGCTAGTGTAATGATGGCGCCCCAATTTAAGTACTTCTCAGCTGGTGCTGCTAGAAATTGCATGCAAAACCGAATTAATCCAAACAGGCTTTTTACTCAGTTAGGAGAGCTGTATTGTAGGGAGGGGGTCTCAGATGCTCCACGAATGTTTGAGGAACCATAGACTTCACCACTATGTTGTGTTGGATTCCTGCTAATGCTATGTCTTTGTGAAGCTGTATCTATTTACCCTACGGCATTGTTTATGGAGATGTTCCTGATACTGACTGTACTAATCTCACACTGTGTAATCCACCTTGAATCTCAATGAGAAAGGCAGACTATAAATTACATGAATAAAACAAACAAACAAATGCAAATATGTAAGAAATCCCAGTGGCCCTCCCTGAAGCCTGGGGGAGGGGGGTGGATCTGAAGCAGCAGTAGTCGAGAGACGCACAGTCTTTTCTTCGCCCACTGCTTCCCTCTTCCGCACTGAAGTTCCAAGGCACTGTGGGTTTGAAGCATACATAGGTGCTTAATTCCTTCCTTTCCCACCACTCCTCTGTTTCAAATCCTGTCGATCTCGGGTTACAAATGTGCGTTTTCCTTCACAAACATGTATTTTTGGGGGAAGCCACCGAGTGCATGTGATGTGGAGCAGAGAGGTTGGGAGGAGAGAAAGGGTGACAACCACCTACCACTTCTCATCACTGCCCCCCACCCCCCCGCAGCTATTTTTTCTTGCAAGCGGACTTTGCTGTGCTCATTCATTGTCTCCTCCAGCAAACTGGCAGCAGCGTTGAAGGAGACTGTTGGTAAGCTAACACCAATCACCATTGCCCGCTCAGGGACTGAGCAAAGTGGCCCCTAAGGGGTTGGCCGGACGGCTGAGGCTCAGGTCTGTTTGCACCTCACTGCCTTGTAGGGCAGCAGCCCATCAGGAAATTTCCCTAGTAGTGGAATGGTGGGTCTACTCCTAAGCCCAGCCCAGGGCTTTTTTTCTGGGAAAAGAGGTGGTGGAACTCAGTGGGTTGCCCTTGGAGAAAATGGTCACATAGCTGGTGGCCCTGCCCCAGACAGAGGGGAGTTCAGATCGCCCTCAGCGCCACCGAGCGGCACGGAGGGCAATCTAAACTCCCCTCTGTCTGGAGATCAGGGGGCGGGGCCACCAGCCATGTGACCATTTTCAAGAGGTTCCGGAACTCCGTTCCCCCGCGTCCCCCCTGAAAAAAAGCCCTGAGCCCAGCCCATTGAGGATTCGCTCCACAAGTTTACATGTCACCTCAAGTCTGCCCCTTAGGGTGCTGTCAATGGGTTTGACAAAGCTAACTAATGGAACGGGTTGTGTCCAAAATTGGTTTAAAGTGGCATTGAAAAATCATAGACCATTCCTAAAAAAAAATTCTGACTCCAAAATGCTTGGCTGATGTTGTTTTGGAAAGCACAGTAATCCTTAGGACTGAAAAGGGGCTTCTTTACTAGGCCTCTTTGTGTGTGCGCTCGTGCGTGTGCATGTACGTGATATATATATGAGCAAAACAGTGCTTAAGTTTCACCCTTTCCTGTGGAGTCATGACCAGATTTCTTTGTATAATTGGGGGGGGGGGGGTAAGATCCATAAAGAGCCTTTGGTATAAATAGTGCCCTTCTTACTCAGTTTTTCTGCTCCCTCCGAGGCTGAGTCACATCTACTCACTTTACTGACCAAAACAAACTCGTTTTTCTCTCCCTTCGATTTCTGCAAGGCCAATACAGCGATTTTCCTCACGCGCCTTTGACAGCAGAGTCAGCTGAATTCATATTACATAATCTTTATTTCTGGCTGTGCTAAAAGTGGCAAAAAAAAAAAAACATCACCCTTCTCTCAACGTTTAATTTTCCTGCAGCCAAGCTGAGTTTCAAGCAGTTAGAAAAATCGTAACAAGACTTGTTAATGGAGTGAATTTAATGTGGAAATTGAGAGAATTATGAAACCCAAACCAGGTCATTTGTGTGTGTATGTATGTGTGTGTGTGTGCACAGACTCCCTTCTGAGTCATGGCCGCTCCAAGTTTGCACTAGGACTCTCTGTGTACTGTTGTTCCATAGAAGACCACCTTGGAGAAAGCCTTCCATTCTAAGGATATCAGCAGCTTTAACTTAATTTTGTTTAAATGGAGCTCTTGTATGCTTGGCTGTATTGCTAACAAGTAAACTGGTATCTCAAATGTGTCATTCTGCTATGCATTTGCAAAGAGTGTTCTATGTTAGGAGCTAAGGGAGACTCGGACCTCTTTGCTTTTATCCGTTCATGCTAAACATGTCTTCTCTATGTCTTCCTTCAAAACAACAAAGAAGACACTTCTCTTTTTCAAGGCTGACCATACCATCATGCCTCCCATGTCCCCTAGTGGATGCTCCGGTGTTATCTTTTCTAACTACATTTTCAAAGACATACCGTGTGTCTGCTTCTTTTTAAAGCAATTTTTATCTGAGCATTTAATGTTGCCAGTGGACCTGAAGGAAAATGTACAGTCCCTTTGATAGGAGCTTGCAGTGTGGAAATGGGCAGCGGAAGCTTTTCATGGCATGGTGATAAATGACACTGCCTAATATTTGATACAGATAAAACTGATATTAAAGCGACAGCTGGGGGGAGTAGTTTAAAAGGTGCAAACCTTAAGAGAATTAATTGATCCCTTAAGTCAGAGTTGGTCTAGTTGGGGAGTTAAGAACTTTGTTTAGTAAGACAGAACACGTACACAATACATTCACTAATGAAAGAACTGTACAGTGTTTAAGTCTGCCTCCATCCTCACCAAAGTAAGAAAATATCACCAAGTTGATGTTATGAATTCAGGGTTTTTTACATTTTGGAGCCTGAGCAGTAAAATATGAATCTATCTGTCCCTGCAAGTCAGAATTGACTTGACAGATATTTCCAGAATAGTGAGAAGCTCCCGGGACTTGTATTGGTCCAAAAATGAAAGCCACGCAAATACCAAAATGACATAAAACAATGTGCAAGTTTTGGTGTTCTCCGGAAATTCTTCATCAGAGTTTTGGAGGACTCCAAAGTTTGTGTACTTGCCTTTGTCATTTTGGTTGGCTTTAATAAATGGCTTTTGTTTTCACAAGTACTGTGGATTGCTGTGGCTTTTACCCCAAATTGTTTCAGATGGCAAAATATTGACAGAATTACTTGGGAAACCACAAAGATCCTTTGGCTTGGCCCTGTGTGATTTCCATTTGTCTTGCATTGGGGTTGGCTTAATGTTGACTGGCAGGAAAATGGCTCCTCTTCCTTTTTGTCCTCTTCTGTTTGTGCAGGCAGGCAGAGTTTCTGCTGTAAATGCCTTCTTGGTTGCGTCTAGGGGAATGAATTGGGAAAACTTGCCACCTGCAGCTGATGATCTTTTCCAGGATTACTTTGTTGGCATTTCTACATAGTTGCACCAGCTTTAAAGGGACTCATTAGGCAGAGATAGTTCCTTACCTAAGGATATCTTTTCTTGTCTTGTTTTGTACCCCTCCTTTATTCCCATTGGGGACCCAAAACAGCTTACATCATTCTCCTCTCCTCTATTTTATCCTTATCACAACCCTGCGAGGTAGGTTAGGCTAAAAGTGGGTGACTGGCCCAAGGCCACCCATCAAGCTTCCACGGCAGAGTTGGGATTTTAACTTTTCTAAAAGATATGAGGATTTGCATCTTTTGAAGGCTGCATTAGCACCGACCTTTAAGGGCATCTCAAAGGGATAGCCGTGTTGCTTTGCTGCATCCAAATCAATAGAAAGACTTGCATCTTCTGTTAAAGATTAACAAATTTATCATGGCCTTTTTTGTGAGCCAGAGACCACTTTGCCAGATACTTTAGGCTGCAGTTGATTTTTTGAGTCTTTAAGGTGCCACAAGAGACTTTGTCATTTTCTTAAAGCTGAAATTCAGGAAAACAAAGAAAAAAATCCCAAAGATGATCTTCATCTTTAAAGTATTGTTAGAGCCTTCTTTCCAGCTGTATTTAATTTTTTTTTTAATGCAATGCTATCTTGGACAGCTCTGGTCTTTCATCTGCTCAACATATTGCACCACTCTCTGGAGCTTATAAATGATAATTTGCTATGTGTATCTTTTGGTCAACTCAGACAAGGATGCCTCTCTCAAGGGTCCGTCACCCCCCCTTCCCTTGTAACAGACCTGATTTTGAAACGTTGTGCCCAACTTTTGAGAGCCTGGGTGGTTTAAAAACAGATGCCAATTTATACCAGAATAAGTACCTGCTGTCTTGGACTTCCAGTTTGAATAGGGGGATTTCTCAAAGGACATAAGAATTTCTTAAGAAATTGGCCATGGTGACTAAAGGGAACCTTCGTATGCAAAAGCAGCGAACCTCTGAAACCTGATGCTAGGCAGCAAATCAAGGGAAAGCCTTGACCTCTATGCCCTGTTCGTTGGCTCTTCGGGGCAACTGATTGGGCACTGTGGGCCAAGCTACAAGTGACGAATGACACTTGAATGGCAAGTGAACTCCCATGAACAGACTCCCTGTTCACTTGCCCTCCACGTAGTGATCAAGTGGAGGGCAAGTGAACAGGGAGGAATACATGTGAGAGCCAAACTACAAGTGACGTCTTACACAGGTTGGACACTAGTCGGCTTCCCTCAAGTTTTGATGGGAAATGTAGGCGCCCTGGTTTTACAGCTTGGCTCTCCATTACAGCTGCAAGACCAGGATGCCTACATTTCCCATCAAAACTTGAGGGAAGCCGACTAGTGTCCAACCTGTGTAAGACGTCACTTGTAGTTTGGCTCTGAGTCTGTTCACTTGCTGTTCAAGGGTCAATCATCACTAGTAGCTTGACCCATTGTTAAATAGCTTGCTGGACGAGGTGGACCACTTGTCTGTTCCAGCATGGCTCTTCTGATGTTCTTATGGAAGGTAACACCATTGCTTGTACCTCGTACTTTGAGATACATTTCCCGTTAGTTGGCCAACTACCTAGGTTATCTTTTGTTAAGGTGTTTTAGAAATATATAAATAATTGTAGAATAGACTTAAAGCGAACATAATAAAGAATGTGATTGGAGTCAAATCCTCTTCTTCTGCCTTTGCTTTATTTATGTTTGGCTGCTATATATTTTTTTTGATGGTGTCTTGCTGGTGTCCTAGTTCAAAAGATGGATTTAGAATTTGTGTTCCATCTGTCTCAGGCTGTTTCAAAGACAGTTCCATTAAACGTTGCATGTGAAGGGTTGCTTTAATGTTCAGCTCAATGTACGTCCCTTCTGGGTTACATATGTTAAAGGAAACACAATTTTGATTGGCTTCTATCTCTTTCTCTCCTTCACCGTTTTGCGGAGTATTACGAGTGTCAAATTTTTTGACAAGTGATGTATCTGTTTCTTCTTCTTGTGGTTTTGCTGTGGATGCGAAGAACGAAGTCAGATCTATGAGGGGTTTTTTCCTTTTAAAAAAAGTCTTTGCAGTGCTGATACAGGCAGTAAAAATGTTAGCGCACTGAGATGCCTGTTCCCGTTGGCCTAAGCGCTATAAGGGGTCTGTAACACACAGGCTTGCATAAGCCCTTTCTGCACACACAGGTCAAATGTGGGGCCCAGATTTCCAGTAGGCACTCTTTCCTGTGTCTTACTTTCTTCTTCTAGAACGCATCTACCATAATCAATAATGTATTTAGGAAGGAGTAAGCTGTACTATGATGGACATATCCAGGGTTTTTTTTCTGAGAAAAGAGTTGGTGGAACTCAGGACTGCATAATGATGTCACTTTGGGTCAGCTGGAACAAGGGGGGTAGTTTTTTAAAGTTTAAATTGCCCTCAGTAAAAATGGTCACATGGCTGGTGGCCCCGCCCCCTGATCTCCAGACAGAGGGGAGTTTAGATTGCCCTCCGCGCCGCAGCGCGGAGGGCGATCTAAACTCCCCTCTGTCTGGAGATCAGGGAGCGGGGCCACCAGCCATGTGTCTACTTTTAAGAGGTGCCGGAACTCCGTTCCACTGCGTTCCTGCTGAAAAAAAGCCCTGGACATATCTGAATGGCGAGGGAGAGCAGTGTGTTTCCAGAATCACATGCAGGATTTGGGGAGATGCAGCATGTCCAAGTTTGGATAGACGGGTGCAGCCCGCTTCCTGCTGGAAGGCATTGCCAGATTTCTCGCTGACTGCAATCTTCTCTAGCAGCACCTGCCATTTTTATATCTCTTTGCTTCACACAGCCAAGCCTGTACCATTCAGACAGCCAGTGAATTCCAGTATAAAGTGGGCCTCTCTTGAAACACTGCTGTAAGAGAAGAACCCTTACACTTTGCTTTCCAAACAGTGGAGACTGGGTTTTATATGATGTATCATCCCAAAACACACTTAAAGTAAAAAAAAAAAAAATCCCACAGAAGAGTGCAAGTAACACCCTCTTTCATTATTTTGTTAAGGGATTTAATAATGTGGTTCCTAATGCCTGAGTCATCAATGGGGTGAGTAATCCCAGAGAAATGTGCAAGGCCTGATTTGGTAGTGAGTCACATACACGGCACTGCAGAGATGGCAAAGATGGAAATTTAATGCCCAAAAGAAGGGGCATTTGGGTGTATTTCTCATGATTGCGTCCTCTGTCTTTCCATCTGTGTAGAGTCTTAAATGGAAAAGCCAGAGACTGCAAGCCGCTCAGGTGCTTTGTGACCTTCACAGGATTGCAGTTCTAACTTCTAGGCCTTATACGGCTCCCTAGATTTGCTTAAGTGCTTGTCCATATTTATTCTTCCAATAGAGAATTAGCACAATTGAGAAAAGGGTAGGTTAGAACTCTTCTTGAAGGCATTAGTAGACTTTACATGCAGGGTTTTCTTGGGTGAAGGATGGTACATGGGGCGGCATAAAACATACGATCTGACGTCCAATAGTTTTAAGAGGACTGAATGCTGGTGTTCTGTTAGGGTTATCTTCCATGCAGCCTATTCGTGCAGTGAATATTTTGTCTGTCTTTAGTGCTAAGAATGTTTTAATGTGGTTTTGGTGGCATTCTTTTTTTTTACGGTCATAAAGAAAGATTGATACAATCTCCTACACATATTAGGCTATTGTAGAGAATGGTCAGACCCACATTCTGCCACTTGTAGCGAATTCCAGAGGGGTAGCTGTTTTGGTCTGTTACTAGTAGGGGTGTGCACCTGAAAAAGATTTGGGTTTCCCCAAAGCAGGAAAACAATTCGGGATAACCCTTCAGGATTTGGGCATTTAAATGCTTGCTGCA
Source organism: Eublepharis macularius (assembly GCF_028583425.1). NCBI lineage: Eukaryota > Metazoa > Chordata > Lepidosauria > Squamata > Eublepharidae > Eublepharis > Eublepharis macularius. Next base: position 15,317,270 of record NC_072801.1, read on the forward strand.
AATGGCAGGAAAAGTGTTGCTTTCAAACTTCCTGCCCCGCTGCTTTTTTCAGCTGATGGGAGGGGGGAGGGACTAACAAACACACATGCACACTTCCTGCTCCTCCTCCTCCTCCTCCTCCACCCATCGGCTGAAAAAAGTGGTGGGGCAGGAAGTTTGAAACGTTTCTTGTTGTTTGCAAATGCAAACAGCTAGAAAAGTGCTGCAGGCTGGCTGCTGCTGCTTTTCCCAAAGCTTCCCAAAGCGATACGAATCACTTCGGAAAGCTTCGCTTTGGGATTCCCGAATTGGCTCAGCAATGCTGGGACCGATTTGGGAATCCTGAATCTTTCCAAATTGGGCCTAGTTGGAGCCCCAAAGCACACATCCCTAGTTACTACTAACACACACACACACACACACACATAAAATGATGCAACCCCTTTGAAACTGATTGGCCTTTTTGTGCTAACAAAAGCTTTTAGGAACCTGTGCCTCAATAAATCTGTTAGGCTTCAAGGGGCGAAAAGACTCTGTGTGTGTGTGTTTCAACACAGGAGAATTTGCCAGTCTTGTACACTTTCCCACCCTTGCTACATACACCTAATGCTGTGAGGTTTGGATGAGAAAACCCATGTATGCTGTAACATCGCATGTAAATAAAATATTATTGGTGGGAGATTAAACATGTGGTTGGCATTTTACTGATCATGGTGCATTTATTTAGCACTACGCTCAGTTCTGTGTATTTGAAGATGCACTGGTCAATGATTAGCCATTTTCTTGTCAACCTTGAGATGAGTTCCTCGACAGAAGGCATAAGCAAACAATTTTCCTTGGAAGGGTCGGATTTGCATTTAAAGAATTAGGAATTCATGCCTCGAGCTGTACTTTTACCACAGAGTAAAAGTACAACACCAGCCATGCTAGATTATAAATCTTTACTCATACTGTAATAACACATAGCACTTCACAAAATTAAACAGATGCCTCCTTTAAAAGCCTTTAAAAGTTATATAAATAAATTTTAAAGGGCAAGAGGAAAAATTGCAAGGGGGGGGGAAGATGGTGAAGGCATCGGCTAAACAGGAGTGGGATTTTAGTGGCTTGCAAAAATAAATTCAGAAAATAGCACTCCTATACCATATCAAGGTTGTATGGAACCCTAAAGCTCATCTACTTGAGTTCTGTACATTGGCCACACATAATAAAATGCCTCTAAAGGAGCATGTCATTCATGTCACACAAGCCCAGCCTATAATGAAAGCCTAGAAGTGCCTAGTGCTAGAAGCTTCGGTAATGAGTTGGGAAAAGAAACACAATGAGCTTGAGTAAGCTCTATTTTAGTGGAATTTAGTGGAATGTAGTCTAAAACAGGAGTCCGGTGGCACCTTAAAGATAAAATATATTACAACATCAGGTTTCATGAGAGCTCACTTCATCAGATATGTGGGGACATAAATCTTCGGGCTGATTTATATACACTGCAAAAAGGAGGGGGGGGTCAAAATGAGGCCTAATTCAGAACAATCAGTTCTCATCTTCAATAAGGAGGAGGATCCCAATCCAAGAGATAATATGGAGTAAACAACACCTCAGACCAACTCAAATCATTAACAATATATTTTGGACAAACCTACTTAAAATATGGGATCTAAATTAATTCCAAAGATACCACATTATTCCACTATACTTATGCAAAAATGGTTCCCACCAGGTTGTAACTTGATCAATTGTCAGCACTGAAAATTCCTATATGGCATAAAATTATGTGATATATCATCCCAAAATGGAATATTAACAAAAAATGAAATGGAATTAAAATTAAACACTACCATCCCATGGTGTTCATATTTGCAACTGTCTAATATGGCAAATAAGATAGGTTTGAAAGACATTATGACGAAGCCACAAACCCATTTTGAAGAGCTCTTGGAAAATAATAACCAAAGGAAGGGATTAATTTCTAAAATCTACAAATCTATCATAACCATCCAGAAACCAAAACAGTACACCTATCAAAACAAATGGCAACAAGAATGTAATGCCCAGATTTCTCAGGATCAGTGGAAGGAAATTTGGTCCTCCTCGACATTAAAATCAAAAGCAATAAATATTAAGCTTCAATCGTTTAAAATTCTCACTCGTTGGTATCTAACCCCAAAGAAACTTTCAGTCATCACCTCTAATTATTCGCCTATGTGCTGGAAAAATTGTGCCAATATAGGCACCTTTGCTCACCTTTGGTGGCAATGCCCCAAAATTAATGCATTCTGGACAGAAATATTAAAACAGATAAAACTAATAACGAATTATGACATACCATTGGACCCTCTTTTAATCTTCTTAAACCTTTGGCAAAGTCGCGACATACCTCCCTCACAGAAAGAGTTAATTAATAACCTACTATCGATAGCAAAATCTTCAATTGCTTATTTTTGGAAAAAACAGACACCCCCACCAATCTCACACTGGCTCTCAAAAGTATGGGGTCAACTTATCATATATAAAATAACAGATAATTTAACCAGCAAAGTACACAAATCCAACTTCTATGAAAAATGGTGGCATTTCTTAGATTACATTGACAGAACAGAAGCAAATCCTCCAAACCATCTATATCAGAAAATTCTTGATAGTTAGGTATAATATAAGTTGTTTCACTAGACTCTGTATACTATTTCTAACTGTAATGACTGCAAATAATAGTATTCTGTTATCAGTTTCTCTGTGTAAAACATCTTATTGTTACTTCTATACCTTACCCTTTGTATTTACTGTTTATATGATAATGTTTGAAGTTGTTTACTGTTATGTTGATTGATAAAATTTAATTAAAAAAAAATAAGGAGGAGGATCACTAAGGAAAAGATGAAACATAGGCAGTTCTGGACCAAACCCATCTCCTAAGGTTACCTAAGAAGGGGGCTGTGGCTCAGGGACAGAGCTTCTGTTTGGTGTCCAGAAGATCTCTCTGCTTAAAAGGATCTTCTTCAACAGGCAATAAAGGGATTAGGTGATGTGAAAGACTTTTCTCCGAGACCCTGGAGAGATGGTCGTAGTCCGAACAGACAAGTCTGACCTCGCTGTTCCAGTCGTCTGGTTCGTCTGGCTGCCGGTTTTCAGCGCAGAGGATTTTTGCAGAGAAAGCACTAACTAGTAGCTACTGCCCATAAGATTTGCTTGGGGTTGACTGTATGAATGCATGGAACTGCATGCAATAAAACGGACCGCTTAACCCTTAAGGCCTTCGCGATAAACATTGTTGCTCGGTGTTGGATTGTACAGCTCCGGTCGCTTCTGTTCTCAAGTGCTTCTGGAACAGTACGTTAAGGAACCAGTGGGTTTATGCCTCAGGCTTCCCCTTCTTTGCTCAGTGAACAAATAAAAAGGTGAACAGATCATGCTGAGACACTGGCCTTACTTTGGCGGTGGTAATAATATCTATTAATCACCTACAGGAAAACGTGATGGTGTAAAACACCCACACGGTCCTCTGGCCAAAGGCTTAACTATCTGATAATACCTAAACTTCCTCTAGTGCAGGGACCTGAGGTTTCACTGTACAGTTTGCTCTGCAAACAAATACTTCAAGTCCCGGTGGCTGCTGTTTTAGGGAGCGGGCCCAGTTTCATGCACACTGGGGAGGGCAAGTTTATTGCTCCATTGATTAGTATTCTGCCTCATTGCTTCCCACTGCTTTGGAGTCGGCTTGTAGCCATTGCCTGGCAACCACAGAGTAAAAGTACAACACCAGCTCAGGAGTGCAAGCATGCTTCTGGCAGGCGAGTGACAACCATCCTCCTCTTTCTCCTGAAAAACGGAAGAAGCAAAGGTTTGAGAGGAAGGAAGATGGGGAAATAAGCGGAGAGAAAGAGCAGAACAGGTGAGGGAAGAGTCTGCAGAGGCGGGACACTCGGGCGTACCAAGCGAAGGTTTGGTCTGTTTTATAGCCTCTCTCTTGCTCCTCCCACCCATTAGCGGTTATGTTAAATATGTCTGTATCTGTCTGTGATGGGGTCTATATGCTCCTGTACGTGTGGGTGTCAAAGGCAGAAAGGGATTCTGTCCCATTGCTGGCTTTTTCACTCTGTTCTGTGTCTGTTTTAGGGCAGCACATCCCATCTGCCGAGGGCAACTGGGGTTGGTCTTTTTGTACAGCTAGGAGCTGTGTGCAGATGCCTCTCTTCCTGGGACGATCTTTTTCCCCCCCCAGGATTGCTTCCCTAGCGTGAGAGCTGAAAATGTTCATCAGAGGAGAAATAATGGATTGAGGTCTCTCCTCCCCGAATAAGCCTAAGCCTGCACTGGCAGCCCTTGTTCTCTTCTTTCACAAGCAAATGAGAGTCAGGTGAAGGACTCGTTCTCTGCTCTGCCAGACACATGCCTCTTGTGACTGAAGAAGGATGGCTGTAGATACAGATATGCAGGGATTTTTTTTCAGCTGGAACGCGGTGGAACGGAGTTCTGGAACCTCTTGAAAATGGTCACATGGCCGGTGGCCCCGCCCCCTGATCTCCAGACAGAGGGGAGTTTAGATTGCCCTCCACGCCAGCAGCGCGGAGGGCAATCTCAACTCCCCTCTGTCTGGAGCTCAGGGGGCGGGGCCACCGGCCATGTGACCATTTTCTCCGAGGGCAACCCACTGAGTTCCACCACCTCTTTTCCCAGAAAAAAAGCCCTGCAGATATGTGTGTATGTGGTCCCCTCAAGTCATAGCCGAGATACAGTTGATTCATTTATTTATGCAGCTGCCTGATGGTGATCTCAGGCATGTCTTTATGATCATATAATACCAATTTTGATCACACCTCATTGGTTCCCAGTGAAGACTTGGACCTTGGAAGCCCTACAAAGTTTCAGTTCAGGATAAAATATATTCATTCTGAAAGGCATCCCATTAAATAGAGCATCTGCCTAAAATGTCAAAGACCTGCTATTGGAGTTGTATATAACCTCACTCCCTGCCATTTTGTGGGTGGCTCCGCCTCCTCTAGCAGCCATTTTATGGTTGCGCCTACCATCCTGTGTCAGAATTCCAGAGTTGCCTACAGGCTGGGAAGGGCAGGGGACTCCTGCTCCACAGTGTCCTACACATAGCTGCAAATCCTCTTGTACTTATACTGTTACACCACAGCTTTGCAGCTTTGAATGCGTCTTGCGGGCCTGCTAGTGTACCCAGCACAGTCTCCCACTCAAACTGGGAGTGATGGTGTGCTAAATTTGCACAAAAAAGTACTATTTCTTTCCAAATGAATGTTTAACAGGCATGCCAGTGGTTAGTCTTTGGGGGAGTTCAGCATATAAATGTCCCCTTTCTAGACTCCACCTGAGCTTTACTTTTGGAAATGCTGCTTTCTTTGACGGGCAGTTAAGGCATCTTTCAAAGGCTTAAGTTACTCAAAACCTGTAATGTCTGACGGTAAAGATGATGGACGAGTTACTCTTTGGGTTGATTAGCTCATGGGAAAACCTCTCTGAAGTGTCAGAGGCTGTTCATGTTTGAGGCCTCTGACACTTTTTGCAGCTTAAATAGAGTGTATTAATTAGCAAGAAATTTGAGGGTATCAGCATGGTTTGATCCTGGCAGCCCTGTTTGCTTTTATAGTCACAAAAGCTCCCCTCCTGCCTCCTCCATCCAAACTTTTTCTTCAGTGCTTTGAGAAATTGTTGGAGTGGTATCTGTGAAAGATAGATAGATGCCATTGGCATAGATATCATTATCTCATTTTCTGCAGGTTAGGCACAACTAAGGCAGTGGCAATGATTCAAACCAAACAATACCACACAATCCAATACCAATAACAACAACAACAACAACAACATTCAATTTATATACTGCCCTTCAGGACAACTTAACACCCACTCAGAACAGTTTGCAAAGTATGTTATCCTCATGACAATCACCCTGTGAGGTGGGTGGGTCTGAGAGATCTCTGAAAGAGCTGGGACTGACCCAAGGTCACCCAGCTGGCTTCAAGTGGAAGAGTGGGGAATCAAACCCAGCTCTCCAGATTAGAGTCCTGCCACTCTTACCCCCTACACCAAACCATAAGCTTTGCCGCTGAAACAAGATTTACAGTGAAATCCTAAACAGAATTACTCCAGTCTAAGCCCATTGATTCGATTGGACTTCGACTGGAGTAACTCTGCTTAGGCTTTCTCCATTACTCTATGATAGCTGTATTGAGGAATGAGACAAGGATTTTTTTCCTGGAGGAAGCTTCATTTAGGGCCAAGTTCAGGCTATAGTACTAATCCAGAGGTGAAACGAGCCATAATTCGAAGAATAGGGATTAATTTGTATAAGATCTGTGTGCAATAGATGCTTTTTTAGACTTTATACTGAGCCTGCTGGTCTCCAATAAGCCTTTTGTACTTGGCGGTATCACCACGCAGACGAGCACATTCCCCATGACTTTCTATATCAATCAAGTATGTGGATTTTGCACCATTCACTTAAGAAAACACCCTCCATTTGAAGCTATCCCAATTTCACTTGCATTGTGAGGCTGAATTGGCCAATCATTAATTTCTGACATGGAGGATTTAATCTATATAATGGTTTGTTAATAGTACTTTGTGTTGCTTGTACCTAGAGGAAATGTGGAGTTTAATGTCATATATCTTTCTGTATTCCAGAGCCTTGGATCAGCAGACAAGAAGGACTTGTACCCATCAAAGTAAGCCTCCCTCCCTTTTTTCTCTTTCCTTACATGACTAAATGAGATACTGAGAGATCTAAATGAGATACTGAGAGAGATACTGAGGCTGACACTGAGATATCCCTGTCTTTCGGTGCTACACCTCTGAAGATGCCAGCCACAGCTGCTGGCGAAACGTCAGGAACTACAATGCCAAGACCACGGCTATACAGCCCGGAAAACCCACAACAACCACAAATGAGATACATTCACAACTGAATGCATTAACAATCACAGCCTAAGAATAAGTCACCTGAGATGAAACTTTTATTGCTTTCTGCACTAGGCCCTTGTTCCATATCTGTATCATAAAATGGGGTAAGGTAGAGTCTGTCATTGTGAAACAGACTGTAACTTGCAAAGATTATGAACTGCAGTTTTAGAAATTGCAATGTGATTGCATTATTATAGATAGCACAAGACATTGGCTGCAATTTGAGGTGCCATGAGAATGTCACCTTTGGATAGCAGCTCTTGGGAAAATATGGATCTACCTTTCCCTTATGGTTCCCATAAGACTGAGCATTTTTGATGGAAATCTTTCCATGGGGATATTTCGTAATGATGAAGGGAGGGGTGGTTAATATCATTGTAAGACCTATTTTAATTCAATGTCTTTGTGTTTTCCTTCTAACGTAACATCTGCCATGATGCTTTGGGAATAAGATAATATACAGGTTTAAGAACAGCACTGAATATTTATCAGGAAGGTATTTAGAAAACATTTCACATGTTGTTTTGATGCTTTTTCAGATATTTACCTATTTGCTGCCCCATGATAATATATTTGTGGGAATGTAGATGGTTTTTGTGACCTTTTTAAAACACACAAACATGTACACACTCCAAAAACAACCTAATTTTTCTGAGCATGGAGAACTTTTGCTATATTGTTG